>NC_044977.1:130299463-130662731 GCF_008728515.1 Papio anubis | reverse complement strand
TTGTTTCACTGCCCTGCCCCCAGAGGTGGAGTCTGGCGTAGAGACAGGCAGGTTTCCTTGAGCTGCTGTGAGCTCCACCCAGTTCGAGCTTCCAGCAGCTTTGTTTACCTACTTAAGCCTGAGCAATGCATGGCTACTCTCTCCCCAGCCTCGCCAAGCTGCCTTGTCGGTAGATCACAGACTGCTGTGATAGCAATGAGGGAGGCCCCCGGTGGGACCTCCCAGCCAGGTGTGGGATATGATCTCCTGGTGTTCTGTTTGCTCAAAGCAGTATTGGGGTGGAGCCAATCTCGATTCTCCAGGTGTTGTGTGTCCAGTTCCCCTGGCTAGAAAAGGGATTCCTTCCCCTGCGCCCCAGGTGCAATGCCTCGCCTCCTGCTTCAGCTCTCGCTGGTCGGGTTGCAGCAGCTGACCAGCACCGATCTTCCGCACTCCCCAGTGATGAACCCAGTACCTCAGTTGAAAATGCAGAAATCACCGGTCTTCTGTGTTCTGGCGCTGGAGTTGAAGACTGGAGCTGCTCCTATTCGGCCATCTTGCTCCGCCCCTCGAATACTTCTTAACTTCTATTCTATGAGGCCAGCATTACTCTAATACCAAAACCAGACAAAGGCATTACAGGAAAAGAAAACTACAGACAGATATCTTACATAAACATAAATGCAAATATCCTCAACAAAATATTATCAAATCAAGTCCAACAATGTTAAAAAGTATTATACAGCACAAGTAAGTGAGATTTATTGTAAGTCTGGTTCAGCATTCAAAAAACACAGTGGATATAATCTGTCACATCAAAAGACTAAAGAGGAAAAATCACATGATCATATCAGTGGATGCAGAAAAAGCGTTTGACAAAATCTAGCATCCGTTAACAGATAAAATAACAATAAAGACTCAGTAAACTGAAACAGTGAAACTTCCTCAACTTGATTTTTAATAACGTATTTACGAAATCCTGTGAAAATACCCATGAAATTCTTCACGGAAATAGAGAAAACAATTCTAAAATGTATGTGAAACATAACCTAGGATAGCCAAAACTATCCTACGTAAAAAGAACAAAACTGGAGGAATCACATTACCTGATGTCAAATTATGCCACAGTAAAACAGTATGGTACTAGCATAAAAACAGACACATAGGCCAGTGGAATAAACCTGAGAACCCAGAAACAAATCCACACACCTACCATGAACTCGTTTTTAACAAAGTTGCCAAGAACATACGTTGGGGAAAAGACAATGTCTTCAATAAATGGTGCTGGGAAAACTGGATATCCATGTGCAGAAGAATGAAACTAGACCCCTATCTCTTGCTATATATTAAAATCAAATAAAAATGGATTAAAAACTTAAATATAAAACCTCAAACTATGAAACTACTACAAGAAAACATTGGGGAAACTCTCCAGGACATTGGTCTGGGCAAAAATTTCTTGAGCAATATTCCACAAGCACAAGCAACCAAAGCAAAAATGGACAAATGGGATCACATCAAGTTAAAAAGCTTCTGCACAGCAAAGAATACAGTCAACAAAGTGAAGACACAGCCCACAGGATGGGAAAAAATATTTGCAAACTACTCGTTAGGCAAGGGATTAATAACTGGAATATATAAGGAGCTCACACAACTCTATAGGAAAAGAATCTAATAATCCAGAAAAATATGGGCAGTAGATTTGCATAGACATTTTTCAAAAGAAGGCATACAAATGGAAAACAGGCATATGAAAAGGTACTCAACATGACTGATCATCAGAGAAATGCAAATCAAAACTACAATGAGATCATCTCACCCCAGTTAAAATAGCTTATATCCAAAAGACAGGCAATAACATATGCTGACGAGGATGTGGAGAAAAGGAAACCCCCATACACTGTTGTTAGAAATGTAAATTAGTACAACCACTATGGAGAACAGTTGGAGATTCCTTAAAAAAAAAAAAAAAATTCAGTTACCATATGATCCAGTAATCTCACTGCTGGATATATACTCAAAAGAAAGGAAAGAAATATCTGCACTCCTATGTTTGTTGCAGCACCGTTTAAAATAGCTAAGATTTGGAAGCAACCTAAGTGTCCATCAACATGTGAATGGATAAAGAAAATGTGGTACATATACACAATGGAGTACTATTCAGTCCATGAGGGCCGGGCACGGTGGCTCACGCCTGTAATCCCAGCACTTTGGGAGGCTGAGGTGGGCGGATCACGAGGTCCAGAGATTTGAGACCATCCTGCCTTACATGGTTAAACCCCATCTCTACTAAAAATACAAAATTAGCTGGGCCTGGTGCCGTGTGCCTGTAGTCCCAGCTACTTGGGAGGCTGAGGCAAGAGAATCACTTGAACCCAGGAGGTGGAAGTTGCAGTGAGCCAAGATCCTGCCATTACACTCCAACCTGGGTGACAGAGCAGGACTCTGTAAATAAAATAAAATAAAATAAAATAAAATAAAATAAAAATAAAATGAGGTCCTTTCATTTTGTAACAATGTGAATGGAACTGGAGGTCATTATGTTAAGTGAAATAAGCCAGCCACAGAAAGACAAACATTGGGTGTTCTCACTTGTGGTATTTAAAAATGAAAACAATTGAACACATGGACATAGAGGGTAGAAGGATGGTTACCAGAAGCTGGGAAGGGTAGTGAGGGTCTTGGAGATAGGTGGGGATAGTTAATGTGCACAAAAGAAAATAGAATAAATAAGACCTACTATTTGATAACACAATGGGGTGACTATCATCAATAATACCTTAATTGTATACTTTAGAATAACTTAGAGAATAATTGGATTGTTTGTAACTTGAAAGATAAATGCTTGAGGGAATGGAAAATAATCTACAAAAAACAAACAAACAAACAAAAACCCTCCTTATTAAAATGCCAATAAAATTCTTCAACGAAATGGAAAAAACAATCCCTAAATTTATATGGAACCACGAAAGACCCTGAGTAGGGCAAAGCAACCCTGACCAAAATGGACAAAGCTGGAAGAATCACACTACCAACTTCAAAATATACTACAAAGCTATAGTAACCAAGTCAGCATGGGACTGGCATAAAAATACACACATAGACCAATGTAATAGAGTAGAGAATCCAGATATAAATCCATGGATGTACAGCTATTAATAACATTTTTGACAGTTACCAAGAACATACGATGGGGAAAGGGCAGTCTCTTCAATAAGTGGTGCTGGGAAAACTGGGTAACCATATGCAAAAGAATAAAACTAGACCCCTCTCTCTCACCATATAAAAAACAAAATCAAAATATGTTAAAGAGTTTAAGACCTGAAACTATGAAGCTACCATAAGCAGACATTGAGGAAATGTTCCAAGACATTGGCCTCAGCAAGGATTTCTTGGGTAAGACTTCAAAATCACAGGCAACCAAAGCAAAAAACAGGTAAATGGGACATCAACCTAAAATGCTTCTGCACAACAAAGGAAACAACAGAGTGAGGAGACAACCCACAGAATGGGAGAAAATATTTGCAACTATTCATCTGACAAGGGATTACTAACTAAAATATATAAAGAGCTCAAACAACTTAATAGCAAAAAAAAAAAAAAAAAAAGGAAAAGAAAAAGAAAAAAGAAAAAATCCATCTTAAAAATAAGCAGACTGGGTGCAGTGGCTCATGCCTGTAAACCCAACACTTTGAGAGGCCAAGGAAGGAGAATTGCTTGAGAACAAGAGTTCAAGACCAGCCTGGGCAACAGAGATGGTCTCATGTCTCCCTACCCCCTGCAAAAATAGGCAAAATAGGATTCCCAGGCAATATAGCCAAATAGGAACAGCTCCAGTCTGCAGCTCACAGCAGCACCAACACAGAAGGTGGGTGATTTTTGCATTTCCAACCTAGGTACCCAGTTCATCTCACTGGGACTGGTTAGACAGTGGGTGCAGCCCACAGAGGGTGGGCAGAAGCAGAGTGGGATGTTGCCCCACCTAGGAGGTGCAAGGGGTTAGGGAACTGCCTCTCCTAGCCAGTGGAAGCCATGAGGGACTATACTGTGAGTGAGGATGCTATCTGGCCCAGATACTACGCTTTTCCCACAGTCTTTGCAACCCATAGACCAGGAGATTCCCTTGGGTGCCTACACTACCAGGGCCCTGGGATTTAAGCACAAAACAGGTGTCTATTTGGGCAGACACCGAGCTAACTGCAGGAGTTTTTTTTCCTACCCCAGTGGCACCTGGAACTCCTGCAAGACAGAACTGTTTACTACCCTGCAAAGGGGGCTGAAGCCAGGGAGCCGAGTGGTCTTGCTCAGCAGATGCCACCCCCATGGAGCCCAACAAGCTAAGATTCACTGGCTTGAAATTCTCACTGCCATAACAGCAGTCTGGAGTTGACCTGGGACACTCGAGCTTGGTGTGGGGAGGGGCATCTGCCATTACTGAGGCTTGAGAAGGCAGTTTTCCCCTCACAGTGTAAACAGAGCAGCTGGGGAGTTCAAACTGGGTGCGGAACCCACTGCAGTGTGGCAAAGCTACTGTAGCCAGACTGCCTCTCTAGACCTCCTCTCTGGGCAGAGCATCCCTGAAAGAAAGGCAGCAGCCCCAGTCAGGGGCTTATAGATAAAACTCCCATCTCCCTGGGACAGAGCACCTGGGGAAAGGGGCAGCTGTGGGCGCAGCTTTAGCAGACTTAAATGTTCCCGCCTGCCACTTCTGAAGAGAGCAGCAGATCTCCCAGCACAGTACTTAAGCTCTGCTAAGGGACAGACTGCCTCCACAAGTGGGTTCCTGACCCCCATGCTTTCTGACTGGGAGACACCACCCAGCACAGGTTGATAGATACCTCATACAGGAGAGCTCCGGCTGGCATCTACAGGGTACCCCTCTGGTACAAAGCTTCCAGAGGAAGAAGCAGGCAGCAATCTTTCCTGTTCTGCAGTCTCTGCTGGTGAACAGCATCAGGAGCGGACCTCCAACAAACTCCAACAGACCTGCAGAACGGGCCTGTTAGAAGGAAAACTAACAAACAGAAAACAATAGCATCAACATCAACAAAAAGGACGCCCATACAAGAACCCCATCTGAAGGTCACCAGCATCAAAGACCAAAGGTAAATAAATCCACGAAGATGAGGAAAAATCAGCGCAAAAAGGCTGAAAATTCCAAAAACCAGAATGCCTCTTCTCCAAAAGATCACAACTCCTCACCAGCAAGAAAGAAAACTGGACGGAGAATGAGTTTGATGAATTGACAGAAGTACACTTCAGAAAGTCGGTAACAACAAGCTCCTCCAAGCTAAAGGAGCATGTTCTAACCCAGTGCAAGGAAGCTAAGAACCTTGATAAAAGGTTACAGGAACTGCTAATTAGAATAACCAGTTTACAGAAGATCGTAAATGACCTGATGGAGCAGAAAAGCACAGCATGAGAAGCATACACGAATATCAGTAGTCGAATTGATCAAGTGGAAGAAAGGATATCAGAGATTGTTCAACTTAATGATGTAAAGCATGAAGACAAGATTATAGAAAAAAGTCTGAAAAGCAACAAACAAAGCCTCCAAGAAATATGGGACTATGTGAAAAGACCAAACCTACATTTGATTGTTGTATCTGAAAGTGATAGGGAGAATTGAACCAAGCTGGAAAACATACTTCAGGATATTATACAGGAGAACCTCCCCAACCTAGCAAGACAGGCCAACATTCAAATTTAGGAAATACAGAGAACACCACAAAGATACTTTTCAGCCCCAAGACACATAATTGTCAGGTTCACCAAGGTTGAAATGAAGGAAAAAATGTTAAGGGCAGCCAGAGAGAAAGGTCGGGTTACCCACAAAGGGAGCCTGTCAGACTAACAGCGGATCTCTCTGCAGAAACCTTACAAGCCAGAAGAGAGTGGGGGCCAATATTCAACATACTTAAATAAAAGAATTTTCAATCCAGAATTTCATATCCCACGAAACTAAGTTTCGTAAGTGAAGGAGAAATAAAGTCCTTCACAGATAAGCAAATGCTGATGGATTTTGTCATCACCAGGCCTACCTTACAAGAGCTTCTGAAGGAAGCACTAAATTTGGAAAGGAGAAATTGGCACCAGCCACTGCAAAAACATACCAAAATGTAAAGACCATTGACACTATGAAGAAACTGCATCAACTAATGGGCAAAATAACCAGCTAGCATCAAAATGACAGGATCAAATTCACACATAACAATATTAACTTTAAATGTAAATGGGCTAAATGCGCCAATATAAAGACACCGACTGGCAAGTTGGATAAAGAGTCAAGACCCATCCATGTGCTGTATTCAGGAGACCCATCTCGTGCAAAGACACACATAGGCTCAAAACAAAGGGATGGAGGAATATTTACCAAGCAAATGCAGAGTAAAACAAACAAACAAACAAACAAACAAACAAAATGAAGCAGGGGTTGCAATCTTAGTCTCTGATAAAACAGACTTTAAACCAACACAGATAAAAAAAGACAAGGACATTACATAATGGTAAAGAGATCAATGCAACAAGAAGAGCTAACTCTCCTAAATATATATACTACCAATAATACAGTGGCAACCAAATTCATAAAGCAAGTTCTTAGAGACCTACAAAGAGACTTAGACTCCCACATCATAGTGGGAGACTTTAACACCCCACTGTCAATATAAGATGGATCAGTGAGACAGAAAATTAACGAGGATATTCAGAACTTGAACTCAGCTCTGGACCAAGTGTACCTAATAGACATTTACAGAGCTCTCCACCCCAAATCAACAGAATATACATTCTTCTCAGCACCACATAGCACTTATTCTAAAATTGACCACATAATTGGAAGTAAAACACTCCTCAGCAAATGCAAAAGAACAGAAATCCTAACAAAGAGTCTCAGACCACAGTGCAATAAAATTAGAACTCAGGATTAAGAAACTCAAAACCACACAATGACATGGAAACTGAACAACCTGCTTCTGAATGACTGCTGGGTAAATAACAAACGTAAGGCAGAAACAAATAAGTTATTTGAAACTCATGAGAACAAAGACGCAACATACCAGAATATCTGGGACACAGCTAAAGCAGTGCTTAGAGGGAAATTTATAGCAGTAAATGCCCAAATGAGAAAGCAGGAAAGATCTAAAGTCGACATCCTAACACCACAATTAAAAGAACTAAGAAGAAAGAGCAAACAAATTCAAAAGCTAGTAGAAAACAACAACTAAGATCAGAGCAGAACTGAAGGAGATAGAGATATGAAAGACCCTTCAAATAACCCATGAATCTAGGAGCTGTTTCTTTGAAAAGATTAACAAAATAGATAGACTGCTAGCCAGACTAATAAGAAAATAAAGAGAAAAGAATCAAATACACACAATAAAAAATGATAAAGGCGATATCACTACTGATCCCACAGAAATACAAACTACCATCGTAGAATACTATAAACACCTCTATGCAAATAAACTAGAAAATCTAGAAGAAATGGATAAATTCCTGGACACATACACACTCCCAGGACTAAACCAGGAAGAAGCTGAATCCCTGAATAGACCAATTAATAAGTTCTGAAATTGAGGCAATAATTAATAGCCTACCAACTAAAAAAAAAGGCCCAGGACCAGATGGATTCACAGCCAAATTCTACCAGAGGTACAAGGAGGAGCTGGTACCATTCCTTCTGAAACTATTCCAAACAATAGAAGAAGAGGGACTCCTCCCTAACTCATTTTATGAGCCAGCATCATCCTGATACCACAACCTGGCAGAGACACAACAAAAGAACAGAATTTCAGGTCAATATCCCTGCCAAACATCGATGTGAAAATTCTCACTAAAACACTGACAAACAGAATCCAGCAGCACATCAAAAAGTTTAACCATCACGATCAAGTCAGCTTCATCCCTGGGATGCTAGGCTGGTTCAACATATGCAAATCAATAAATACAATCCATCACATAAACAAAACCAATGACCAAAACCACATGATTATCTCAATAGATGCAGAAAAGGCCTTTGATAAAACTCAATACCCTTTCATACTAAAACCTTCAATAAACTAGGTATTGATGGAACATGTCTCAAAAAGAGCTATTTATGACAAACCCACAGCCAATATCATACTGAATGGGTAAAAGCTGGAAGCATTCCCTTTGAAAACTGGCACAAGACAAGGATGCCCTCTTTCACCACTCCTATTCAACATAGTATTGAAAGTTCTGGGCAGGGCAATAAGGCAAGAGAAAGAAATAAAGGATATTCAAATAGGAAGAGAGGAAGTCAAATTGTCTCTGTTTGCAGATGACATGATTGTCAACTCAAGCCATTGCTTCAGAGGGTGCAAGCCCCAAGCCTTGTTGGCTTCTATTTGGCTTGGGCCTGTGGGGGCGCAAAAGACAACAGTTGAGGTTTGGGAACCTCCACCTAGATGTCACAGGATGTATGGAAATTCCTGGATGTCCACACAGAAGTCTATTGCAGGGGTGGAGCCCTCATGGAGAACCTCTACTAGGGCAGTGCTGAGGGGAAATGTGGGATTGGAGCCTCCACACAGAGTCCCCACCAGGGCACTGCATAGTGGACCTGTGAGAAGAGGTCCATTATCCTCCAGACCCAAGAATGGTAGATCCACCAACAGCTTGAATTATGAACTTGGAAGAGCTGTAGGCACTCAAGGCTGGCCCATGAAAGCAGCTGGCAGGACTGTACCCTGCAGAGCCAGAGGGGTGGAGCTGCCTAAGGCCTTGGGGGCCCAACTCTTGCATCAGTATGCCCTGTATATGACACATGAAATCAAAGGAAATCATTTCAGAGCTTTAAGATTTAATGACTGCCCTGCTGGGTTTTAGACTTGTATGGGGCCTGCAGCCCCTTTGTTTTGGCCAGTTTCTCCCATTTGGATTGGAAACATTTACTCAATGTCTGTACCACCATTATATCTTGGAAGTAACTAACTTGTTTTTGATTTTACAGCCTTATAGCCAGAACAAACTTGCCTTGTCTCAGATGAGACTTTGGACTTGGACTTTTGGGTTCATATTGGAATGAGTTAAGACTTTGGGGAACTGTTGGAAAGGCATGGTTGTTTCTGAAATGTAAGAAGGACATGAGATTTGGGAGGAGCCAGGGGCAAAATGATACGGTTTGGCTTTGTGTCCCCACCCAAATCTCATCCAGAATGGTAATCCCCATGTGTTGAGGGACAGACCTGGTGGGAGGTGACTGGATTATGGGGGTGGTTTCCCCTATGCTGTTCTCATGATAGTAAGTTCTCAAGAGATCTGATGGTTTAAAAGTGCAGCACTTCTCCTCTGTTCTCTCTTCTGCCACCGTGTAAGATGCGCCTTGCTTTCTTTCCCTTTACCTTCTGCTGCAACTGTAACTTTCCTGAGGCTTCCCAAGCCATGTGTAACTGTGAGTCAATTAAACTTCTTTTCTTAGCAAATTACACACTCTCAGGTAGTTCTTTATAGCAGTGTGAAAACAGACTAATACATTCACTATGGGACATACATCCAGAAAAAAGGAAATATATTGAAGAGATATTTCAACTCCCTGTTTATTGCAGCATTATTCACAAAAGCCAAAATATGGAATCATCCTAAATGTCCATCAATGGATGAATGAAAAAAGAAAATGGTATATATACAATGAAGTGGAAAGAATGAAATTCTGTTACTTGCAGCAACATGGCTGAAACTCAAGGTCATTATGTTAAGTAAAATGAGCCAAGCTCAGAAAGAGAAATATTATGTGTTCTTACATACATGGGAGCTAAAAAAGTGGATTTCATGAAGATGGAGAGAAGATTGGTGATTACCAGAGACCAGGAAAGGTAGAAGGGAGGAAAATGAAGACAGGTTGATTAATGGGTACAGTTAGATAGAAAAAATAAGACTTAGCACTCAGTAGATCAGAAGGGAATTATAGTTAATATTAATCTATGGTACATTTCAAAATAGCTAGAAGAGAATAATTTAGATGTTCTTAGCATAGAAGTAATGGATGTCTCAATAACCTTGATTTTTATACTTTATATGAGTGTATCAAATAATCACATTTACCATACAAATATGTACATCTGTTATTTATCAATGAAAACCAAATCCTATACTATGTTGAATAGGAGTGGTGATAGAGGGCATCCTTGTCTTGTGCCAGTTTTCAAAGGGAATGCTTCCAACTTTTGCCCATTCAGTATGATATTGGCTGTGGGTTTCTCATAAATAGATTTTACTATTTTGAGATATATTCCACCAACACCTAGTTTATTGAATGGTTAGCATAAAGGGGTATTTTATGAAAGACCTTTTCTGCATCTATTGAGATAATCGTGTGTTTTTTGTCATTGGTTCTGTTTATGTGATGGATTACATTTATTGATTTGCATATGTTGAACCAGCCTTGCATCCCAGGGATGAAGCTGACTTGATCATGATGGATAAGCATTTTAATATGCTGCTGAATTCGGTTTTCCAGTATTTCATTAAGGATTTTCACATAAATGTTAATCAGGAATATTGACCTTAAATTTTGTTCTTTTGTTGTGTGTCTGCCAGGTTTTGGTATCAGGGTAACTCATAAAATGAGTTAGGGAGGAGTCCTTCTTTTCCTATTGTTTGGAATAGTTTCAGAAGGAATGGTACCAGCTCCTCTTTGTACTTCCGGTGGAATTCGGCTGTGAATCTGTCTGGTCCTGGGCTTTTTTGATTGGTAGGCTATTAATTACTGCCTCTGAGGCGGGGATTAACCTTCGTCCTGGTTTAGTCTTGGAAGTGTGTATATGTCCAAGAATTTATCCATTTCTTCTTAGATTTTTCTAGTTTATTTTCAGAGAGATGTTTATAGTATTCCCTAATGATAATTTATATTTCTGTGGGACTAGTGTTGATATCCCCTTTATCATTTTTTATTGTGTCTATTTCATTCTTCTCTCTTTTCTTTTTTATTAGTCTGACTAGCAGTCTATTTTGTTAATCTTTTGAAAAAACTAGCTCCTGGAAGTTCAGGCCAGGGTAATCAGGCAAGAGAAAGAAATAAAGGGTATTCGAATAGGAAGAGAGGAAGTCAAATTATCCCTGTTTGCAGAGACATGATTATATATTTAGAAAACCCCATCATCTCAGCCCAAAAACTCCTTAATCTGATAAGCAACTTCAGCAAAGTCTCAGGATACTTAATCAATGTGCATAAAGCACAAGCATTCCTATACACCAATAATAGAGAGCCAAATCATGAGTGAACTCCCATTCACAAGTGCTACAAAGAGAATCAAGTACCTAGGAATACAACTTACAAGGGATGTGAAGGACCTCTTCAAGGAGAACTATAAATCACTGCTCAACAAAATAAGAGAGAACACAAACAAATGGAAAAACGTTCCATGCTCATGGGTAGGAAGAATCAATATCATGAAAATGGCCATACTGCCCAAAGCAATTTATAGATTCAATGCTATTCCCATCAAGCTCCCATTGACTTTCTTCACAGAATTAGAAAAAACTACTTTAAATTTCATGTGGAACCAAAAAGGAGCCTGTATAGCCAAGACAACCCTAAGCAAAAAGAGCAAAGCTGGAGGCATCGTGCTAGCTGACTTCAACCTATACTACAAGGCTACAGTAACCAAAACTGCATGGTACTGGTACCAAAACGGATATATAGATTAATGGAACAGAACAGAGGCCTCAAAAATAACACCATACATCTATAACCATCTGAGCTTTGACAAACCTAACAAAAGAAACAATGAGGAAAAGATTCCCTGTTTAGTAAATGGGGTTGGGAAAACTGACTAGCCAGATGCAGAAAACTGAAAGTGGACCTGTTCTTTAAGCCTTATAAAAAATTACTCAAGATGGATTAAAGACTAAAACATAAGACCTAAAAGCATAAAAACCCTAGAAGAAAACCTAGGCAATACCATTCAGGACATAGGCATGGGCAAACACTTCATGACTAAAACACCAAAAGCAATGGCAACAAAAGCCAAAATTGAGAAATGGGGTATAATTCAACTAAAGAGCTTCTCCACAGCTAAATAAACTATCATCAGAGTGAACAGGCAACCTACAGAATGGGAGAAAATTTTTGCAATCTATCCATCTGACAAAGGGATAATATCCAGATTCTACAAGGAACTTAAAGAAATTTACAAGAAAAAAAAACCCCATCAAAAAGTGAGCAAAGGATATGAACAGACACTTCTCAAAAGAAGACATTTATATGGCCAACAAACTTATGAAAAAAAGCTCATCATCACTGGTCATTAGAAAAATGCAAATCAAAACCACAATGAGACACTGTCTCAAGCCAGTTAGAATGGTGATCATTAAAAAGTCAGGAAACAATAGATGCTGGAAAGGATGTGGAGAAATAGGAATGCTTTTACACTGTTGGTGGGAATGTAAATTAGTTCAATCATTGTGGAAGACAGTGTAGTGATTCCTCAAGGAACTAGAACTAGAAATACCATTTGACCCAGCAATCCCATTACTGGGTATATACTCAAAGGATTATAAATCATGCTATTATAAAAACACATTCTACTATAAAGACACATGCACACATATGTTTATTGCAGAACTCTTTACAATAGCAAAGACTTGGAACCAACCCAAATGTCCATCAGTGATAGACTGGATAAAGAAAATGTGGCATATATACACCGTGGAATACTATGCAGCCATAAAAATGAATGAGTTCATTTCCTTTACAGGGATGTGGATGAAGCTGGAAACCATCATTCTCAGCAAACTAACACAGGAATGGAAAACCAAACACTGCATGTTCTCACTTATAAGTGGGAGTTGAACAATGAGAACATATGGGCACAGGGAGGCAAACAGCACACACCAGGGCCTGTCAGGAGGTGGGAGGCAAGGAGAGGGATAGCATTAGGAGAAATACCTAATGTAGATGACAGGTTTATGGATGCTGCAAACCACCATGGCACATGTATACCTATGCAACAGACCTGCACATTCTGCACATGTATCTTAGAACTTAAAGTATAATTAAAAAAAAAAAAAAAAAAACCTAACAAAAAGCAACACAAAAACACAAATCCTAGGGCACAAAATTTTAGAACGATTATCCTAATGGCCCAGGTGCAGTGGCTCACACCTGTAATCCCAGCACTTTGGGAGGCCAAGGCAGGTAGATTACCTGAGGTTAGGAGTTCAAGACCAGCTGGCCAACATGGTGAAGCCCTGTCCCTACTAAAATTATAAAAATTAGCTGGTTGTCATGGTGGATGCCTGTAATCCCAGCTACTTAGGAGACTGAGACAGGGGAATCAGTTAAACCTAGGAGTTGGAGTTTACAGTAAGCCAATATCACATCACTGCACTCCAGCCTGGGAAACTCCGTCTAAAAAAAAAAAAAATTGACTTGATGTTGGGAAACTAGAAGCTCTCCTGTAAGGTCAAGGAGCAAGACAAGGATGTGCCCTCTCACCACTGCTTTTTAACATACTGGAAGTGCCAGATAATACAATAAGACAAGAAAATAAAGGCATACAGGTTGAAAAGAAAGAACTAGGACTGACTTTATTCATAGATAACATGATTGTCTACATAGAAAACCCAGAAGAATTAGCAAAAAGAGGGAAAAACCCTCTAGGAACTAATAATTGATTACAAGAAGGTTGCAGGATTCAAAGTTAATACATGAAAGACAATTGTTTTTCTATATAACAGCAAAGAGCAGATGAAATTTAAAATTAAAAGACAATATTATTTACATTAGCACTCCCAAATGGGCACATTAGCAGGATCTATATAAGGAAGACCACAAAAATCTGATAAGAGAAATAAAAGGCTTAAATAGAGAAATAATCCATGTTTATGGATAGAAAACAATATTGTCAAGATGCCAGTTCTTCTCAAGTTTATAGATTCAATGCAGTGCCAGCCAAAATTACAGCAAGTGATTTTATGTATATTAACAAAATAATTCCAAAAGAGTGTCAAAAGACTTAGGGTAGTCAATACAATATTAAAGGGGTTATTATAAAGTTGAAGGACTGACACTACATGACTTCAAGATTTATTATAAGACTACAGTAATCAAATTGTGTGGTATTAGTGAAAGAATAGACAAATAGATTAGTGTAATGAAATAGAAAACCTAGAAATAGACCCACAAAAATACAATCAACTGACCTTTAACATAGTGCAAAGACAATACAAAAAAGAAAATCTTTTAAACAAATGGTGGTGCTGAAATGACTGGATATCCTCACGCAAATGAAAAAAAATGAATCTAGACACAGACCTACTCAAAATGGATCACAGATCTAAATGTAAAATGCTATAAATCTCCTAGAAGATAATGTAGATAAATATTTATATAAGTTTAGTTTGGTGATGACTCCTTAGAGGCAACACTAAAGGCACAAGACATGGGAGAAAGAACTGATAAACTGGACTTCATGAAAATTTATTTTCTGTGAAAGACACTGTCTAGTGAATAAAAAGACAAGCCAAACACTGGGAGAAAACATTTGCAAAAGATATATCTAATAAAGATCTGTTATTCAAAATATACACAGAACCCTTAAAACTCAAAAATAAGAAAACAACCTGACTAAACACTGGGCCAAAGACCTTAATAATGCAAGTACTAGAAGGCATGAATGACTGTTTTTTATAATAGAGGAGAGGGAAAACTTTACAAGCTGTCACTCAAAATTAAGAAGCTCCCAGCACTTTGGGAGGTCAGGGAGAGAGGATTGCTTGAGACCAGGAGTTCAAAACTAGCCAGGGCAACATAGCAAGACCCCTCTCTACAAGGTTTTTTAAAAAAATTATCTGGGCATGATGGCATGCGCCTATAGTCCTAGCTACTTGGGAGGCTGAAGTGAGAGGATTGCTTGAATGCAGGGGTTCAAGGCTGCAGTGAGCCATGGTCACACCGCTGCACTCCAGCCTGGGCAACTGAGTGAACTCTTTAAAAAAGAAAAAAGAATCCATAAAAAACACAAGTGATGTCTCTGTATATAAAATTTAAAACATTTTTATGAGGAAAAAACACAGTAAAGAATGACAACTTGGAAGAAATATTTATAACGTATATTATTAGATGACTACTATTTTTCCTAATATTTCATTATGAACATTTTGAAACATAAAAAGTTTTATAGGCAATACCCAAAATCCATCACGTAGATTCTCCCATTAATATTTTACTCTACTTAATTATATAGAATTTATCCATTTATGAATCCATTTTTTAAGCATTTCAAAGTAAATTACACACATCAATGTACTTCCCTCTAAGTATTTCTGTATGTATATCATTAACCAGAGCTCAATATTTGTTTACAGGTTTTTCTTCTGTGTAAAATATAAATACAATGAAATGCAAAAATCTTAAGTGTGCATTACTGATTTTTGACAAATGCATACATCTATCAAACCCCTATCCAGAGGGACGATTTTTTTCAGTGGTTTATACAATATCCAAGTTTATTTCTTTTTCACATAAATTGGGTCATCCAGGTGTATTTGATGATGTTAGGGGCTTAAGGGCCCTTCTATTTTATTGTTCCTCCATTTTCAGCAACACAGCTAAAACCTTAAACCATCACCTCTGCATTCCAGCTACCAGGAAGAAAAAAAAGTGCAGAGAAGGACCTACCTCCTCCTTTCAAGATCATTTCTAGAAGTTGCATGTGCTGCTCTGGTTATAATCCTAGAACATAATCATATAGTCAACCAAGTTGCAAAGGAAGCTGGAAAATGTTGACTTTATTCTGGTCAGCCAAATTTCCAGCTAAAAATAGGTGATTCTATTAATAAGGAAGTGTGGGTGACTGGCTATTGGGTAACAAGTAGTAGTCTCTATCATAAACATTTTTATTTAGTTTTTTTTCCCCTTCATGTTCCCTATATCCAAAGGGCTGATATTAATAAAATATAGAGAGCTCTAAAAATGTTGAGAAGAAAAAATACCAACAATACAATAGAAAAATGGATAAAACAACTACTTGGGAGGCTGAGGCAGGAGAATTGCTTGAACCTGGGAGGCTGAGGTTGTGGTGAGCCAAGATCACGCCACTGCACTCCAGCCTGGGAGACAGAGCAAGACTCCATCTCAAAAAATAATAATAATAATTAAAAAAATAAAAGTGGGTAAAAGATATGAATGGATAGTTCTGCAGAAAACGAAATGGACCCAAAACATATACAAAGATGTCAGACCACACACAGTGGCTCATGCCTGTAATCCCAGCTCTTTGGGAGGCTGAGCTGGGAGGATTACTTGAACCCAGGAGTCTGAGACCAGTCTGGGCAACATAGAGAGATCTCATTTCTACAAAGAAATTTAAAACTTAACTGGGTGTGGTGGTACATGCCTGTAGTCTCAGCTAGTTGAGAGGCAGAGGTGGGAGGATCACTTGGGCCCAGAAGGTCAAGGCTACAGCGAGCTATGATTATACCACTGCATTCCAGCCTGGGCCACAAAGGGAGACCCTGTCAAAAAAAAAAAAAAAGAAGGAAGGAGGGAGGGAAGGAGGGAAGGAAGGAAGGAAAGAAGGAAGGAAGGGAGGGAGGGAGGGAGGGAGGAAGGAAGGAAGGAAGGAAGGAAGGAAGGAAGGAAGGAAGGAAGGAAGGGAGCCCAGCCTACTCATAATAAAAAAATAATGCTTAATAGTGACCAACCCAAAAGGAGGTTAAGAAAAATACCATTTACAACAGCATCAAGTAGAATAAAATACTTTGCCTCCATGGAGGCGAAAGACTTGTGCACTAAAAATGGCAAAACATTACTGAAAAAAAATGAAAGCAACATAAATAAATGGAAAGATATCCCATGTTCATGAATTAAAGACTTAATATTGGTAGGATAAGTTAACTACTGATTAAATGCAATCCCTCGCAGAATCAAACTATAGTTTTTGCATAAATAGAAATATCCATTTTAAATTTACATAGAATCTCAAGGGGCCCTGAAGAGAGCCAAAGCAATATTGAAAAAGAGTAACAAATTTGGAGGTCTCACACTTATTACAATTCTAAAAGTAATCAAAACAGTGTGGTACTGTCATAAAGACAGACATATGGACCAACTAAACAACATAGGGAGCCCAGTAATAATCCCTAGCATATATGGTCAAAAAATTTCCAAAAAAGTACCGAGATTATTTGTGGGGAGAGTAGAATCTTTTCAACAAATTATACTGGGAAAACTGGATATCCCCATGCAAAAGAATGAAGTTGGACACTTAACACCATATACAAAAATTAGGTCAAAATGGATCAAAGGCCTATATATAACCACTAAAACTGTAAAACCCAGAAAAAAAAATTTGGGAGGAAACCATAATATTGGTTTGACAATGGCTTCTTGGGTATGACCAAAGGTACAGGCAACAAAAGAAAAAAAATAGACAAACTGGACTTCGTCAATATTAAAAATCTTTTCGGCATCAAAGGACACTATGAATGGAGTAAAAAGATAGCCCACAGAAAAGGAGAAGATATTTGCAAATCATATATCAGATAAGGAATTAATATCCAGAATATATACACAACTCCTAAAACTAGCAACAGCAACAACACAACCCAATTTAAAAAGTAGACAAAGTCTCTGGTTGTCTAGTGTCTAGGAAACAAACAAATGGACAAAGGACTTTAATTGATATTTCGTCAAAAAAAAGATATACAGATGGCCAAACAGGACATGAAAAGATATTCAACATCACAAATTCTTAGAGAAATGCAGATCAAAACCACAATAAAATATCACTTCAGATCCACTGAAATGGTTACGATAAAAATAAAAACTCTTGGTGTAAATGTGTACAAACTGAAAGCCTTGTGCAATGCTAGTGGGAAAGTAAAATTATGCAGCCACTAAGGAAAACAGTATGGTGGTTCCTCAAAAAATTAAACAATTACCATATGATCCAGCAATTTTACTTCTGGGTATACACACAAAATAATTGAAAGCAGGAATGTGAACAGATATTTGCTCATTAATGCTCATAACAGCATTATTCACAATAGCCAAAAGGTGGAAACAACTCAAATGTCCATCAACAGATAAATGGATAAATAAAATGTGATATTTACATACAATGAAATATTAGCCTTAAAAGAAATTACAGTCTAATATATGACACAATATGGATGAACCTTCAAGACGTAATGGCAAGTGACATAAACCAAACACAAAAGGATACATATTTTATGATTTCACTTATGTGAGCTACCTAGAATACTCAAATACATGGAAACAGAAAGTAAAACAGTGGTTACCCAAAACTGAGGGGAGAAGAAATGTGAGTTATTGTTTAATGGGTTTGGAGTTTCAGTTTGGAATGATGAAAAAGTTCTGGATGTGGGCTGTAGTGATGGTTACACAACAATGTGAATGTACTTCATGCTGCTGAACCGTACACTTAAAAGTGGTTAAAATACTAGGTCTCAGGTATATTTTACCACACTAATGTTTTTAAAAATAAATTTTAAAAAGAAGGCCAGGTGTAGTGGCTTGTGCTTGTAATCCCAATACTTAGGGAGGCCAAGTCAGGAAAACAGGTGGAATCTAGAAATTTGAGACCAGCCTGGGCAACAAAGTGACACCCTATCTCTAAAAAAAAAAAAAAAAGAAAACAAAACAAAACAAATTAGCTGCGTGCAGTGGCTCATACCTATAGTCCCCTGATGCAGTGACAACTCTTGCACCTGTAGTCCCAGCTACTCAGGAGGCTGAGGCGGGAGGATTTAATGAGCCCAGGAGTTTGCGGCTTCGGTAAGCTATGATTATGCCACTGCAGTGCAGCCTGGGTGACAAAACAAGACACCATCTGTAAAAAAAAAGTTTGTTTTTAGACTGGACTCAGTGGCTCATTCTTGTAATCCTAGTGCTTTGGAAGGCCAAGGCAGGAGGATTACTTGATGCCAGGAATTCAAGACCAGCCTGGGCAACATAATGAGACCTTCATCTCTACAGAAAAAGAGAGATAAATACTAATTAAAAGTGTATTGTGGCCGGGCACAGTGGCTCATGCCTGTAATCCTAGCATTTTGGGAGGCTGAGGCAGGTGGATCGCCTGAGGTTAGGAGTTCGAGACCAGACTGGCCAACATAGTGAAACCCTGTCTCTACTAAAAATATAAAAATTAGCTGAGCATGGTGGCAGACTTCTGTAATCCCAGCTACTCGGGAGACTGAGGCAGGAGAATTGCTTGAACCCGGGAGGCAATGGTCACAGTGAGCCGAGATTACACCACTGCGTTCTAGCCTGGGCGACAAAGCGAGACTCTGTCTCAAAAAAAAAAAAAAAAGTATATCAAGATGTTATTTTTCAGCCATCAGATTGGCAAGAATCCAAAAGCTTGGCAGTGCAAGGCTGTGGGGAAACAGGCCTCTCTCATTGCTGTGGGAAGGTAAAAATGTATACTCACTATGATGGGGAATTTGGCAATGTCAAGGAATATTAGGTGAGAATTTATCCTTTGATCCAACAATCCCATTTCTAAGATGTCTCCCAAAGATACACTTGCAAAAAAATATAAAAAATTATAGGCACACAGTTATTTATGGTGACCTTATTTGCTATAGTAGAAAACCAGAAACAACCAGAATGTCCAGTTGTAGGGACTGGTTTAATAAACAGTGGTGCATTTAAACAATAGAGAATTATACTACTGTAAAAGCAAATGAGAAACACTTCTATATGCTAGTATGGAACAATTGCCAGGATATATTATTAAGTGAAATAAAGCAAGATGCAGAACAATGTTTATGGTGTGCTACCTTTTGTGTGAAGGAAACAAATACATAAACAAATATATAAACATATTTGTTTATGTTTTTCAAAAAAGCAACAATGAAATGACATACTAACAAATGGACAAAAAATGGCCTCTTCCATTTGGAGAGAGGGTGCAGGATGAGGAAGCAAGTACAGAAGGAAAAATTCTGTGGGTCCATCTTTTTATGTAGTTTTGGCTTTGGAACCATATAAACGAATCATGTAATTATACAGTGGGAAAGACCCCTGAAATTGAAAACAAAACAGAAACAAATGATTCTAACTATACATAATTTTGGCACCAAAACTGTGTAGAGAAAGTAATTATTTCATTTTGAATTTCAGTACACCTCTAGTAGGAGATATTCTAAAGGAAAAAGAACCACAAAAAAAACTTACACTGCATTCAGTTGTCTTATTATAGTACTAATAATAACATGCTACAGAAAAAGAAAAACAAATATTTGTTTTAATCTCATTAGGAACTGAGATTTTCACTATAAGAAAAAAGAGATTCAAGTATAAAATCAAAGAAGTTACATAAAAATTTTAAAGAATAATGACTGCAATGGATTAAAACATCAACTGTATGCAAATTTGTGAGCTCATTGTGATACTTTAAAAAATGCGTTGGTGTCCATGGGAGGTTGCTGGATCACTAAGTGACTACTCTACGTATTGATAAATAAAGTCGGAGAGGGATAAATAATTCTATCTTTTCTGTATAAATAAAGTAATTAATGAGAGAAAGTTTGATTTTTGTTTTATTTTATTTATTTATTTATTTTGGAGACAGGGTCTTGCTTTGTCTGCTCTGTCACCCAGGCTGGAGTAACTGGATCATGGCTCACTGCAGCCTTGAACTCCTGGGCTCAAGTGATCTTCCCACCTCAACCTTCATTTCCTGAATAGCTGGGACTTTAGGCTCGTGCCACAACCCCTACATTGACCAGCCTGGCCTCAAGTGATCCTCCCACCTTGACCTCCTAAAGTGCTTGAATTTCAGGTGTGAGCTCCTGTGCCAGCTCCATCCTCTTTTTTGTAGATGAATTACAGTCAATAAAAAAAAGAAGCAGTAATAAAATAGCCCACCACCATTTGCATATTAAAGTTACCCACCAACATTTTACCCATGTCATTAGAAGTTGCAAATGACAACTTCTAATGACATGGGTAAAATGTTGGTGGGTAACTTTAAAATGGAGGAAACTAGTTGACATCACCAGAACCCAGTGATCGACTTTGCAACAATAAAACTAGGCAACCAATAACTTGTATCTCCTGGTGTGATAATTTGAGGTATACAACACCATCAGTGAAATCTTCTTGAATGAAAATCTGACCCTGCATCTAATCAAACTTGTAAATCTCACTTCCATTTTACAGGAAATATAGATGATAGAGGAACAACTAAAGCAGGGATAAGAGGAAAATCAGTAGCCTTAAATAGTTTCAGAAGGAATGGTACCAGCTCCTCCTTGTATCTCTGGTAGAATTCAGCTGTGAATCCGTCTGATCCTGGACTTTTTTTGGTTGGCAGGCTATTAATTATTGCCTCAATTTCAGAGCCTGCTATTGGTCTATTCAGGGATTCAACTTCTTCCTGATTTAGTCTTGGGAGAGTGTATGTGTCCAGGAAATTATCCATTTCTTCTAGGTTTTCTAGTTTATTTGTGTAGAGGTGTTTATAGTATTCTCTGATGGTAGTTTGTATTTCTGTGGGGTTGGTGGTCATATCCCCTTTATCATTTTTTATTGCATCTATTTGATTCTTCTCTCTTCTTTATTAGTCTTGCTAGCGGTCTATCAATTTTGTTGATCTTTTCAAAAAACCAACTCCTGGATTCAACCTAATAAAACTAGTTAAATAAACAATGGTGCATGCAAACTATAAAGTATGTACTATGTAGCAAAAATCTTTATGAACTGATAAGGAATCTTTTCAAGCATTTTTTTTTTTTTTTTTTTTTTTTTTGAGACAGAGTCTTGCTCTGTTCCCCAGACTGGAGTGCGGTGGCACCATCTTGGCTCACTGAAACCTTTGCCTCCGAAGTTCAAGCAGTCCTCCCACCTCAACCTCCCAAGTAGCTGGGACTACAGGCATGTGCTGCTATGCCTGGCTAATTTTTGTATTTTGTGTGTGTGTAGAGACGGGGTTTCACCATATTGCCCAGGCTGGTCTTGAATTTCTGGGCTCAAGTGATCCTCCTACCTTAGCCTCCCAAAGTGCTGGGATTACAGGTGTGAGCCACCACACTCAGCCTCAAGGAAATTTTATTAAAAGAAATATGTAAAAGAGTATATATAACACGAACATTTTGTAAGAAAAAGGAGAAAATACAAGTCCATGTATAATTGCTTATTCTTAAAAAAGAAATATAGGAAGAATAAACCAGAAACAAATGAAAAAGCATAAAATGAAGGTGTGCAACTTCTCTGAATTTACCTCTTTAGTGTAGTTTTTTCTTTTGAATTACATAAACGTTTTGCATATTAGATCAACAAAAATTAAAAGCAAAACCTAATGTAGAACACAAACAGCCACAATTTAAGCTACCTAAGGATACTCTCAAGTTGATACCTTAACAATTCAGAAATAGAATTAATTCAAGTAACTTTTGAACACAGCACTCCCTTAACAGAATGTATTTTCAGTGCAAAAAGAATTGCAAAAAAATATTGAACTTTCCCTAGTAGGTTTTTAAAAAATTGTTGTTGTTTTTAATTGATACATAATTGTACATATTTATGAAGTATAGTGTGGTATTTCAATACATGTATACAACGTGTAATGCTCAAATCAGGGTAATTAGCATATCTATCACTTCAAACATTTATCATTTCTTTGTGTTGGGAGCAATTCAAAATCTGCTCTTCTAGCTATTTGAAAATGTAAAATAAATTGTTGTTTATTATAGTAACTCTGTAGGGCTGTAGAACACTGGAACTTATTTCTCCTAACAAGCTATACTCTTGCATGCGTTAACCAACAGCTGGCTATCCCCTTGATCTCTCCCAAACCCTCTCCCAGCCTCTAGTAACCACTATTCTATTATCTACTTATTTTGTTTGTTTGTTTTGAGATGGAGTTTTGTTCTTGTTGCCCAGGCTAGAGTGCAATGGCATCACCTCAGCTCATTGCAGCCTCTGCCTTCTGGGTTCAAGCGATTCTCCTCCCTCAGCCTCCCGAGTAGCTGGGATTACAGGCGCCTGCCACCATGCCTGGCTAATTTTTGTGTTTTTAGTAGAGATAGGGTTTCACCATGTTGACCAGACTGGTCTTGAACTCCTGACTTCATGTGATCCACCCACCTTGGCCTCCCAAAGTGCTGGGATAACAGGCATGAATCACCACCCCTGGCCACGGTATTTATCTTCCTATGCCTAGCTTACTTCACTTATCAGAATGTCCTTCAAGGTCATCCACATTGCCATGAATGACAGAATTTTATTATTGTAAATTGCTAACTAGTATTCCATAATGTATATATACCACATTTTCTTTTATCATTCATCTGTTGATGGACATGTAGGTTGATTCCATATCTTGGCTATTGTGAAAAATGCTTCAATAAACATGAGGACAGATGTCTGTTTGAAATACTGATTTCCTTTCTTTGGCTCAATACCCAATAGCGGGATTGCTGGATCATAGGGTAGTTCTATTTGTAGTTTTTTGAGGAACCTCCATACTTTTCTCTATAATGGTTAAATTTGCCTTCCCACCAACAGTTTATAAAAGCTCCCATTTCTCTCCATCCCTGCCAGCATTTGTTATATTTTGCCTTTTTGATAGTAGTCATTTTAACTGGAGTGAGATGGTATCTCATTGTGGTTTTGATTTGTGTTTCTCTGATGTTTAGTGATTTTTTAATAATAATGTCAGTGAAGAAATTCTAAAGTTATTTTGAATGTATTATAGGTAGAGAAAATTGTGGGAAACCAGGGTTCTTTCCTCAATATGGGAGAAGGGAGTAAGAAAAAAAATATATAGCTCAGAGCAGTCTGAGTTATGTGAGGAATACAAAATTTATCAGGCCCAGAGAAACATAAGTATGGCATTTCAACCATGCTGGAGCCCCACTTCCCTCCTACATTCACACCTGGGGCAGTTCTTTAAAGGTATTTTGTTTCTAATTTGCTGTTTCACCCACCTATTATGTTCATATTCCTGGGAGGTGTGATGCAAGGAACAAAGATAGTTAATAGCTTATGTTATTTTAATGCAAATTCTTGGTAAAAAAAAAATTAGAAACTGACTCTTCTTTTTTCCTTTAAAAACTCATTTGTTACTGCTGCTAATCGGAGTATATATCCAGGGCAACTTAAATCTATGCTCCTGAGTTGCAGTCCTCAAACTTGGCCCAAATAAACTCTCTACTTTGCCTCAGCTTCTTCTTGTAGGTTGACATTGGAATTAGAGGTATCAGTATTAACTCATGATTCTTTAAAGTTTTGGATTTCTAACTTTGTCTCCCAAAGAAGCATAGAAGCAATAACATTCCAATAGCTAATTTCAAGTCTGGGAAAGGGGAAGCTCACAGTAAGCTGGAAATATCTTATGCACCAAAGTAAGAAAGTGCGCAAAATTAATGGGAACATGTCAAAAGGACACGAGAGTTGACTTGAAGCTGTTCCCACTGGCTAAATTTGTGACAAGCTGAACATCAAAAAGAATAATAAAGGTAATGGATTGTATTATCTCAAAATAAGAAAAGAACCCATGAATCCATAGTGACACTCAAAATAAAGGTGGAAGTGGAAGTGAACTCTCTTCTTTCAAAACTGCAGCCTACAAAATATAGAAGAAATTATAGAATTAGAAAAATCGCCATTTTACATCCACCATTGGAATAATTCGGGCAAGAACACCTGTAGATGCTAAAACTATTGAATGAAAGGTTTTTGAGGATTATTGGGCAATATGATATTTACAGTATTGTATCTTACCCACAGATTACCTATTTTTATTTATTTATTTTTTGAGACAGAGTCTTACACTGTCACCCAGGCTGGAGTGCAGTGGCACAATCATGGCTCACCACAGCCTCAACCTCCCAGGGTCAGGTGATCTTTCCACCTCAGCCTCCTGAGTAGCTATGACTATAGATGCCTGCCATCATGCCTGGCTAATTTTTGTATTTTTTGTAGAGATGGGGTTTTGCCATATTACTCAGGCTTGTCTTGAACTCCTGGGCTCAAGCAATCCACCCTCCTGGACCTCCCAAAGTGCTGGGATTATAGGCGTGAGCCACCACACCTGGCCCATGGATTACTTATTAATTCCATGAACCAAATAGTATTATTTGAGGCAGGTCTCAATCAATTTAGAGATTTTCCTAAGGTTAAGGACATGACAAGTGACACAGCCTAAGGAGCTTCTGAGAACATGTGCCCAAGGTGGTTGGGTTATAGTTTGGCTTTACATATTTTAGGGAGACAGAAGTTAACAGGCAAAGACATAAATCAATACATGGAAGGTATATATTTGTTCAGCCTGGAAAGGCAGGACATCTTGAAGCTGAGGGAGGAGTCTTCCAAGTCATAGGTGGATTCAAATATTTTGTCATTGGCAATTGGCTGAAAGAGTTAAGCTCTCCCTGTTGAGTTGAAGTCAGAATAAAGAAATGCTTGAGTTAGATAGGGGAGTTGTGGAAGCCAAGGTTCTTGTTATGAAGATGAAGCCTCTAGGCTTCAGAGAGAATAGATTATAAACATCTCTTCTCTGGAGACCTTACTCTCCAGGAAAAACCTAGTAGCAAAGGAAGGAGATTCTCTACAGAATACATATTTCCTTTCTAATGATTTGTGATGTAGAAAAAAGAAAAATGCAAATTTCCCCTACCAGGACCTCTTTGCAGGGCCATGCCACAATATGTCAAAGAAATATATTTAGGGCCAGTTATGGTGACTCATACCTGTAATCCTTGCACTTTGGGAGGCTGAGGCAGGAAGATGGCTTGAGGCCAGGAGTTTGAGACCAACCTGAGCAACATAATGAGACACCCATTTCTACAAAAAAATTTTTAAAATTAATTGAGCATGGTGGCATATTCCTGTCCACCTACTTAGGAGGCTGAGGTGGAAGGATCTCTTAAGCCCAGGACTTTGAGGGTTCAGTGTGCTATGATCATGCTACTGCATTTCAGCCTGGGTAACAAGAGCAAGATACTGTCTCAAAAAAATAAATAAATAAATGAAAAATAAAATAACAAAGGAAGAAAGAAATTAAAAAATATATTTAGGGCCCATTATCTGTCATGTGATGCTATACCAGGGTCAGGCAGGTTGGAGCTCAGTATCTTATTGCTACAAAGAGTTTGTCTTGTTCGTCTTAGATCTCTATTTTTATGTTAATGCTGGTCAGTTGTACCTAAGCTCCAAGGGGAGCCATGTACTACCCCCCATTCCCATCATAGCCTGAAATGGTTTTTCAACTTTCTCTTGGATCCCCTTGGCCAAGAAGGGATCCATTCAGTCAACTGTCAGGCTTAGAATTTTATTTTTGGTTTACAATTACAATATAGTACACACTCACATGCATGTGCATATGCACACATGTGCAAAATATGTTGAGATTGTATGCTGATCTTGATGAACATGTAATAGCCCAGAAATGGGAGAAACTCTTTTTAATGAGATTTTTCAACCATAAATCTTCATTGAAAGAAGAGACTTCTGTCTATCTTGGGTATATTTCTTTTGGGACACTCCTACCTCTAGACACCAAAAACAATTATTCCTGAGAAAAAGTGAAGTCACCAGAGTAGAGGAGAAGCTAAGCCACGTGCTTTATTTTGTAATGTAAATCCATGTCTGGCAGCAGCAAAGCCAAGTCCCTGCAGCTTTGTATCTTCCACAGGAGAAAGAATTATTTTCTACATTTGGATTTTTATTGCTTTTGGGTTGGTTTTTTATTGCCGGAGATGTGTATATGTTCTTTGTGTAGTAAATCATAGAGAATCAGGAGCAGAAGCCCTAAAGCTACTATAGAGATAGGCATGCCTGATCATACTATGGGGCTTTAAAAAAGTGACCTGGACTTAGCCCGGTTTAGCACAGCATGGATTGTGGTTATGCCCACTAAGATTGGATAACTCAGAATGTTGTTATTGATTTGGCTGTCGTTATTTGTAATTGTCCTGAGAGGTGGAGCTCAGGATAACCACAGCACTGAGGGTTAGGGTGGGGCATCTTTTAAAAGGAGACATCATTCCACAATCATCCACCTGAATGGTAGTTATAAATTACTGGTGTGCAAAAATTGAGGATGGAGGAAGAGCAGAAACCAGAGGGAAAGGAGACCCTTTTTCTTGTTTAGGTCCTTATTGAGAGTCTGCAAGAACCTTGAGGCATGAAGATATATGAGAGTCAAACAGGGGGGCAATCGAGATTGGTCTCAACTACAGAACTGGGAGTGGAGCATCTGAGCGCAGTCATTTTTTTGTTTGTTTGTTTGTTTTTTGTTTTTTTTTTTGAGACAGAGTTTCGCTCTCATTGCCCAGGCTGGAGTGCAATGGTGCAATCTTGGTTCACTGCAACCTCCGCCTCCCATGTTCAAGTGATTCTTCTGCCTCAGCCTTCCTGAGTAGCTGGGATTACAGGCATGCGCTACCATGCCCAGCTAATTTTGTATTTTTAGTAGAGAGGGGGTTTCTCCATGTTGGTCAGGCTGGTCTCGAACTCCCAACCTCAGATGATCCGCCTGCCTCAGCCTCCCAAAGTGCTGGGGATTACAGGCGTGAGCCACCGTGCCTGGCCCTGAGCAAACTCATTTTTAACAGCAATTGGAAGTGACTCATTGTGCTGAGCTTCCTGCCAACCAGTTTCAGATATGCCTGGGAAATTAAGAAATGGACCTGCCCATGCTTGGGGGACAACGGTAAAGGGCAAAAAAACTGCCTCCCCTGAGGCCAAAGGGGAGAAAGCAGGTATGTCCCTAGTTATCAAAGATATAAAAATAGTTTCCAAAGGGTAGAGGTCATCAGGCATAAATTCTCTATAAGTCAATTCATTAACAAAGTATGTAGTCAGTCCTCACTTGTCTGTCTCCTTATAATTGGTTCACATTATTACTTATCAATAATTCTGAAATCCCAATGCTTTTGGAAACTTATTTTTTTCATAAGTTTGTAACTATCTCATTTGGTGGCAAAACTTGACTAGCACTTGCTTGAGATTTTTTATACTTTTTTAAAATTATACTTTAAGTTCTGGGGTACATGTGTACAATGTGCAGGTTTGTTACATAGGTATACATGTGCCATGTTGGTTTGCTGCACCCATCAACTCATCATTTACATTAGGTATCTCACCTAATGCTATCCCTCCCCCAGCCCACCACCCACTGACAGGCCCTGGTGAGTGATGTTCCCTTCCCTGTGTCCATGTGTTCTCATTGTTGAACTCCCACTTATGAGTAAGAACATGCAGTGTTTGGTTTTCTCTTCTTGTGTTACTTTGCTGAAAATAATGCTTTCCAGTTTCATCCATGTCCCTGCAAAGACATAAACTCATTCATTTTTATGGCTGCATAGTATTCCATGTTGTGTATTTTTTTAATGCTCTTATGTCACTTGAATTCTGAATACTTATATATTTTGCTTCAGAAATATCAATGTGTTTATTAATAAGGTGCTGCCTCAGAGTTCTCTTAGCATGCTACATGGCATGGGCCCCAATAGATCTAAAAAGTTAAAAAAATCTGCAACTTCTGAATCCCAAAAGGGGTCCCAAGGGATTTGGACCTGTATTAACCTTTATCCTAGCTGGAGGCCTGCCTAAGGCTCCTTAAGCAAGCCAGGGTCTGTTTTCTTGGATCCTTGGATATAAATGACCCACCCTCGTGTTCTAAGATAGAGCTTGCAGACTGGTGTGTATTACTTGGTCACATACCTTGTCTGGTCCACACTGGTTTAAAAATATATGAATGTGTTAAAAGTCAGGAGTTTACATATAAAAGCATAAATTTCTAATGTCTCTTGGAAAATTGGAAAAGCTAGCAATATTGAATCTACATTCTTGCAGAACATAAATTTGCTACAACTGAGCAGCAGTTGCTTTTTTAAGATGGGAACATGTCTATAAAATTGTCAGAGGCGTTTGAACCGGAGTGACTCCATTTTGAACAGGGACTTGGTAAAATGAGGCTGAGACCTGCTGGGCTGCATTTCCAGGAGGTTAGGCATTCTTAGTCACAGGATGTTTACTGTTAAGGGAATAGGTTAATAATGTTTGCTGAACAGACCCAGGGCTTAACAGATCCAGGAAATAACAGGCCCAGGAAATGTCTTGATGTCCTGATATCTTAAGAACAAAAGCATTTATAGTTCTAAGAAGAAGTTTTGTGTTAAAGATAATAATACAGATTTTTACAGAAGACAGTAGTTACACAAAGATTAACAATTCTTTGTCACAAGCCCTTGTAGTAGAGCATATTTCTCCCAAGACTTTTTGCTTTATTATCTTATATATAAGCAGGCATTGTACCTAAGGTGGACGTGGTTCTTCCTTTCACTTTCAGGAATGCCCTCCTCTGTCTGTGGAGTGGCCACACTTTTATTCCTTTACATTCTTAATAAACTTTCTTTCACTTTACTCTGTGGACTCACTCTCAATTCTTTCTTGCAAGATCCAGGAACTCTCTCTTGGGGTCAGGATCAGGACCTTTTTCTGGTAACATCTTCCATGGTGAACTGCAAAGGGACCATACTGAAAAGATCCCCCACCCAAGGGAAATAGACTGCAGCACCAATTGGCCAACTTTGGGGAATTTGTGGGGTACATTTTATCTTGGGACAAAGTTGGGTTAAAGGTCCAACTTAGGAGGGTTAAAGCCCCTCATAAGACATAGAGGGTTAAAAGGCCCCTCTTGGTAAAGCACAAGGATGCTGGTCTGAACTTGGGTTAGAGGCCTAACTTAGGAAGGTTAGAGTCCCTCGTAAGACATAAGGGGTTAGAGGTCCTCCTTGGTGAGGCCCCTCTTGGTTAAGAATGGATTGGCTCTATGGTATGTTAACTGCCATTCTCTTTGAATTAATCCACATTGTGTTCTTTGCCGCATGAATCAATTTCCTGGTTGCTGTTTGTCTTTACTCCCATTTTCAAGAAAGCTCACTTAACTGATCCTGGGACATTTTAACTTTCTCTTCCCCCATGCCTCTACCCATTTTTGTATGTTTGCTTGTCTGACAGGATTGGGCATGTGCAGGATTACAGGACATGAGGAACATTTTTTACCTCCCCTAAAAGGGGAAACTTGAGAGCTGATGGAACTGCTGGAAAAGATCCCATCCATGACTCACCGGCGGCCACCTGAACTTCCAATTCAGTGTCACTACAATGAGTGGGTCTTTTTCTGGCCTCTCTGAGCTCCTTGCTTCCCCCTCCTCACCGCAGGCAATGCTTTTCTCCCCTTTCCTCTGTCTCTTCTTCTTTCCTTTCCCTTTCCTATCTTCTGTCACTCAGGGCAACTGTTTGATCTTCTGTCTTGCTCAGAGACCACATGTTGAAACTCCTGGTCGGAGGTCATTCCACCTCACTTGAAGTGAATCAAAGCGGACAACAACAGGGGAAAATGGGTGCAAGTTTGAGCCTTATCAGTTTGATATTGGGCACTGAACAGGGTGGCTAATGTTTATGTGTTGTCACATGTATTTTGCTCTGGCTGAAATGGAAAATGTTAATTCTGTTCCCCCATGCAGCCTGTTGGCATCTTGCAAAATTGAGAGGCTTTTGCACATGATTCCGTAAAAAAGATAATTTTTTTTGTAATACGGTTGGTCTTACAGCTATGACACAGGAAGTAGGGTCATCAAAGCCACTCAGAGAGAGAGAATCCAGAAACCTGGTATACTGGCAAAAGGGTAAGAATTTCTTACTAGTCAGGCTTTTTCTTTTCTTTTCTTTCTTTCCTTTTTTTTTTTTTTGAGACAGAGTCTCTCTGTGTCACCCAGGCTGGAGTGCAATGGTGCCATCTTGGCTCACTGCAACCTCCTCCTCCCAGGTTCAAGCAATTCCCTGCCTCAGCCTCCCGAGTAGCTGAGATTACAAGTGCCCACCACCACACCTGGCTAATTTTTGTATTTTTAGTACAGATGGGGGTTTCACCATCTTGGCCAGGCTGGTCTTGAACTCCTGACTTCGTGATCCACCCTCCTCGGCCTCCCAAAGTGCTGGGATTACAAGCGTGAGTCACTGCACCTGGCAGTCAGGCTTCTGACCTCTCTCTCTCTGTGCAAACTGGTTGAATGATAAAAATCACTGTTTGCCTCTCCTGCAAGGTTTTGATTAATGGAAAAGAGAATTTGTGAGGCCAGTCTTAGGCTGTAGTAAATCTGGTCTACTTTATATTATGAATTTGTTTCTGTGTTGTTCTGTCATAAAAGGGGGTACCATAGTATAGAATGCAGGCCTAGAACTCGTATAAGCCCACCATTCAAACCAGCCTAGCAAACTGGTCCATTGCAAACTTGGCTGAAGGTCCCTGAAACAAAAACTAGATGAGGTTTTCCTCTTGTCTTGCTTTATGTCCTTCGGAGCTTGACCTTGTGATGATGTGGGAGTTACTTTCTCTTGGTTTCTGCCATTCAGAGAGTGGAAATTTGGGGGTTCATGTCATAGTCCTAAAAATTGTCTTGGGCAGTTACAAGTCTTTGCAAGCTTGAAATTGGATGCTCTAGACTCTTAAGAAGAACAGCAGATACCCTGATACTGTAGCTCAGCAGCTAAGGATTTTGTCTTTTCACAATGGTGGTCCAGGTTTAATTCCCACTATAGGGAATGAGTCCTTTCTGGTTTGATATTTGTGTTACCTGTGTCATTTATTGATTCTTTTCCCCATCATGAGCAATTTCTGACTTCCTATCTTGAATTTTCCTTTCTCTAAGCTACCTTTGGACATTCTGGATCTTATAAAAACTACTCACCACCTCTTAGAAAATCCCTCATAACCCGTAATTAAGTCATAACCTTAGTTAAGACTTATTGGCTTCATCGGGGGACTTACCTTCAGTAAAGTTCAGAAGCCAGAAATACTGGCTGGCTGTCTTGGCTGGAGTCTGGTACTAAGATATTTAGTTAAAAGTCAGCTTAATTAAAAGCAGATATACAAGCTGCATGCATATTTAAATGGCTTTTATGGTTTTTTTTTTTTTTTTCCCCTCGGATCTTGTTTTTCTGAAAAAAAGTTTTTTTCTTCTCAGTCAACTGAATTATTTTTCTCCACTTTGTCTTCTTTTCATTCTTGATGCCCACATGAGAGGACCTAAAATAATTCTTATAATTCTTTTTTTTTTTTTTTTTTTTTGAGATGGAGTGCAGTGCTGTGATCTCAGCTTACTGCAACCTCCATTTCCCACATTCAAGTGATTCTCCTGCCTCAGACTTCCAAGTAGCTGGGATTACAGGTGCATGCCACCATGCCCAGCTAATTTTTGTATTTTTAATAGAGACAGGGTTTTGCCATGTTGGCCAGGCTGGTCTTGAGCTCCTAACCTCAGGTGATCCTCCTGTCTCAGCCTCCCAAAGTGCTGGGATTACAGGCATGAGCCACCGCACCTGTCCTAAAATAATTATTAATACCCTGAGACTCTTTGGGTAAAACAGAAGAGTCTCTACAGACCGCATTTTGGGAAAAACCTCTGTTTTCCTCTTGGAATCCCAGACAATTGAAAGCATATAGGTCCCTCTCAAAATCTAAAGCTCTCCTCCGTTTTGCCTTGCATTACCTGACATTTTTTACTTTTGGGGGCATCAGAAATTACTTTGCATTATGAGAGAGTTTTTAGCCTTGGTGTGTAATACTTAGGTAGACAATCATATTAGTCTGTTTTCACACTGCTATAAAGAACTGTCCAAGACTGGGAATTTGTAAACAAAAGAGGTTTAATTGACTCACAGTTCCACATGGCTGGGGAGGCCACAGGAAACTTACAATCATGGCAGAAGGGGAAGCAGGCACGACTTACATTGTGGCAGATAAGAGCAAGATAAGGGGAAACTGCCATTTATAAAACCATCAGATCTCATGAGAATTAACTCACTATCATGAAAACAGCATGGGGGAAATCACCCCCATGATTCAATCATCTCCCACCAGGTCCCTCCCTTGACACCTGAGGATTACAATTTGAATTACAATTCAAGATGAGATTTGGGTGGGGACATAGAGCCAAACCATATCAGAAATACACTTTTAGTGACGACTAATGGCTGTGATGAGGGAATACTCAGATCCTTACACATGTGGATCAGAGAAGCATACTTTTAGCCATCTGGAAAGAATGAAAACATCCTCTCCCCTACCCACAGAGGTAAAACTCCCATGGAGGATGGGCTGATTGGCTTTGGGTTGCCCACAAGTCTCAAGCCTTGGGGGAATGTCCTTGCAATGAAATGCATGGTAAAAGTATTGCACTGTCTTGTGCCATAGAGTTTCCCTCTTTTAAAGAATACAGGATCTGGTATACAAATGGGATGCTTAATTTTGGGGGATCAGTTTTGCTCTCCAGCTCTGCCTGTTTGTTAGGCCCTGGAAACTGCATGCTTGCCTGGCCCTATATTTCAAAGGGCTCCACCCTGATGCCAGTAATCCAATTAAGAAACTTTAAAACTGGCTAAAATGAAAAAACCTTACAACTACTGGATCCTCTTCTGTCTATGTATTTATATGTGTTATGTATGTGGGGTTTATATAAAACAGCTCTGATTAATTTGATTAAAAATAATAAATGCTTAAATCAAATGTTTTTGTTAGAAAAATAGAAACTGTAACACTTTTTGGTTCATGTAACTGTAGTAATCTTTGGGAAATAAAGATGGTTTTAAAGATTATTGATAAAATAAAAATGTGAAAATTTAGACCTCTGGTCTAAATTAAGCAGGTCAGATACTGTGTTTACTAAACTACTTAAACTGCTTTTTTGACTTTTGATAGTTATTCGACTTACCTGCTTTGGAGTCATTTGGTTCTAGGTAAGGCCTGGAGACATGTGGAGTTAACAATGCCCCCTGGCTATACTGGAAATAGTTAGACCTTACCTGCACTTCTATCTGGCATCCTGGACTCCACATCTGGTACATAATTAAAATCACATAGTTACCAGGTTTTTCATCAAAAATAAAAGTTGCTAAGAGTTAACACTATAACACATGTAATTGAGAGTACTGGTGAAACAGTTTTACATACAAGGTGTGTAAAGAAAGTAGAAAGTGTTTTTGGTTAAAAAAAAAAAATTATAAGAAAGCATAAGAATGTGGGTTTTTTCCTGCTTAGTTTATAGGGTTAATGATTGTTTTGGGTTAGATAGAATAAAGCTGAAATTCTGAGCAAGTTCTAGAACGTTTGTGAAAGATTAATCTTATAAAAGAAATCCCTGGTTGGGCACAGTGGTTCACACCTGTAATCCCAACATTTTGGGAGGCTGAAGTGAGAATGATTGCTTGAGCCCTGGAGTTTGAAACCAGCCTGGCAACATAGCAAGACTCTCATCTCTATTAAAAAAAAAAGAAAAAAAAGAAAAAAGGGAGAAGTAGAAGAAATTCTATGGTGAGCATATTGCCTAGAGTTTAAGGGATATTCAGTTTTTCTGTAAATTGAATATTGGAATAAAAGCACAACAGGGTTTTCTTTGGAGCATTAATCTGCTCATTAACAAAAAAATTGTGAAGGATTATAAAAGGTTTGTGAGAATGTTACCTAATGGTCAAACTATTTAAAATTGAATAGATTTGCCTATAAGGTTTTATTAAGAATTGGGTTTGACATTAATGTAAAGGTGAAATTTGGCTTTCTCTCTTGAACAATATTTTCATGTAATGATGAGAGATAATAAAAGATTTGGGTTTGCCTTTTGAATAAACTTCAGGAAAATGAAGGGAGAGAAAAGAGACAACTTGTTTGGAAAGCTAAGGCTTCCTTCTATCAATGAGTAAAGGGTTTTGCCTTTAAAAAATCTTTGAGTTATTATTTTGTCTAAATAAATGACCTGAGATTCTATTTTTAATGTCAAGTGTTTTAAAACTTTGATATTTGACAAACATCCCAAAATCAAATTCTAAATATAGTCATTTTGTGACCTGATTAATCCTTTTAGATGTTAGGTCCTGAAAGTCCAAAAATGATATATTTTGCTTATTTGATATATTAAGGTCATACAGAAAGCACAGTCAAATATAAAATAATGTTTGTCTTTCTTTGGGCTGTATTTGTATAAATGTATTATTGGTATGTGTTCCAAAATTATGCAAAACTCCTATAATTCTAGTATGATTTAGTGTACATTATCAGTAATAAAATTTTAATTGTTATGCTGAATTGTTGTGTGCCACAGAGGTAATCAAATTTTCTCATTGATTGTATCTGACTGTGGCTGCCCTAAGACTCTTTGTCATCCATAGACAATTGTCTTGTTTTAATCCTTTTCAAAAGGCAGTTCATAATCAGCTATAGGACTCTGATGAGTAGTCTTAAATGCAGGTCTCTGATACTATGAAAAATGTGCCATTAAAATATAGAGAAAAAAACCTTCCAAGACTCTCTTGGAAAATTAATGTGTTCATAAATATCAAGCAAAACAGGAATTAATTGCATAGACTGAATAAATAAAAGACAAAATTATGTTTTTATGACATTTTGTTTAAAACATTGCTGATTCTGTTTTGTTTTTCAGAGTCAAGAAAAATTTTCTTTTGATCGATTTATAGCTTTTGACAGTTGGGTAAAGTATAATCCAATTAGGAACATATTTCTTTCTCTCTACCCAATTCCTCCAAAATTTATGAGTATTCATTTGTAAACCAAAAAGTATCTGAGGCAAGTCTCAATCAACTTAGAAGTTCATTTTGCTGAGGTTAAGGACATGCCCCTGATACAGCCTTAGGTGCTCAAGGTGGTCAGGCTACAACTTGGTTTTATACATTTTAGGGAATCATAAGACATCAATCAATACAAGTAAGATGTACATTGGTTTGCTCCAGAAAGGCAGGACAACTGCAAGCAGGAGTTTCCAGGTAATAGGCAGATTTAAATATTTCCTGATTGGTAGTTGGTTGAGTTACTATCTAAAGACCTGGAATCAATAGAAAGGAATGTCTGAGTTACAATAAGGAGTTGTGGAGACAAAGGTTTTATCATATAGATGAAACCTCCAGGTAGCATGCTTCAAAGAGAATAGATTGAAAATGTTTCCTGTTAGACTTAATGAGTCTGTTCTACAAGTCTTAAGGTCTATGTTGATGTTAATGATAATGAGGCATGTCTGACTCCCACTTCTTCATGGCCGGAACTAGTTTTTCAGGTTAACGTTGGAATGCCCTTAGCTAAGAGGAGGGGTCAATTCAGATGGTTGAGGGACTTATCATTTTATTTTTGGTTTACACTTAACTTATGGCAATATAGTTATTTGCATAAGTGCAATACAAATCTTTTTTTCTTGTATAAGAAGACACAATTAGAGACATTGGTTAGTTTACCAAGGCTTTGACTGGAAGGCCATGCTTTCAAATATAAACAGACTGCTATAAGGAATCAAAATTGACTTACAGGGCCAGTGAAAGACCCTGGGGAAAACCTGGCCTCATATCTTGTCTATACAGTCCCTGTATAGGATTCCTGACCTGTGGTAAGTAAAGAATGTCACTTTCTTACTGGCCCAGGAGCCCCAAGTTATATTGCGACCTCAAGAAGAGAGAAATTGACCCAACTCATACACGTATTTTCAAGCACAAACCCACGGCTGGACTCAAGGTTTTAAAAGGTCTATATGGGATTTTGTATAAAACAAAGTTTCATCAAAGACAGTTTAAAAAGGAGCCTATATGGCAAATAATTATTCTTGTTGCACTTTATGAAAGTAATCACATCAAGTATAATATGACTAAAGGTTGTTTTGCAAACAAACCAGTCCTACCATGATTTGTTTTTAATAAAAATGAGGACTGGAAAGAGAAATTATGTTTCAAAAACTGTGGTACACCTGTTGTTGAATTCTAGTTTTGTGCATTGTTTTTGTGTATTTTTCTGAACCATAGACTGACCGTGCTTATTCCTGTGATCTCTGCCAGCTGCATAGAAGAAACAAGAGGGATGGGTAATGTAAAAATCTGTATCATTATGCTAATTCTGAGCATATATTGAAATTGGCTAGCAACCCCATATCAGCTTGGTGCCCAATTCATGGAAAGCCTTCTTATTTAGTTTACTTGGGATACTTAGTTTGTTTACTGTTGTTGAGTATATTGCTGTTATACTCTTTAAGTAAGAATGCAAGATAAGCTTACTCAACATTTTCTACAATTGAACACTTATTAATCTTCCAGATATTACCTTTTGTCAGGACCCAGAATTATGAATGGCCCTCACTATACTGATGCTTCCTGACTGAGCTCCTTTCTACCCTAAATACAAGAGATCCTAAGAGTTAGGCAGGAATATCATCGCCCCTACGCAGCCCAAAGAAGCTGTAGAAAAATGAATCTTTGTCCTTCTGCAACCCTTAGGATTAAGTATCCCCTTGTAAAAGGGAGTGGAGAATATGTCAGTGGTGTTTAATCCAGAGCGACCCCTTCTTGAATAGGGGATGGGTAAAATAAGGTTGAGACCTGCTGGACTGCATTTGTATGAGGTTAGGCATTCTTAGTCAAAGGATATTTGTGGTTAAGGGAACAGGTTAATAATGTTTACTGAACAGACTCAGGACTTAACAGACCCAGGAAATGTCCTGATGTTACAATATCTTAAGAATAAAAGCATCCTTAGTTTAAGAATAAGTTTTGTTTAAAATAATAATATATGTTCTTATGGAAGACAGTAGTTACACAAAGATTAACCATTCTTTGTCACAAGCCCTTATAGTAGAGTATATCTCATTATTTTTTGCTTTGTTATCTTGTAAACAAGCATTGTACCTAAAGAGTGCATGTTCTTCCTCTTGCTTTCAGGAGTGCCCTGCTCTATCTATGGAGTGGCTATACTTTTATCCCTTTACTTTCTTAATAAACTTGCTTCTACTTTATTCTATGGACTCACCCTAAATTCTTTCTTGTGTGAGAGCCAAGAACCTTCTTTTGGGGTCCAGATCGGGACCCCTTTATGGTAACAAAATCAGTAGTACTTTTTTATAGCTTTATTGAAGTATAATTGATATAAAATAAAAAACTGCATGTTTAGTATATACAATTTGGTGAGTTTAACATTTTCATATGCATATGGTTTTGGAGAGGGATGAAAATGGGTGGTGGGGCAAAGGTTTGTATTCACTCAGCTCACTTTATTTATTTTTCTTACCCTCCTAGACACTGTAGATATTTCAGTTTGTAGTCTCTGCTGTTGAGCAGTCTGGCTCTGTGAGCCATGCAGATAATGTCTCCAGAGAGCCATTAGCATGGGACTTTAGCCATACCTCCCCAGCCATGCCATGAGGGAATTGCTTAAAGTCATTTTGTTTCTGATTAGATGCCTCACTCATTATCTTCCTGTTCCTGAAATTTGTGACACAAAGAACAATGTATAGCCAATCAGTAGCTAATATTATTTTAATGTAAATTCTTAATAAACAACTTAGGAACTGCCTCTTCTTTTTCTTTAAAACCTACATATAACTCTTACTACTCTGAGGGTATATTCAGGGCAACTTGAATCTATGTTGCTAGTTGCAATCCTCAGGCTTGTCCAAAAAGAGTTCATTTTGGACAAGCCTGAGGATTGCAACTAGTAACTTATATTAATTTGGTCTCAGCTTATTTCTCTTAGGTTGACACTATACACCCAAGTCAAATCCATTTTCCTCAAAGTCCCTTGGCATCCTACTTGGGTTACCATCCTAGCTGTAGCTCTGACCCAGCAGTTCCCTTAAATTAACCTTGGCACTGGCACAGCGCTCAGGACCTTTTCTGTAAGGGGCTTGCTCCTCTGACTCACCCCTCCTCATCAATTCTTTTCTCCAGGGAAATCTTCCTGAGAACTGGCTGCATTATAGAACCAGACTGGGATCCACTCATCTGGTACAGTAAAACCAGATATCTACACCAAGTTTTTTGCACAGTAGAAAGAAAGGCATTTATTTGTAGGGTGCCAAGCAGGAGAACCAGGAAGCTAAATGCTCAAATCCTGACCTCCTTGATGACTTGCAAGGAAGAGTTTTTAAAGGTAGGAGTAAATCTCAGGGTATCAGATGCTACATGCAAAATCGTATATCAGTACATGAAGGTTTTAGCTTTATAAAGGTAGAATATCTTGGAGTTGGGGCCTGGAGGGTGACTTATAGGTCATAGGTAGATTCAAAGATTTTCTGATTTGCAATTAAGTATGCAAAGCTTCGTTTAAAAATTTGGAGTCAGGGCCAGGCATGGTGGCTCACGCCTGTAATCCCAGCACTTTGGGAGGCGAGGCAGGCAGATCACGAGGTCAGAAGATCGAGACCATCCTGGCCAACATGGTGAAACCCCGTCTCTACTAAAATACATAAAAAAAATTTAGCTGGGCGTGGTGGTGCACGCTTGTAGTCCCAGCTACTTGGGAGGCTGAGGCAGGGGAATCGCTTGAACCTGGGAGTCTGAGGTTGCAGTGAATGAGATCGTGCCACTGCACTACAGCCTGGCAACAGAGTGAGACTCCACCTCAAAAAAAAAGAAAAATGGAATCAGTAGAAAAAAAGTGTTAACTTGCTGGGAGAGGGGGGCGACTTTCCCAAAGCCCCTTGAGAGGAAATTTAGAACAAAAAATTATGGTCAAAGTTCAGTCTTCAATTCTCCCCTATCTGAAATCTGCGTGCCAGAGGATCCATTCGGTGGGGGTCCTCAATGGGTATCTGACTTTCTAGAAGACAACTCAGACACAAATGTTAAGATGTTATCCTTAGTTTCCATAAGGAAAGGGAAATCTCAGGAACTCTAGCTTTCTTGGCTATTGTTTTAAGCTACTATTACCTTCTTGTTTAATAAGTTCCATATTTACTTCTGAGGCTAGCTCGGTGCTTGGAATTTCCCTTGAAGGAACTCAGAATTTTCCTTTATTTCCATGCTTGGAAGTCTGCAGGCTCCTAAAAGGGGGCCCCTGCTCCACCTCAGCTTCTTTTTGCAATAAGTCCCTTTCTTTTTATCTGCCCCGTAGCTTTTCAGCCTATGCCAGCTGGTGCTGTTCATTCTGTTGCTCCATGCCCCTGAATGATGTCTTCTTCTTTGCATTTCCAACATCTGCCTGGTCACCTGTAGTTTATTTTACTAAAGAACTGGTACTTGTTGGTCTTGGCTGGAGGCCCTTACTAGAAGAAAACATTCAACTACTTATTTGGTGCCTGAGGAATCTTTCTGACTATGTAACAATATAAAATACGTACTCTAGAGCCAGCCTCTCCTGGGTATTGGCATAGTAGGAGTGCCAGACTCTATACCTTGAGATCAAACTCTGGGGAGGCAAGTGCTCTGGGGAGCAACAGATGGAAATAGAAATAATTTATTTCATTAATGCTTTCTACCTTCTCTGCCTGGCAGTCTATTCCTGTTCTTGAGGTTAGAGAGTGACATCCCATGGGACAGGCCTCATTTCTTGTGGCTAAAAGCAAGAACATGGACCTGGATTAGAACTCTCATTGAATGGAGAATTAACCATGTACTGATGTGTGACCTCGAGCCATCATACTTTTCTTTGTCTCTATATCCTCATCTGAATAATGAGGCAATTCACCTGAAAAATGGAGTAATCATAGTGCCTGTATTAGTCTATTCTTGCACTGCTATAAAGACTAGGTAATTTGAAAGAAAAGAGGTTTAATCAGCCCAAAATTCTGCAGCCTATACAGGCTTCTGCTTCTGGGAAGGCCTCAGGAAAGTTATAATCATGGCAGAGGGTGAAGGGGAGGCAGGCATAGTCTTCACACGGACAGAGCAGGGGGAAGAGAGATAAAATGTGGAGATGCTACACACTTTCAAACAACCAGAACTCGTGAGAACTCAATCATGAGAACAGCATGGGAGAAGTCCACCCCCTTGATTCAATCACTTCACACTAGGACCCTCCTCCAACACTGGGAATTACAATTTGACATCAGATTTGGGTGGGGACACACAGCCAAGCCATATCAGTGCTTTTTTCATAGATATGTCAGGATTAAATTATAAAGCTCTTAGCACAGAGGCTGACACATATTAAGTATCAAAAAGTGTGAAAAATAGCACCTCTTTTTTCCCACGAGCCTCTAAGCCTATCACTGAAAAATTATATTCTATCTCAGGAGTCTGTGAAAAACAAAATATCATTCTAAAAATATTGCTTGTGAAGAAGACTCTCCATTTAAAACTCTGGCCCTTTGCTGTCCTGCTTTCCACTAACAACCTGAGTACATACTTCCACCTATATCTAGCCAAAAATCAATTAGAACCAGTGCTACAACTCCATTAAACCTACAAGATGCAATTCCAATTTTAAGGCTACTGCTTTGTTTTACTTCCATGTGTAAGGTACAGATTTATTATTATTATTATTATTATACTTTAAGTTCTAGGGTACATGTGCACAACGTGCAGGTTTGTTACATATGTATACTTGTGCCATGTTGGTGTGCTGCACCCATCAACCCATAAGCACCCATCAACTCATCATTTACATCAGGTATAACTCCCAATGCCATCCCTCCCTTCTCCCCCCTCCCCATAATAGGCTGCAGTGTGTGATGTTCCCCTTCCAGAGTCCAAGTAATCTCATTGATCTATTCCCACCTATGAGTGAGAACATGCAGTGTTTGGTTTTCTGTTCTTGCGATAGTTTGCCGAGAATGATGGTTTCCAGCCGCATCCATGTCCCTACAAAGGACACAAACTCATCCCTTTTTATGGCTGCATAGTATTCCATGGTGTATATGTGCCACATTTTCTTAATCCAGTCTGTCACTGATGGATATTTGGGTTGATTCCAAGTCTTTGCTATTGTGAATAGTGCCGCTGTAAACATACGTGTGCATGTGTCTTTATAGCAGCATGATTTATAATCCTTTGGGTGTATACCCAGTAATGGGATGGCTGGGTCATATGGTATTTCTAGTTCTAGATCCTTGAGGAATCGCCACACTGTTTTCCACAATGGTTGAACCAGTTTACAATCCCACCAACAGTGTAAAAGTGTTCCTATTTCTCCACATCCTCTCCAGCACCTGTTGTTTCCTGACTTTTTAAAGAATGCCATTCTAACTGGTGTGAGATGGTATCTCATTGTGGTTTGGATTTGCATTTCTCCGATGGCCAATGATGACGAGCATTTTTTCATGTATCTGTTGGCTGTATGAATGTCTTCTTTTGAGAAGTGTCTGTTCATATACTTTGCCCACTTTTTGATGGGGCTGTTTATTTTTTTCTCATAAATTTGTTTGAGTTCTTTGTAGATTCTGGATATTAGCCCTTTGTCAGATGAGTAGATTGCAAAAATTTTCTCCAATTCTGTAGGTTGCCTGTTCACTCTGATGGTAGTTTCTTTTGCTGTGCAGAAGCTCTTTAGCTTAATTAGATCCCATTCGTCAATTTTGGCTTTTGTTGCTGTTGCTTTTGGTGTTTTAGACATGAAGTCCTTGCCCATGCCTATGCCCTGAATGGTATTGCCTAGGTTTTCTTCTAGGGTTTTTACGGTCTTAGGTCTAACATTTAAGTCTCTAATCCATCTTGAATTAATTTTCATATAAGGAGTAAGGAAAGGATGCAGTTTCAGCTTTCTACTTATGGCTAGCCAATTTTTCCAGCACCATTTATTAAATAGGGAATCCTTTCCCCATTTCTTGTTTTTCTCAGATTTGTCAAAGATCAGATGGCTTTAGATGTGTGGTATTATTTCTGAGGGCTCTGTTCTGTTCCATTGGTCTATATCTCTGTCTTGGTACCAGTACCATGCTGTTTTGGTTACTGTAGCCTTGTAGTATAGTTTGAAGTCAGGTAGCATGATGTCTCCAGCTTTGTTCTTTTGAGTTAGGATTGTCTTGGAGATGCGGGCTCTTTTTTGGTTCCATATGAACTTTAAAGCAGTTTTTTCCAATTCTGTGAAGAAACTCATTGGTAGCTTGATGGGAATGACATTGAATCTATAAATTACCTTGGGCAGTATGGCCATTTTCATGATATTGATTCTTCCTATCCATGAGCATGGTATGTTCTTCCATTTGTTTGTGTCCTCTTTTATTTCACTGAGCAGTGGGTTGTAGTTCTCCTTGAAGAGGTCCTTTACATCCCTTGTAAGTTGGATTCCTAGGTATTTTATTCTCTTTGAAGCAATTGTGAATGGAAGTTCATTCATGATTTGGCTCTCTGTTTGTCTGTTACTGGTGTATAACAATGCTTGTGATGTTTGCACATTAATTTTGTATCCTGAGAATTTGCTGAAGTTGCTTATCAGCTTAAGGAGATTTTGGGCTGAGATGATGGGGTTTTCTAAATATACAATCATGTCATCTGCAAACAGGGACAATTTGACCTCTTCTTTTCTTAACTGAATACCCTTGATTTCTTTCTCTTGCCTCATTGCCCTAGCCAGAACTTCCAACACCATGTTGAATAGGAGTGGTGAGAGAGGGCATCCCTGTCTTGTGCCAGTTTTTGAAGGGAATTTTTCCAGTTTTTGCCCATTCAGTATGATATTGGCTGTGGGTTTGTCATAAATAGCTCTTATTATTTTGAGGTACGTTCCATCAATACCGAATTTATTGAGAGTTTTTAGCATGAAGGGTTGTTGAATTTTGTCAAAGGCCTTTTCTGCATCTATTGAGATAATCATGTTGTTTTTTGTCTTTGGTTCTGTTTATATGCTGGCTTACGTTTATTGATTTGCATATGTTGAACCAGCCTTGCATCCCAGGAATGAAGCCCACTTGATCATCGTGGATAAGCTTTTTGATGTGCTGCTGGATTCGGTTTGCCGGTATTTTATTGAGGTTTTTTTGTTGTTGTTGTGTCTCTTCCAGGCTTTGGTATCAGGATGATGTTGGCCTCATAAAATGAGTTAGGGAGGATTCCCTCTTTTTCTATTGATTGGAATAGTTTCAGAAGGAATGGTACCAGCTCCTCCTTGTACCTCTAGTAGAATTCAGCTGTGAATCCATCTGGTCCTGGACTTTTTTTGGTTGGTAGGCTATTAATTATTGCCTTAATTTCAGAGCCTACTATTGGTCTATTCAGGGATTCAACTTCTTCCTGGTCTAGTCTTGGGAGAGTGGAAGTGTCCAGGAAATTATCCATTTCTTCTAGATTTTCTAGCTTATTTGCATAGAGGTGTTTATAGTATTCTCTGATGGTAGTTTGTGTTTTTGTGGGGTCGGTGGTGATATCCCCTTTATCATTTTTTATTGCGTCGATTTGATTCTTCTCTCTTTTCTTCTTTATTTGTCTTGCTAGTGGTCTATCAATTTTGTTGATCATCTCAAAAAACCAACTCTTGGATTCATTGATTTTTTGGAGGGTTTTTGTGTCTCTATCTCCTTCAGTTCTGCTCTGATCTTAGTTATTTCTTGCCTTCGGCTAGCTTTCGAATGTGTTTGCTCTTGCTTCTCTAGTTCTTTTAATTGTGATGTTAGGGTGTCAATTTTAGATCTTTCCTGCTTTCTCTTGTGGGCATTTAGTGCTATAAATTTCCCTCTAGACACTGCTTTAAATGTGTCCCAGAGATTCTGGTATGTTGTATCTTTGTTCTCATTGATTTTAAAGAACATCTTTATTTCTGCCTTCATTTCGTTATGTACCCAAAGTCATTGAGGAGTAGGTTGTTCAGTTTCCATGTAGTTGAGTTGTAGTTGTTTAATTTTCTTAGTCCTGAGTTCCAGTTTAATTGCACTGTGGTCTGAGAGATAGTTTGTTATAATTTCTGTTCTTGTACATTTGCTGAGGAGTGCTTTACTTCCAACATATTCTGTTGATTTGGGGTGGAGAGTTCTGTAGATGTCTATTAGGTCCACTTGGTGCAGAGTTGAGTTCAATTCCTGGATATCCTTGTTAACTTTCTGTCTCGTTGATCTGTCTAATGTTGACATGGGGTGTTGAGGTTTCCCATTATTGTATGGGAATCTAACTCTCTTTGTAAGTCTCTAAGGACTAGCTTTATGAATCTGGGTGCTCCTGTATTGGGTGCATATATATTTAGGATGGTTAGCTTTTCCTGTTGAATTGATCCCTTTACCATTACGTAGTGGCCTTCTTTGTCTCCTTTGATCTTTGATGGTTTAAAGTGTGTTTTATCAGAGACTTGGATTGCAACCCCTGCTTTTTCTTGTTCTCCATTTGCTTGGTAGATCTTCCTCCATCCCTTTATTTTGAGCCTATATGTGTCTCTGCATGTGAGATGGGTCTCCTGAATACAGCAAACAAATCCAATTTGCCAGTCTATGTCTCTGATTGGACCATTTAGTCCATTTACATGTGAGGTTAATATTGTTATGTGTGAACTTGATCCTGTCATTGTGATATTAGCTGGTTATTTTGCTCATTAGTTGATGCAGTTTCTTCCTAGCCTCGATGGTCTTTACATTTTGGCATGTTTTTGCAGTGGCTGGTACTGGTTGTTCCTTTCCACGTTTAGTGCTTCCTTCAGGATCTCTTGTAGGGCAGGCCTGGTGGTGACAAAATCTCTAAGCATTTGCTTGTCTGTAAAGGATTTTATTTTTCCTTCACTGATGAAACTTAGTTTGGCTGGATATTAAATTCTGGGTTGAAAATTCTTTAAGAATGTTGAATATTGGCCCCCACTCTCTTCTGGCTTGTAGAGTTTCTGCCGAGAGATCTGCTGTTAGTCTGATGGGCTTCCCTTTGTGGGTAACCCGACCTTTCTCTCTGGCTGCCCTTAACATTTTTTCTTTCATTTCAACTTTGGTGAATCTGACAATTATGTGTCTTGGAGTTGCTCTTCTTTGTGGCATTCTTTGTATTTCCTGAATTTGAATGTTGGCCTGCCTTACTAGGTTGGGGAAGTTCTCCTGGATGATATCCTGAAGAGCGTTTTCTACCTTGGTTCCATTTTGCCCATCACTTTCAGGCACACTAATGAGATGTAGATTTGGTCTTTTCACATAAACCCATATTTCTCGGAGGCTTTGTTCATTTCTTTTTCCTTTTCTTTCTCTAGACTTCTCGTCTCCCTTCATTTCGTTCATTTGATCTTCAGTCGTTGATACTCTTTCTTCCAGTTGATGAAGTCGGTTACTGAAGCTTGTGCATTTGTCACGTATTTCTCGTGTCATAGTTTTTATCTCTGTCAGTTCGTTTATGGCCTTCTCTGTATTGATTATTCTAGTTATCCATTCTTCCATTCTTTTTTCAAGATTTTTAGTTTCTTTTCGCTGGGTACGTAGTTCCTCCTTTAGCTCTGAGAAGTTTGATCGACTGAAGCCTTCTTCTCTCATCTCGTCAAAGTCATTCTCCGTCCAGCTTTGATCCGTTGCTGGAGATGAGCTGCGTTCCTTTGCAGGGGGTATAGGTGGGCAGATCACTTGAGGTCAGGAGTTCAAGACCAGCCTGGCCAACATGGTGAAACCCCATCTCTACTGAAAATCCAAAAAAAAAAAAAAATTAGCTGGGCATGGTGGTGCATGCCTATAACCCCAACTACTCGGGAGGCTGAGGCAGGAGAATCGCTTGAACCTGGGAGGCAGAGGTTGCAGTAAGCCAAGATCGTATCACTGCACTCCAGTCTGGGTGACAGAGTGAGACTCCATCTCAAATAAAATAAAAAAAAAAAAGAAATTTAATACAACTTGGTTTCAGGGCTGGTTTATAGGGAGAATGTGTATCCTGAAAGACTTAGGGGTTCACAGGGAATTTTTTTGTGAGCAATTTGTGAGGAGGCCATCTGAGGAGGTATATGACCTTCTATTACTGTGGAAACCTGGTTTATGTGTAAGGCTGTGTCACAGGGTTGTGAAATTACAGCTATCTGTTTGGGAAAAAAAAGGAAAGTACTATTGTATGACTCAGTTCCCAAGCTTAACTTTCCCCTTAGCATAGTGAGTTTGAGGTCTTGAGGTATTATTTTCTTTCACAATAGCAAAGTCTCTTTGAAAGCTGAAGCCAGCTGGACTTCCTGGGTCGAGTGGGGACTTGGAGAACTTTTCTTTCTAGCTAGAGGATTGCAAACGCACCAATCAGCATTCTGTGTCTAGCTAAAGGATTGTAAATGCACTAATCAGCACTTTGTAAAAATGCACCAATCCACACTCTGTGTCTAGCTGAAGGATTGTAAATGCACCAATCAGCACTCTGTAAAATGGACCAATCAGCAGGACGTGGGCAGGGCCAAATAAGGGAATAATAGCTGGCCACCCGAGTCAGCAGTGGCAACCCACTTGGGTCCCCTTCCATGCTGTGGAAGATTTGTTCATTCACTCTTCACAATAAATCTTGCTGCTGCTCACTCTTTGGGTCCGCACCACCTTTAAGAGCTGTAACACCCACCATGAAGGTCCGCAGCTTCATTCTTGAAGTCAGTGAGACCACGAACCCACCGGAAAGAAGAAACTCTGAACATATCTGAACATCTGAAGGAACAAACTCCAGACACACCATTTTTAAGAGCTGTAACACTCACCACAAAGGTCCACGGCTTCATTCTTGAAGTCAGTGAGACCAAGAACCCACCAGAAGGAATGAATTCCAGACACACCTTTAATAACACTCCTTTCTGAATTTCCCTCTCCCACACCTTTCCATATTTCCCCCACTCACCTGGCCTTCCTTTCACACCCAAATTCACTGCCTCCCAGGGAAAACCACTACTGTCAGCTTGCTGTGTAGTTTTCCAGGTTCTGTTCCCCACAAGACACTAAGAGATGAATTTCTAAATGTGTGTAAATAAGTGTGGGTTGGACTTAATGATTCACTTTTAACCAATAGATTAGGGCAAAAGTAGTGGCAACTAGCTTCTAAAAATTACATTAAAAGAGACTCCAGATCTCTCTCTCTCTCTCTCTCCCCCCCCCACCCCCCCCCCCCCCCCCCCCCCCCCCCCCCCCCCCCTCCCTCCCTCTCTCCCTCCCTCTCTTTCTCCCTTTGAACCTTTGTTCTAAGGGATGCAAGCTGCCATATTGTGAACAGCTCTAAGGAGAATCCATGTGGCAAGCAATGGATATCTCTGGACAACAGCCAGTTTGAATCTCAGGCCTGAAAACAGCCACAAGAGAGATGGAAGCTGTCCATGCCCCTTGAGCCTTAAGAGGGTGGTAAGTACAGCCAACACCTTGATTATCGCCTCCTACTTTAAACCAGGGCCAGGCATAGTAGCTCACTCCTGTAATCCCAGCACTTTGGGAGGCCATGGCAAGAGGATCACTTGAGGCTGGAAGTTCAAGACCAGCCTACGTAACAGAGCGACACTCTGTATCGATAAAAATTTAAAAAATTAGCTGAGCATGGTGGCACATGCCTGTAGTCCTGTTAATTAATAGCAGATTAGTTGTTTGCCACATGCAGAGTCCAGTTAATGAGTTCTGGTACCAAAAAAAAGGTAAGGTGAACTTATTCTGAAGCTAGCTTGGAGAAGGGACACAAAGTATCCTGCCTTTGAATGTGCTGCTTCACCATTGAAACAGAAAGTGAATACTTTTAGGTAAGGAGGGATGTGAGTAAGGGCAAGGGGTCCCCCTGCTCGCTTGGTGCCTTATGTCCTAGCCAAGGGGGCATGCTTTTGATATGTCCTCCTGGTGGATAGAGTCCAGAGGCCACCTCTTAGAGGTGAGAGTTCCATAAATTAATTGTCAACTCTCAAGGAGAGATCTGTCTTGGAGGACATAGTTAGAAGAACTGGACCTGCGGGGAATGTCTGTTAAGGGGGAGGTGGAAGGTTATATTTGCATTTCTCAAAGGCTAAGTAGGAAATAGGCAACAGCGGGAAAGGGGAGAGGAGAAAAGAAGAGTGGATAATAAAAAGTAATAGTCATCCCCCTCCCCCCACTGTTTTTTTTGTTTGTTTGTTTGTTTTTGTTTTTTTAAGAAAAAATGGGAGCACTGTTATAGTCCTAGCTACTTGGGAGGCTGAGGCAGGAAGACTGCTTGAGTCTATGAGGTTGAGACTGCTGAGAGCTGTAATCATGCCACTGCACTCCAGACTGGGCAATAGAGTGAGATCCAGTATCAAAAAAAGAAAAGACAGGAAAAGAGACTCTAAGCTGTGCCTGATTCTTAGACCCAAGCTGGGAGACAATGAATGTATGTTTCCTTAAACTGGTAAGTTTTGACATAATTTGTTATGCATTTCTATGTTAGTGTCAGTGAATCTGTACAGTTCTGAAGCAACCTCAATTCTTGCCTCCTCAGAAGACAAAATTTGATGAGGGCCATAAGAAAGAGTGAGAGACAGAGGCAAGTTTTAGAGCAGGAGTGAAAGTTTATTAAAAAACTTTAGAGCAGGAATGAAAGAAAATAAAGTACACTTGGAAGAGGGCCAAGTGAGTGACTTGAGAGATCAAGTGTGTGGTTTGACCTTTGATTTGGGGTCTTATACGTTGGCATTCCACTTGTTCAGTGACCTGCCAGCATTTGGGAGGGACTGCATGCACAATGTGTATACTGAAGTGGTACGTGTGCTCACTTGAGGCATTCTTACCTTACCAGTCCAATGCTCCTAGGTCATATGTCAGTTCAAATTCACCATTTTGTCTCTTATTGTGCATGCTTGAGCCCACTTGTACAAATCCAGAGATCTTATCAGGAAACTGCTGATGACCAGTTTTCAGGTTGGGAGAGTGCCTCTTCCTGGTGCTGGCTGTGACCAATTTTTATTTTAGAGAGAGAATTAACAATTGCCTGACCATCACTTGATGGTCACCTGATACTCCTGTTTGGGTGTGAGGGCCTCTCATGCCCTGCTCATGTCTTCCTGACTACCTGCTGTAACATTTTCCCCCTCAAGGGTTCAAGACCCCAATTCTTTGGGTAAAATGGACAAAGGTCAGTCTTCTGTAACTATTTCCTGCTGACAGAGGGGCAGTGGTGGTTGTTTCGTGGGTCTTGGCCTCTTGCTAGCTGACAGGGCAGGGTGGCACCATGTGTTGGTGAAAGCAGTGTCCAGCCAGGTCCAAGGGAGACAAGGGCAGGACTTCACCTCTGTCATGTCTCACTGATGGTGTCCCCGTGTAGGAGGATAAGTCACAAATATTGACAGGACAGTATCCCTCACTGAGTATCATCTGGAGCTTGGTGGCTTGAAGGTGAGAGAAGATAGAAATACGCTCCAAATTTTATTTATGGGAGTATATTTACTCATTGTTAAAAGCTGTAAATAGCTTAAGAAAAGTTTTCTTGATTCCAAAAAACAAAGGATCTGTAATGTTCTAAGCAAAAATCCTTAAAAGGATTTAGTTTTATACTAGTTCAGTCCGTGCAGTTATTCTGTTCTGCTTGATATTCATGAACATTTCATTCTCCATGAGAGTCTTGGAAGGTTTTTTCTCTATTCTAGTGTCACAATCTCCAGGGTTATCAGAAAACTGCATTTAACAGCATCTGTTAGAGGTCTATAGCTGATTATAAAACCACCTTTTAAAGAGGATAAAAACAAGACAACAATTGTCTATGGATGACAAAAAGTCTTAGGGCAGCCACAGTTAAAGACACAATGGACAAAAAAATTTGTTACCTTTGTGGCACACAATAATTTAACATAATTACAATTATTACTGATAATGTATACTAAGTCATATCAGAGCTATAGGAATTTCACCCAATTTTAGAACACATACCAATCACACATTTATACAAATACTCAAAAAAGGCAAAGTTTGCCTTTGTATTAGTGTACTACTGATGTCAAGCCTAGTTCTTAATGAAACCTTATAGACAAATCTATTCAATCTTAATTAGTTTGACCATAAAGTAAGATTCTCAGAAACCTTTTATAATTTATTACATTTTTTAAAGAGCATATTAATTATTTAATAAAACTCTATTATGCTTCTATTCAATTGTTCAATGTATGGATAAACTAAATAATATCCCCTTAATTTTAGCCATTGTGTTTACATATAGAATTTCATTCGCAAGAATAATCTTTCACAAAACCTCCACAACTTGTTTAAACATTCAGCTTTATGCTATTTAACTTAAAACAATCCTTTAATGCTCTAGACAAAAATAACCCACATTCCCTTCTCTTTATAAATTCTTTTACCAAAAGTACCTTCTACTTTCCTTACACTCCTTGCATGTAAATCTGTGTTTTCAATAGTCTCAAATACATATTACCTGTTAATTCTTAAAACTTTTACATTTGGTGAAAAACCTGGTAAGTAAGTAAATCTAATTATGAACTAGTTGGGGAGCCTAGGACATCAGATAGAAGTGCAGCTAAGGTCTGAATCTTTTCAGCGTAGCTAGGGGGCATGGCTAACTCTGTGTATACCCAGCTTTAAAGTAAATAAGTTGTACAATTAGAAGTCATAGTAGCAGTTTATGACCCTATTTAATAGACCTAATACCCTTTAAAACTGTACATTTTTATAAATTCCCTTTCATGAATCTTTTCCTGACTTACACAAACCATCTATGACATGCTTGGACTTTCTGACCTGTTCTAAACATCCCTCTTTTTAAACAACCAGTCATTTTACTTTAGGAGAAGAATTTACTATACAAGATCCTTTCTCATATAAAATCTCTTTTCTTTATAATGTTCCTTGACGAAAATACCTCTTTACCTTTATAACCTTCAAGTTAAGACAAAAGTCATTTTTCTTCTGTTAGGAAGCTATGGTTTATACTGCACGTTGCTGTGTGACTCCTGTAAAGGAGGAGAAGATAAGGGGTTTATCTACATACTGTAGAAGTTATGATCCCCTCAAGAAGAGAATGCTTGGTTAAATTTTTTTCTAAAGCTTGTCTGAATAACTGTGGGTTATTTCTAAACTCCTGAGTTAAGACCATCAGGTTAAAGTTATTGCTTAAAGATTTAAGTAGCTTTCCCAGGAGAAACAAGTGTATTTGAGGAAAAGATGAATTTAGATTTTGGGTAAATATTAAACAGGCACCCATCTCAGAAAGCATATTTTTGTCCAAAAGGCGTATGAGTTATTTATTTTGGAGGTAAAGGGTGCCATTTGCCCCCATTAACTGGCAGGATTTAGAGAGTTGCTTAGAGAAGGAGATTCACACAGAGTAGGTAGCTCTTGAACCCAAAAGGAAAATTTATAATTTTGTTTGCCCCCTCCAGAGTTGCCCTTGGCCCTTTCCTGTTGATGGCCATGTCCAGGTTGGATGCCAGCCAGAACAGAGAGACCCCTCAGCTCAAGGTCATCAAGTGTTGGGACTCTGTCCATGGGAGCCCTCAGCTGTCATGTTAGTCCCATTTCCAGCTTGTGGTAAAGGAGGCAAGCTGTGCAGGGCATTTTCCCATTTATCCCATTGGGGTAGTTTGCCTTCCACTGGCCTGGCTTCCTGCACCAATGGCGGTTACTTGAAGGAGTGTCCTTACAGCAAATGGAGGGAGCTGGAGAGCTTGTAAAGTAGCCAATAGTTGAGCCTTCCTCTTGTTCCTTCTTTTCCTTAGCCCTATTCTCCTTATTCTGCTCTCAGTTATAAAAATGGAGGAGGCTAATTTGAGGATTTTCTGCATAAGGGCACTGGGTTCTAAGACTGACTTTTATAATTTTCTCCCAGTTTATTTTTAGACCAAAGAGTATTACAACAAAAAAAAGTAGTGTTTTATTGTTGCTGTTTTAAGGTTTGGGAGAATCAAACTTTTCTTAGTTTTTTTTTGGAATGCATCCAAGAGGTGTGTCCTGTGGTATGGAGACACCATCACCCATCCATGAAGATAGAACAAAGGAGAAAAACAAGGAAAAGGGAAAAGAAGGTGTTTCTTCTTACTTTCCTGTTATCCTGAGTAAGGTATCCCCCATTCATCTTTAGGGTTTCAGAATAAACCTGTCTTACCATGTACACTTAACCTTGGTCTCATCTTGTCACAATTACCCACTTGAGAACTGAGGAGATACCAGAGTGAACCGTGGGCCTCCTGTTCATCTGTGGGGTTCCAGAATGAACTGGTTTTTCTGTATAGCTTCAATCCTGCCATCATCTCTGTTCTAATGGTAATCTGTTAGCCTGTGACCAACCTCCATCTCTGTCCTATGGGTCTCTTGCAGCTACAGCCTTGGGCTGGCCTATATCCTTGTCTCCATGACTTAGAGTGACTCTCACTCAGAGCATTCTAGCAACAAAATGATTATCTCTTTTCTCAGATTTCCATTTCCCATGTTTTTTAAGTAGAGGAGAAGCTAATTTTTTTAGCTAACTACCGCAAGGAGGCTGAACTTCCCTCCCTTCAAATATAACCTTCAGGGTCTTGATGCATGTTGATAAGGATGTGGAAGTGATTAGAGAAATGGAGCCTAGAGGAGGAAGTGAGAGAAATACCATGGAAAGCCTACATATGCTTGCAAATACAACAGCCCTTGGATTTAAGAGGGCAACATTTATTTGCCCTTTGACATAAAGGCATAACCTCTGGAGAACGTGGGGCTTGGAGTAAGAATTCACAAATAGCAAAGGAAGAATTATCCTATCTCTCAAAAAGGTGCTTACTCCAAAAAAGTTAGTAGGTGGGGTCCTTGGAGGGCCACACAGTGAGGCCCTATGCAGGTGGACAAACTCAATTCAAAGCCACAGGAAAAACTGGGCCTCGGGCATAACAGGGATGAAAAGCGTATGGTAAGACATACAGAGCTGGGAGAGCTAGGATTCCAATTAGTGTCTGTCCTGGCCATGTGCCAGCAGACAGGGGCAAGGAGCCCATTTCTTTACTGCTATGCAAATGCAGCAAGAGCTGTGGGTGCATGAAAAAAGCAGAGAAAAGGTAGACTTGCTTATGAGGTGGATGGTCTAGTGAGTGCAGAAGGCCATTTCAGAATATACACAGAGAAAACAGGAGAGTAGGTGGTGCAGTTTCTTGGGAAAGGGAAAATTTTACTTGAAAAAGCAGAGGAAACCCCAGATGTTGCATGATTTTAGCCTTTAGCCCTACCACTCTTGAAAGCCTCCTGTCGAGGAGGGGCACTAGTGTCTCGGGTCTATTTGGTACAGGCTCCAAGGTCCTTACCACCCCCATAAGCCACCCATCAGAGTGAATTGAGAGATTGATCAAGGGTAGCAGAGTCACTCTGGCTGGAAGGAATTTTTCTGGAGGTTGGTTAGTAAGCAGGAGAGTGAAAGGGAGAAGAGTATCACATATGGGGGTTGAGTGCCTCCAGTTGAAGAAGGCAAGGTGTTGAGCTGTCTTACCACTGGGGAATGGGAATGTATCTGAGTCATGCAGCACTAAAGTATGTTAGCAGTGGAAGATATTTGTGTCACATGATGCCAAAGTATGTTAGTGGCAATGAATCTGTATGAGTCTGCAGCAACCTCAATTCTTGCATCCTTAGGAGAAAGAATTCAACCAAGACACATAAGGCAGAGTGAGAGACTGAGGCAAGTTTTACATACATCTGGAGTGAAAGTTATCAAAAAGTTTTAGATTAGGAATGAAAGGAACTAAAGTACACTTGGAAGAGGGCCAAGTGGGCAACTTGAGATCAAGTGCAGGGTTTGACCTTTGACTTGGGGTTTTATACATCAGCATGCTTCTTGGGGGGTTACATCCCTTTTCCCCTGATTCTTCCCATGGCCTGAGCTGTCTGTAAGCACAGTGGTCTGCCAGTACTTGGGTGGGAACATATGCTCTGTGTTTACTGGAGTTGTATGCGTGCTTACCTAGGCATTCTTTCCTTACCAGTCCGATGTTCTTCATACATATACCAGTTAAACTCCACCATTTTGTCACTTAGTGTGCATGCTTGAGCCCACCTGCCCACCTCCAGAGATCTTATTGGGAGGCTACTGATCACCAATTTTCAGGTGTTTTTATTTATTGGGAGACTGCCTTTCCCTGATGCTGGCTGTGACCAATGATTATTTTAGAGAGACAATTAACAACTGCCTGACCATCACCTGATGATTGCTTAACATTCCTGGTTCGGGGAGAGAGAGCTGTTTACTGGTAAGGGCCCTCTGAAGAGTCCTGAGGCAGCACAGGGTATCACATGGTGAGGGAACTAAGTATACCAATGTACTAGCTCAGGTCTCTCTTCCTGTTCTTATTAATCCACCAGTTCCCCTTCCCTTATATAATCCATTAATCCATCAATGGATGAAGCTATTCATGAGGGCTCTGCCCGAATCACTTCTGAAAGGCCCCACCTTACAATGCTGCCATATTAGAGATTATATTTCAATATGAGTTTTGGAGGCTACAGATATTCAAACCATAACGCTACATCAGGAAGATTCCTTGTCCCTGAGAATGGTAAAGAAAATGCCAACTTCCCTCATCAAAAATGAGAAAACACAATTTATTCTCTGGGGTGATTCTGCTATGATAGAAAGTCCATCTCAGATATAACTGTATAGCTGCAATTTTTACCATGTAAATTCATGCATTTATTTATTTTAAGCTTTAAATTTGTTTAAAAATTGTAATGTATGATAGATATTTACATATATAAATAATATGCATAGTCCCCTGAAGACTTTATTAAGAATATAATGGAAGAATTAAGATTTTGGCTGGGTACAGTGGCTCATGCCTGTAATCCCAGCACTTTGGAAGGCCAACGTGGGATTATCACTTGAGGCCAGGAGTTCAAGACAAGCCTGAACAACATAGAAAAACCTTATCTTCACAATTTTCTTTTTTAATTAGCTGGGCATGGTGGCACATGCTTATAGTTCCAGCTACTCAGAAGGCTGAGGTGGAAGGATTGCTTGAGTCCAGGAGTTAGAAGCTACAGTGAGTTATGATCACACCAGTGCACTCTAGCCCGGTGACAGAATGAGACCCTGTTTCTAAAAAAAAAAAAGAAAAGAAAAAAGAAAAAAAAATTAAAATCTTCAAATTTTTTGATTTCCAAAGCCTAAGATAATTTATTGTTCTGTTCATCTTAAAAATGAAAAGCTAGTAGAACAATAAATTAGAAAATCTTAGTGACAACTGACAGTGAATTGATGGTGGGATCTGAAAGTTGTATTTCTCTAAAAATAAATATGTTGGGGATTCAAACATTCTCATTACTGCTGCCAGTTATGCTGTTACTGACCAAAGTTACTTCAAGTGGCTACTGTTTCTCAAGTGGAGCTAATAGTTACTTCAAATGGCTAATCTTTCTCAAGTGAAGCAAAGTATTTGCTTCCAAATTACATACTTCACCTGGTCTGTTTTGCTTACATTAAATTCAGTAGCTAACCTCTGTGTGTTCATTCACAAAATACTTTGAAAGTTTACATGACATATGACTATCACATCTTCAGTCTACCAGAGAGTCTAAATTTCCATCTGAAAAAGTAGCAAAATAGCTCTAAGCAAACATTTCTTCCTTAAAACTCAACATTCCATTTTATTTTGTTTTTGTTACATCTCACCTTCTAGACAGCAATTTTATGCCTCACAGTCTTGATTTCATCAAGAAATATTGTTGGAGATGGAGTGGAAAGTATTTCCTATTTGTTACTCATTCTTCTAGTCTTGAACTAGTTTTTCTTCTGACTTTTTATAGACAGATATCATGTGTACAATATAGTAATGAAAATAGAAATCTGGATTTCAACCTCCTTTGTCTCTTTGGCTCCCTCTTTTCTAGGAACTGATCCTTGTCTCCACTTGTCCTCTTTCCTCTGTCTTACTCTACAATGGACTGAGTGTTTATGTCCCCCAACCCTTTAAATTCATATGTTGAAATCCTAACCCCTAATGTGATGGTATTAGGAGGTGGGCCCTTTAATAGGTAATAAGGTCGTGAGAGTTGAGTCCTCATAAGTGAGATTAGTGCCCTTATAAAAAAGGAACCCAGAGAGCCCTCTTATCCTCTTTCCAACATGAAGTAACCAGTCTACAAACTGGAAGAGGGCCCTCGCCAGGATCTGACCATGGTGGCACCCTGGTATCAAACTTCCAGCCTCCACAACTGTGAAAAATAAATTTTTGCTGTTTATAATCCACTCAGTCTGTGGTGCTTTGTTATGGTAACCCAAACTAAGGTACTCCCTTATGCTTGACCTCATGACGTGACTTTATCACAGTGGAAATACCCCTGATTTAACCAGTTTACCCTACTTCTTGGCCACAGTGATATACTCAGGGAATCTGAATCAAAGGTGGGACAACCAGCATCCCTGTGCAGGCATTTGGAATTTAGAGCAAGAAATTCTGGGCTTATTCTTTCTGGTTTTGAAACAGAGGAGATAGAAACTCAGAAGATACAGTAAATATTTTCCAGCTTGTGAAAAGTAGGCCAACCCAGAGAGGAGAAAAAAAGCCAATTCAGAAAGAGAAGCAGAATTGAAAGCTGGGGCAGAAAGACTTCCTTGCCTAGCTGTACCCTGCTCTTGGACCATTTGAATCACCACTGCTTCCTTATGATACTTACCTTTTTTGTTTGTTTGCTTGTTTTAGCTAGTTAGAGATAGTTTCTATTACTCATAACACAATAAAAATGTTAACTAATATAATATTTTCAGCAATAAATTTTGGGGTGAATTTATCCTACTTTAATTGTTTTGTTAGGCATTTGTTATAATGGTCAAGAAAGGAATTTCCTCAGGGAATTTTTCTTCTGTTCTTCCACCCCAGATATAAATTTTAAGTACATGTCTCTTTATTTCTCACTAGAATCAGTATTACATATCTTTTTGTAAATGAAATACAAGGGATTTGCAGCAAAATATGAAAAGCCTGGAATGATCTAGTATAGTATCTAAATAAAACTTCCTTTCAAGACAAAACTCCTCAAAGAGGACAAACTTGTGGGGATAGAATTCAAATTTAAGAGGGCACAGATCATAAAACCAAAGAACAAGAATACCTAGATTAAATGTGGGTGGAGGTAGGAAGGGACAGTCAGAATATTTCAGAATGTAAGCTGCCATAATCTTGATAGCTTTGAAAAACATCCAAAAAAGAGAGCTCTAAAATGGTAAGATTTGAACAGAAAGTTATCTAAGTGTGGGTAGAAAGTTAAATGATAAAATATTATCCAAAACTACATCTCCTTTATAAAAAAGCTCAGGAAAACTTTGACATAAACATTGAGCTACAGAAAAGATAGAGATCAAATTCCATTAAAGTATAAGGAAAGAGAGAATACTATTCCTACAGATAATAAAACATGCCAAAAACATTCTCATACAGCAGATGAAAATTATAGTCTAATATTCCAAAACTAGCTAGGAGACACAAAAAATGATATAAGAAATGAAAGAACAAATAAATCAGAATTTGAGGTGATAGAACTAAGAAGATAATTTTAAAAATTATTAAGAAACAGAACAAATAAAAGTATAACTAGAAAAAATAAAAGATAATATCTCAAGAGAAATACAAGTAAAAAGAAAAATTTTAAGGATTTAAAAGAAAAAAGAGAGAGATAAAAAGGATTAAAAAAAGACACACAAGGAAGATCCCACATACATATAAAAGGCATATCTAAGGAAAATTTTAGCAATAAAATACTGAAATCTATCATTTGAGAAGCCAAAATAAAATGAGAATTGAAACTAAACATTGAGAGGACACTCAGTTTATCTGATAAAATTGGCTTGGAATGATCATCACTGAGATGTAGTCTAGTGAAATTATTGTACTTTAAAGGAAATAAAATAAAAATTATTTAGAAAATCCAGAATAAAAATACCAAATCATTCATACAGGAAACAAAGTCATATTATCTTCAAACTTTTCTATCTCAAAATTTTACGCTTGAAGAAAATTGAGTAACAATGCAAAGAAGAAATATGACACAATGATTTTATATCTAAACAAGCTGTTATCAGCAGGCAAGAACTCAGGGAATATTACTCTTTATGAATCTACAGGAGAAGGGGATTCAGACAAAATACATGGGGAGGCATTGATAAAATGAGTCATGATGAGCATTGATTATAATTTCTAGCAAAACTAAGACACTAAATGAGAGATATAAGGAAGATAATGTAGTACATAATGGCGGAATGCTCTGACAGTGTGGATATGGTACAATTGTAAAAATGTGGTGTAAGAATGGGAAGAGCATATGCAGAAGAATTTTTAACTCTTTTCAGTAATTGTATTGATGGTAATGTTGATATTGCTATTGGCTCCTACTGACTAAAGATGGAGCAACTTAAGCATCACTAAATATAAAAGCAATGGGTCAAAGCATAGCAAATGTACTTAAACCCATGATTTCATCCTGATTAAAAAAAAAAACCTAATTGTTCATTATGATGGTTAATTTTATGTGTGTTAACTTGACTGGGTAAGTTGATCGCTTTTCTTTCAAGGTGTGTCTTTGAGGAGGGTTTTGTAAGAGAGTAGTATTTGAATCAGTAGACTGAGTAAAACAGATCTGCCCTCAGTAGTGTGGGCTAGCATTATCCAATTAGGCACAGGAAGAGTGAATTTGCTCTCTATTCTTGAGCTGAGATATTTACCTTCTCTTGCCCTCAGACATTGGAGCTCCTGGCTCTGGGGTCTTTGGACTCCAGGATTTGCATCAGCATCTCCTGACCCCCAAGTCTTTGGACCTTTGGCCTTGGACTGAGAGTTATACCATTGACTCCCCCTGCTTCTTAGGTCTTCAGATGCAGACTGAATTACACCACTGGCTTTCCTTGTTCTCCAACTTGCAGGCAGCATAGTGTGGGACTTCTTGGCCTCCATAATTGTGTGAGTCAATTCCCTTAATAAATCTTCCTTATCTATCTATACATATTCTTTTGGCTATTTTCCTAGAGAACCCTAATATAGTCATCATGGAAGAGGCCAGAAATCAACTTTTTATTTGAGAACTGGCAAATAAAAGAAAACAATCAAGCATTTATCCTACCTTTCCTATGTAAACTGTGCCACCAAGATACCAAATAGTAGGTGAGGTGAAGTTTCTCTTGATGAAAGTAGTCCATCAAATTAGTGAAAAAAAATTTGAATATCAACATCTTTTGCAATTCTAGTGAATTACTGGATCTAAACATTGAGAATCAATGGCTGATAGCATTACAAAAAGGCAGAAAAACCAGGCTGGGCATGGTGGCTCACAACTGTAATTCCAGCACTTTGGGAGGCAGAAGTGGGAGGAGAGAATGACTTGAGCCCAGGAGTTCGAGATCAGCCTAGGCAACTAAGCAAGACACTATCTCTTTAAAAAAAAATTTTTCCTGGAAAAACATAAACCCACCTATGAAGTAGTATTGGCAAAACTATCATCATCATCATCATTATCATCCCTAAATGTGATTCAGCCTGGAGATCCAGGAGAGTGCTTTATGTTGTAGCATGCAATCCAAATTACTGAGCACTCTCTTTTGGTGTTTGAAAAAGCCAACTGCTTCTGTATCTCAGAGTGAAGCAATTTTAATTATTTGGTGACTGTGAAGCAGTAGCCTTATTGAAGAATGTGCCCCATCTCTTTTTTTTTTAGTATATTCTCCTAAGAGTATTTAACTAGAAAATGGGAACAAACTCACCAGCAAAGATTAGATTAAGGGTGTTATCTTCTAAATGGTCTGAAGGTAACTATAGGCAGGAGGGATATAGAATAGAGAGACCAGTATGTAAATGATAAGCATATATGTTAAAAATTGTGTCCTCTGGCCGGGCTCGGTGGCTCATGCCTTTAACCCTAGCACTTTGGGAGGATCACTAGAGGCCAGGAGTGCAAAACCAGCCTGGTCAACATAGTGAGACCCCATCTCTATTTTTTAAAAAATGAAAAAGAATCTCTCTACACATAAAATTGTGTCCTCTACTCTTCAGCCCCCGAATCTTAACAAAAAATTACGTCTGGATTAAGTGAGCTCTGTGTTCAGAGGTGCTAGAGGATGCAGCCCCTCCCCCAACTTCTAAGCATCTCCCCCTACCTGCCCTGCATGCTTCTGCCCTAGTGATTCATTCTGGAAACTCCATCCTCTCCAAAGCCATGGAAAGTGTGTCTTCCTCACACTGTGTCCCTAAAATTTTTTTTTTTTTTTTTTAAAGAAAGAGACATTTCTTTAAAGTGTCTAGATAAAGACTTTGGTTATGGTTTTGACAGTAGACCAGAAGTTTTTGGACAGATACCATACCAAACGTTCCTACATTCTGTAAAGCAGCAGTTCATGAACTTCAACCCTTAAAATAATCCCAGGCCCCAAATCTGCACCAGCAAGAAGTCAGTTGCTAGAGTTGTATTCCCTAAGGAAGGGCATTCTCCCAAATTATACCTCAAATGTAATATTGGAAGACAACAGACCCGGCAAATCCTTCTAGCCTGATTTATGAATTTTTAAAATTTGGATATTTGATCTATCTTAAATTTGTTTTGGCAAAGGGAATGAGGTAGTTTCAACTCCATCTATTGATTATTTTCTCCCTAATTTTTGAAATACAAGCTTTATAATAAAATCTCATATGATTTGGGTCTGTTTCTGGACTTCATTCTGTTTCATTGATCTATTTATTAATATAAAACTACTACATTTTAAAAAATGGTACTATGAGGCCACTGTATTATTGCACGATATAGAAGGAACTACTGAAAACCTTTGTCTCTGGAATTTCAAAAATCAGGGAGCTTCAAGGAATAGGAGACCTTCCTTCTGGAATTCAGCCATTAAGGTGACTAAGCTTTACCAACTCACGTTCTGGGAGATGTTTATTCCAAGATTTCAAATTCCTTGGAATATGGTTGGCTCAGCTTAGGCCGGGTATCAATTTCAGAATCATTTATCTATTTTGTGGGTGGGGGGGGACAAGTGAATATGATTTCCAGGTGCCCAACCCTATATTTTAAAGAAACATAGTGTTGTGAGCTGAATGGTGCTCCAAAAACTGTCTGCTTCACTATACTCACCCACCCTTCTCATACACCTGAGCCTTCCCTATCTCTGCATAGTGTACCTTTCCCATACACAATTGCAGCTACCCTTTCCAATAGGAGAGGGTGCAAACTCCTGCTTCTGTATTGATCTAGAAGCAATGTCGTAAGACTATACAGCTCTAAGCCAAAGATTTCCTACAGCATGCTTACTCTTCTAGTTCCATCAAAATTTCTTTATATATTCTTCAATCCATGAACTAACTGGAAAATTTAATCATCATTAACATATCCTAAATAACAGTGGTTTTTCAAACTGGGATATGAGTACATTTATGGATGCATAAAAATGTTCCAGGGGCTACTCTAGCCTGAGAACTTTTAAAGGAATCAATGTCCAGATCCCCAGCTTCAATATGGAGCCTTTCTTTCTTATAATTGATCTGCCTGCTATGGGTTTGAGTTAGAGGACTCTTGCCTTTCTCTGTGTTCCTATCTCCTCTTTCAAAACAGGCTTTCCAAGTATACCTCTCCCCTATCCTTGATCTTACTGTGGTGCTTTACCAAAGTGTAAAACCTCAGGAGAACCAAACAACAAGCTATCTTAGGTTATTGGTGTTGGGGAAGATTTCTTTGATCAAGGTACCACAAACACATGGGAAAGCTTGGTGTCTTTCATTGTCTTATATGTATTTTAGTTGAGGGTAAAGTATAGTATTAAAAATAATCTATTCTGAATTCAGATGTATTAGGAACTGGAGCAGCAGAATAAATAACAACTTTCCTTCAACAATTTAGTCTCTTCCATTCCCTGACTCTTGTCAAAGAAGTATTTCTTCTGTGGGAAACTCTTGAATGCACAGCAAAGATTATTGTCAGAATATGGAGACTCTGGTACCTTATCTTACCTAGGTGACAAACCCGTAATAAAACTCTGGGCCTAGTCTAACTTGAATACTCAAGATTTGAAGAGACCAAGTTGGGAAATAACCATTTGCTAAGAAGAAATCTTTCTCTAAATGTACACCACTCTTGGTTAGCTTGTTGGCTACTTCCACTCATTTGTGTCCTGGTATGTTTCTTTTGCACATTTTTCAAAATTTCAAGAAAAAGGAAGCAAAAAAGTTTAATGTTTACTTTTAAGAGATCCATGTTATATCATCAAAAGGAACATATATTGAGGGTGAGTTAGTGTTTTTTCTTGACCATTTATTTAGACTAGTAGTAGAACCCTTTTTTGAGGTCTTTTAACAAAAGTTTATTGCTTATTCCAAATCCATATTTATTTTGACTTGGACCTAAGTCTACTGCTGACTGTGACTCATTAACCACTTCTCTGCTTATTTATTTATCATAAAATGTACTAATTAGATATATATTAACTAACTGGGCTATGTTTTTAATTTTATAGCAGTAATGCACTTAGCAATCACTGAAACACTCTTTAGATCTGCTTTACTGGGGCCCAACACCTTTTATTTTGTTGTTAATTTGCACAAAATAGAATGTTAATTTGTGTAAAATTAAACTGTAGTCTTAGAAGCCATAGTTACAACAAATATTCCCCAAATGCAATCAGGATGTAATGACCCAGATTAAATGTTTTATTTGATTAAGATTAGCTCTTCTTTTGCAGATGATGACTTGGCTTTCTAATTCTGTCAAATGCATAATTACAATCTTGTTTTCAGCTATGAAATGAAATTGCATATAGATAAATAGAATGGATATATACCTATACAAATATATTTTTTCAGTATCCGTCTTCTTGTCCATCTGTTATCTTTTTAAGACACTGAGTCTATCAAATATTGAAATTTAGTGTGAGTATTTCTGCAGTCAATAGTTTAAAAATTGTAATGTGAAATTTCCAATTTTATGGGGTTATTTTAAAATCATTTATGTACAATTTTAGCTTGAAATATAAGATACTTCTAAATAAAATAAGTGTAATTGGTAGTTATTTGATAAATATTGGTTAAGCTTTTTAGGTGTATCTTCCAGAAATTGTCTATCTAATAATTGGGTTTAAGATTTATTTGCAAGTCAGAAAAATATCGCAAGTAAAATATTTATTGCAAAAATATCTTACTTGCAATAAAATTGAAGGAGGACCTAATTGTGTTGTCAACGATCAGATCTTAAAAATATTTTTGGTGAAGGATTACCTCTGTAGTTTTTCCGAACTCCGACCAACTTGGTCCCAGCTCCCAGGCCGCCTCCCAGCAGTGGCAACATGAAGCCAGGCGACTAGGGCGGCCCTGCTGGCGGCCAAAGGCTAACACACTCCCCAGGGTCGCTGGCGGCGGCGCCTGCTCCAGAACTAGGCTCCAGACTGTCTTTTGGAGAGCCACCAAAAGTACTCACGGGCCATGTTAAAAGTTCTGAATGCCTGTTGATGTTGCCACAAAGCATTGGCTTGCCAGTTCTTCTGGCAAAGGCGGATAACCAGCCATCTTGGTAGAAGCAACACCCCGCCAGGGGTGCCCTTGAGTGGCTTTAGAGCACAGTTAAGCAGGACTGTTTACAGGCATTTGTTTGCTGCCTGTGCCATCTGGGTCCGAGAAGGTAGATGTGAAGAAGGCTCTATAAAGGAGCCTGTGCAGAATCACCAGTGTGCAGTTCAGCAGGTGAACAGGGAAGAAAAACGATACAGAGAATGGATATACAAAGGACATGTGAAACAATGACTTGTTTGACGAACTCCCAGTAATTGAGCCTGGTAATATGTACACATGGAGAAGTGAGAAGATGAGACCAAGAAAGTGGACAAAGCTGGGCATAGTGGTGCACACCTGTAGTCCCAGCTACTCAGGAGGCTAATCTGAGCTAGGAGTTCGAGGTCACAGTGAGCTATGATTGCACCATTGCATTCCAGCCTGACCAAGACTCAGTCTCAGAAAAAAAAAAAAAAAAGAATACATGCTTGATTCTTTCCGTTAATTTTCACGGTAATGAGATGATGCCCTAATAATCTCTAATGGCTAACCATTGAGGTGTTCTTTTTGCTTTAGTTCAAACAAATGAATTTTTATATATTTGGTGCATTTCAATCTTCACAAATTCCTTCTAATTATTTCCTTTGTACTTTTAAAAAATCACTTCTTCAAGTTATTCTTTGAGTGTTTCCTGGTTTTCTGGCCTCATAAGCTATCACAGGCATTTTCTGCCCCAGACCTGGAATCTACTATTTCCCTAATGATCTCTACCACCTTTTGTAAGTGGGAAATGGCAATAGAGACTACTATCTGGGCAGACCTCTTTAATTAGAGTGTAATTATTCAAGATGACCATGGTCCCTGACACCCCTGCTGTGCTTTATAAAATAAATAAAGTACACGCCTGATGTACTTTATTTATTTACGTTGCCTATTTGAGTCTTGCAGGCATTTCAGTTTGCAAACCCTGGGAAGAGGCCTGTGGTGTGATCCATAATAATTTAAGTTTTGTCCTGCCACAAATTGTAACTGAAACCACTAAATTTCTCTATGCCATGTTTTCCCTGTTTACAAATTTGGAACAATAGTAACTGTACCAAAAACAGTAAGAAACAGTAAGACTCAATTGTTTCATAGAACTGATGTTTATGGGTTTTTTTAATGAAAACTCGAAATCTTTAAGTCTTGGTATTTCTATCACTACTCCCACCACCACCCCAAATTCATAGTGACATAAATATTAATTTTGCTTAGTTTTTAAAGTTTTATAAAATGTTAAAGTATCACCTGAAATAAATGTAAAATTCAATAAATAAATTTGAGAACTAAACTTTAAATTTTCAATTCAAAAAATAAATTGAGAAATAGAGTAAATCTGTATGACGTTTCAATAGGCTCAGAATGATCTCAAAGCTTATAAATATTCATTTCTTGACCAGAGAAAGACTACTTGTTGCTCATAAATATCAATTTTTCTTCTTTCTTTAATAATAAAACTCTCAAATCTTAGTTGGATACCTGGTCATGGGAATGAGATTTAGACTTTCCAGCTTCTCTTGCAGCTATTAGAGCTGTGAACAAAGGTTTGTGGATAGGAAGTAAGAGGAAGTGATGAGTCATGCCAGGTCAATGTCTGGGTTGTGCTTCTAAACAGAAAGGAATTAGCTTTCACTCTTCATATTTCTGCCTGGCATGTTACTGTAGCGGTGAGTCTTTTCTACCACAAGCATGCAGGCAATATTCTAGGAATGACAGAGCAATAAGATAGAATGAACTTGGATCCCCAATACCATATCAACCCCAGACAGCTTATGATTAGGCTATTATGTGATAGCTAAACTTCTGTTTTACCTAGGCCACTATTTGTTTGGATCTTACTACAAAGCAAACAGATTCACTAACTAAAAAATATCCTATATATTCCATTTAACTCATTATACAGGCCTATGTGGGGGGAGAAAAGATCTTCATAACCAAACATACAAGAGAACTGTTTCTGTGGAAGCTCGTTGCACTTTTTCCTCAACTGGCTGAGTGTGACTTCAATTATCTAAAAGAGTGCCAATAATTGCTTGCAGGGATGGCATATGTATGAGCTGAACAAGAAATTTTCCCTTACAAAGGCCAACCCTGCTGTTGTCAAGCACCTAATTTTTCAGCAGGGTAGCAAACCCTAGCACCAGGATGATACCACACTGCTAGGTATCTGTTGCCAGGCTGACTTTATTAGGCTCCTTTCCTCATGTAGGAAACCATAAGAAGAATAGACAATTCTGCATTTGGATAGGCTTCCCCTACCCATCCTGCTTCTGCCTACACCAACATCTGTGTCCTTATTGAAAATCCTGTACAACATGCTTTCTTAGTCAATACGGCCTCCAAACAAGAACTTATTTAATGGCAAAAAATGTGAAGCAGTGGTATAACGTCCTGCCACTTTTGTTTTTTGAGACAGGGTGTTGCTTTATCACCCAGGCTGGAACACAGTGGCTAGATTATAGTTCACTGTAATCTCAAACTCCTGGGCTCCAGTGATCCTCCTGCCTCAGCCACCCAGGTAGCTGGGACTACAGAGACATGACACCACGCCTGGCTAATTTTTAATTTTTTGTAGAGTTAGGGTCTCATTTTGTTGCCCAGGCTGGCCTTGACCTACTGGCCTCAATCAGTCCTGCTGCCTCGGCCTCCTGAAATGCTGGGATTATAGGTATAAACCACCATACCCAGCTTGATCTGCCTTTAGTAACAGAGCAGTTGCCTGGAAAAAAGGAAAGGAAAATCATTAATGCCAAACTAAAGTTGTGCAAGCAGTTGTAGAAATGAGAATGAGGTCTCCACTCTATTTTCTTAGTTGGGCACCTGGCCATCAGAATAAGATTTATATTTTCCACCTTCCCTGACAGCCATCTCTGGCTATGAGCTACGTTTAGCAAATGGAGTAGAAGGAAATGATGGATTCCACTCCTAGATTGTGTCTTTAAAGAGAAGGTACTTAGCCTCACCTTATCTTCTTTGGACGGCAGACTTCTGCCTGGTATGTACGCCGAGTGCCAGAAGATTGAGTAATTAATTTCCGCTTCACTTCATTCTTTTTAATAATTCACATGATATAAGCAAAAATCTTTATACTCTTTCCTCTTCCTTTTTCCCTGTTTTTGTTTATTGCAATAGTCTTCAAACTTCTTTCCCCTGCAAAAAAAGTTTTGAAAAATCCTATTGAGGGTGGTGGTGGCTGTGGATTCAGTTGCTCTTGGCGCAGGGGGTGGGAGTGTCTTTTGGAGACTTTTGAGTAATCTGGTATTAATCAATGCCAGTATTTTGGTTCTTTATGAAAGATGTGAGGGGAATCTGTTGTCTCTTTTGGGACTAGGAGGAGAGAAGAAAAAAGTGTTTGGAAGCAAGATCTCATTATTTGATGCCTTTTTGGTTTCCTGCATAATTATTTCCTTTTTGTTCTATTAAAAGAATTTGCAAAACATTTTTAGACATGCTGTCTTGTTGCAGCAATGCTAAGTGAACAAAACATAGCTACTGAAATCAAGTCTGAGTCTGTTTCAAGACATGTAAACCCAAACTCAGTTAAACAATAAAGGGAAGTTAATGGTTTCTTACCTGAAAAATCTAGAGGCAGGGCTAGCTTTAGGTGAGGCTTAACCTGACTATTTGGCTATGTCACTAAAAGCTGACTCTGTGAGGGAGATCCCCGCCTTGGCTGAGCCGTGGAGAACATACCACAGTACCACCAGACGCAGACTTTGGTGGCCCACAGTAGCAGCACGCCCCATTGTGCCTCACTGGGAGTTGGTTCAGGGAGCAGCAGTGGCTAGCCACTTTCTGTTAGATCATGAGAATACAGAGGATGCCATGTGCTTCCCAGGACCTTGGCTTCACCTCCTGGCTATGACGTCATGGCGGCATCACATCTCACTGGTGGACCCACAGCCCATCTGGGAATAGCTGTGGAGCCCTGAAAAATACCATTTATGTGGGCCATTCAGGCAGAGACAGTTAAATTTTGAAAGGCAGTCTAATTAGTTGGGTTCAGACTATGTTTACAAGATTAAAATAAAATTTAGCTTTTTCTTCTTACCCATTGGGTTGGGAGCTTATTAATAAGATCAAATCAATCACAAAGAAATTTTAAAGCCTTATTTTCATTGCACACCTGACCATAAAATGAGTAAACTTGTGACTACACTGTTTAAGCTTATTTTACCATTAATAAATAATATGTGTTCATTAAGGAGAACGTGCAAAGTTTAAAAATAAAAGGAAAATATCACTTGTTAATGACACCTAAACACAATTGCTGTATTTTTATATATTTCCTTCCAGTGTTTTTTCTATGAGTACGTTTTCATTACATAATCAAAATCATTATAAATGTGGGATTTTATTTCTTTTTTATTTAATATTATATCAAAGCACTTTTTGATCTCTAGACATACAATGTAAACAAGTGTATATTATTCTTTTAATATTTCATTGCATAATGTCCCAGAATTTACTTAACTGATCTTTTGTGTTTTTGTTTTTGTTTTTGAGACACAGTCTCACTCTGTTGCTCAGGCAGTGAGCAACAGTGAGTACAGTGGCCCAGTCTCAGCTCACTGCAAACTCCTCCTCCCAGGTTCAAGTGATTCTCATGCCTCAGCCTCCAGAGGAGCTGAGACTACAAGCGTGTGCCACCACACCAGGCTAATTTTTTTTTTTTTTTGGTAGAGTCAGGGTTTTACCATGTTGGCCAGGCTGGTCTCCAACTCATGGCCTCAAGTGATCCACCTGCCTCGGCTTCCCAAAGTGGTAGAATTACAGGCATGAGCCACTGCGCCCACTACTTAACTGATCTTTTAATACTGTATCATATTCATTAAAGAAGAGGAAAAAGTGAAAAATATGTTTATGGTGAAATACATACTGTATCTAAAAAGGACAGAATAATTTTGGTTATTTCTTATCCCATACAGATCCTTTCCCCAAATTATACCAAATTTATAATGAATCAAGTTGGAGTATTGGCCCAAAGCACCTAATGAGCTCTGAAAGTGAAAAGTATTACATGCTTCAGCAACCCAGACCTTATCCATCTGACCAATTTTGACAAAGTCAGATCAAACAGGTAAGGGGAGAGGTAGCTAAATGAGTTAGCTAAATATCATTACCCAGCTTACACAACCATGGATGTTCCACTAATTCTTAAACCCAGCATCCTGGGAATCAGTGGACTGAAGTGTCTGTTCTGCTTTGGTTGTGTAAAACTGGCCAGGTCTGTACTATAACCTTTCAGACCAACAAACTCAGTAAGGGTTTGGAAAGACTGAAGAATGCTGGAACATTATCTGTTTATTTTTTATTTTTCATCTTACATACGATCTGCCCAGATTGCTTCCATAAGGGAATTCCATAAGGACATTACACACACACACACACACACACACACACACACACACACACTCAGTTACAAAATGAATAACATTTCTTAATTTCTTACATAACATCAACTCTTTCAATCCGTACTAGCATCAAATTTCTTGGCTGACTAATTTTTCCCACCAGACATGAAACTAAGTGGAGAAAAGACTTAACATTTTCTTTTTTTTTTTTTTTGGTCTTAAATGACCTAGATTCTGCATCTCACTCTGCTCTGCATAACTACCCACAAAAATGGGCATATAAAATATAAAATTGCAAGAGCAAAGAATAGGAATATATTATTTAATTTCTGATCACATGTGTACATTTAAGTGTGCATATAAAAAGGTAATAATTATAAAGTACGACTTGTACAATATGTCCTGAAAATTTTTTTCTAGTAACACAGCCTATATGTTGTATACAAGCTAAATTAAAATATTTCTTGTTTCAGTACTGACTACTATAAAATTTATGTATTCCAGTTCAGGAAAGGATTTCAAAATGGAAATGTCCAAATAATGCCCAAATTTTCCTGTAGGTCAATTCTGATCCAGTATGCTGTGTCCAATTATAACTGGAGCTGTACTTTGGTCCTCTTAATAAAGTCAGCAAAGACAGAATTCTATACATCTTAATCAAATCTCCTGTGAATGGATTCAGTACATAGGACTGTGCTTCTAAATATTTTATATGTAGCTTTCCAGTAATAGTGTTCATTCTGTCAATCAATATCAAGTTAACCTCAAAATTACTGAAAATCTGGAATAAGATATAAAATATTGAATTATTCATTTTTAATAGCATAGGTAATAAATGTATGTTGCTCTGGAGAAATAACTCTTGATTTTTTTCATGTAAAATTTATGAGACATTTTGAAATAGGGGGAAAGTTCAGTCCTCTCTCCTCTGTACTGGACGATAAGCTCAGTGGGAACAACCAGCAGCCCTCATGCATGGGACATTGGTATGTTTATTCTGGAGGCATGGTCCACCCATGTCTTGTATTGCAGAGGCGGCTCAGTCCCAATTCAACTTGAGGAAATTCTATTCAATGTAATGTTGTTTAACACTTCAATTTAATAAACATTTAAAGAGCAAAGCACAATGCTAGGTATGTTAAGAAGGGATTCCTTAGTTGCAAGAAATGACAGTTCTAATGTTAGTTTGCTTATGTGAAGGGCAATGGTACAGAGAAGTCTCATAGAACCTATGGCAGGAAGACAAGCAGGCCTCATAGGAACTGGAGAGCTGTCAAACATTCTCTTCCTTCCTGTCCCCTGACCTACACAGCTTCTTCTTCTGCTTCTGTTATTCTCTTTGACTACATGGCATGTGATCTGCCCTATTTCTGCTTCATTCTGCTTTCTGTAAGCCTCCTCCTTTGCTCTTTTACCAATTCTGGCTCCTAGGTTTCAGTCTTATAGAAGGAACCTCTGTGTGTGTGTGTGTGTGTGTGTGTGCGCGCGTGCGCGCGCATGCATGTATATATATACACGCACATATAATTTTTTACTTGCTGATGTTTTCTTGTGAAAAACATAATTTTAGCACAAGACAGATTGTGACAACAGGTACAAAAAAATAAGTGCTACTGGAGTGTGGAGGAGAGATAGATTGAGGTAAGGGTCTAGGAAAACTTTCATGGTTGGAAGACACTCAAAATATCAGAAATACTTTGAATGGTGGCCTACAGATAAGGAGTGTGGAATGAAGTCCAACATTTATGGTGACTAGGGATCATATGTGTTACAGAGATAGGTGTGACTTGAGAGGCAGCTTCTTCTACATTGGAAAATCATCAGAGGTTTTCGATGAAGTGAGTCACATAATCAAATCTGTGCTTCATGAAGATGCTTAGGGCATTGTAGTTGGATGAATTGGATGTGGTGAAGGGGCTGGAGCTCCTATCCCCCTTCAGAAGCAAGGCAGATCAGTGAATCCGCATAAGGGTATTAATGGTCTGAATTAGGAGAAAAGCCATGAAAACGAGTGGACACAAATAACCGTTATATTTAACACAGATAGTGTAGCTTTGGTGTGGAATGTGTGAATAATAATCAGAGTTTAAAATGTTGGCAAAATGTTAAATACTTCTAGTAAACTGCAGCATCGTTTTTAAATAGTTAATTTTAAATAATTAATTTTTAAGTGGAAGAAGGAGGAAGATATGAAGATGGGGAAGTGTTAAGTTTGTTATTTTTTAAAAAATTTATTTGCCTTTAAGTTCCGGGATACATGTGGCAGAACATGCAGGTTTGTTACATAGGTGAGCATGTACTACAGTGGTTTGCTGCACCTGTCAACCTGTCACCTAGGTATTAAGCCCTGCATGCATTCTGATGCTCTCCCCTCACCCCCCCAACAAGCCCTGGTGTGTGTTGTTCCCTTCCCTGTGTCCATGTGATCTCATTGTTTAGCTCCCACTTATGAGTGAGAACATGCAGTGTTTGGTTTTCTGTTCCTGTGTTAGTTTGCTGAGGATGATGGCTTCCAGCTTCATTCATGTCCCTGCAAAGGATATGATCCCATTCCTTTTTATGCCTGCATAGTACTCCATGGTATGTATGTACCACATTTTCTTTATCCAGTCTATCATTGATAGGCATTTGGGTTGGTTCCATGTCTTTGCCTTTGTTATTGTGAATAGTGCTGCAATAAACATACATGTACATGTATCTTTATAATAGAATGATTTATATTCCTTTGGGTGTATACCCAGTAATGGGATTGCTGGGTCAAGTTAGTTATTTTTAGTTTTTTAAAAAATGCTTTCTGTCAGCTCTGGAGGGCTGCTAGCCCACAGGCCAATAGTTAGGATGGATTCCTCTGCTAGGTCCAAGCTGTGTGTGATGGGGTGACATGGCTGATCCCTCAGAGCAGGGTGTGGAACAGTGCACTTAGGGATAGAGTTGGTGTGCGAAAAGAGGTGCTGTGTGGGTCCAGTGTGAGAGAAACAAATCTGAAATCCAGCATTGAAATGCTATTAAAAGAAGAGGCCCCAAAGACTACTGTTTGGAAAATTCCATAAAACAATAGGGTCCCAGTTCTCTAGAAGATGGTGAAGACAGAAATTGGACTCATGGGATGCTGGAAGGGGATTATGATATAGAGAAAGATAGGCCTATAAATCTGAAAAGTGTCTTGTACAAATCTCATCTCCTGGGATGATCTGGCCATGACTGTCAGCCCCATTCTCAGTCATGGAATATGTTCTTAGTGAGCACTTACCAATTGCAAAGCACTGTTAGAAACACCAAGGGGCCTACCATGCCACTGAAGGAGAAGGGGCTAACATATTTTGAGGATCTACTATATTCAAGGTACATTACCAGAGACCATGCAAATGTTCTTTGATTTAATTTTTTTTTTTTTTTTTTATAACATCGACAACTTTTTAAGCTTGGTCACAATTAGTAGGACTTTTTCTCTGTCCAAGCACAGTATTGGCCACTTCCTTACTTTGTGACTCTTGAATAAATGGTTTTTCCCCAGACACACAAAGGGGACAACTACTTTCCTCTAGAGGTCAATAGTTGAGATGAGGGACTTGCTCTGTCTGCAAATCTGAAATCTCACCCAGCCGAGCTTCTGACTCATCTTTCATGTCTTCAGTGCCTCCTGATCTGTGAGCTCTTGGTTCTGGCCCATCCCCAGGCCAGTGAGCTCACTCTAAACTGTTGCTGCTGCTTCTCCTCAGATAGCTACGTCCTTCTAACCAGAGCCTACAATCTATCTGGGGAGCTTTGGCTTCTAAAACTTACCCTTCCAATGCATGGGAAGCACTTTTCCTCACAAAAGACAATCATTTTGAAAAAACTAAAAACAAAAACTCTGAAACACAGAATTTAAAAATGAAAAAAATTGTCTACTCTGGATAAATGTTCTTTACCATTAAGAGAGATTGTGTCTTAGATCTCCTAAGGTGAACACAAAAAATTATAAAAACTATTAAGGATTTGGAGTCATTATGTTCGTTAATGTTTTTTAAAATTACATTTTAATTTTAGCATTGAATGTTTTGCTGCTCTGTAAGATAATAGGATCAATACTGGGAGGTAGGGTGACCAACAATCCCAGTTTGCCTAGGAGTGAGTTGTTCCCTGGGATTTGGGAATTTTAGTGCTAAAACCAGTACAGTTGGTCCCCCTAGTGGAAAACATATTGGTATAGTTGCTAAGACTGTAGATTCTAACACCTTTATTTAAGGCTTTGCTCTTCAGTGTACTAACTATTTGTCATAAGCAATGTACTACCTTTTTATTATAAGCAAATTACCCAATTTTATGTCTCCATTTTCTCTTCTGTAAAATGAGGATAAAATAGTAACTACCCCCAAAGAGTTGTTGTGAAATTAAATGAGTTACTATATGGGAATGCAGTGTGGCAGATCCCCCACTAGGTTAGTTAAGGGTTTATGTCTGCTGCTTGAACCCTGAAGGCTAGGCAATGAGCCAAGGTCTTGGTGCTCAGCAGAAGGGCAGGTGTCCTTGAGAACCCAAACATCCTGGAGCATAGCTGGAAACATAATAGTGGACAAAGAGCCAGAAAATTAACTTAAAAGCAGTTTAGAGAATAGCAGTGGGGTGGATCTTGTAGTTGTCCTGCTGCTGCCCAGGAATGCCCTGTGTGTAAGTCCTGATTAACCCATCTGCTCACCAAGCCGGACTTGTCCGAGTCATTCTTTGGTCTCTCAACTACTTCCCAGTTTGGAGGAACATTAAAGTCCCAGGTTTTTCTTGTAACACTTACAACATTACCTACAATGTAATAAACACCAAATAAATGCCAGCTGTCATTGCTAGGTGCCACCCCTTTTCCCTGATTGTATTTGCTTATATTTTTTTTACTACCCCATTTTTTGATCCTTCATTTTATATTTACATAGATTCATTGTTTACTACTTGCCCTTCAACTATGTATTTTCCAATACTGAGTTTTCCAATCTTTTAAAAAAAATTTAAAGTTGCTATATAATATTTTGCATATTTATAGGGTAATAAAAATAATATGTGATTTTTGTTATATTTATAGAATGTGTAATGATCAAGTCAGGGTATTTATTTGACATGTCTATCACTTTGAGTATTTATCATTTCTATGTGTTGGGAACAATTCAATCCTCTCTTCCAGCTACTTTGAAATACATAATATATTGTTGTTAACTGTAGTCACTCTACTCTACTGTTGAACAATAGAACTTAAACTTTTTATCAGTGTGTTTGTGACCATTAACCTACCTCTCTTCATTCCCCTTCCCACCCACCCACTTTTCCCGGCCTCTAGCATCTATCATATGAGATCAACTTTTTTCATGAGATCAACACTTTTTTTTATGAGATAAACTTTTTTTAGCTCCCATATATGAGAACATGCAATATTTGTCTTTCTGTGTCTGGCTTATTTCACTTATAATAATCTCCAGTTCCATCCATGTTGCTGCAAGTGAGTTTTAAAATCTTGATTCATTTCTTGGCTGGTAGAGTTTTATAATCAATTAAACGTTTCACAGAGAGCTCATAGGTGCTTCTATTAGTGTGCAGTAGCTGCTATTTTTAAAATACCATCAGGCGCAGTGGCTCACACCAGTAATCCCAGCACTTTGGGAAGCCATAGGCGGGCGGATCAACTGAGGTTAGGAGTTCAAGACCAGCCTGACCAACATGGTGAAACCCTGTCTGTACAAAAAATACAAAAATTGCCTGGGCTTGATGGCGAGTGCCTCTAATCCCAGCTATTCGGGAGGCTGAGGCGGGAGAGTCGCTTGAATGTGGGAAAATTGCAGGAGGCAGAGGTTGCAGTAAGCCCAGATCGTGCCATCGCAGCAACAGTGCAAGACTCCATCTGAAAACAAAACAACAAAACAACACAAAAACAAAAAACAAAAAAAATTGGGTGGTTTAACAAAGTTACTTTTCTCACAGTTCTGGAGGCCAGAATTCAAGACCAGCATGCCATAGAGTTGGGTTTCTGGAGAGGGCTCTTTTTCTGGCTTGAAGATGGCCACCTTCTTGTTATGTCCTCATATGGCCTTCCCTCTATGCCTCTGTGGAGAGAACACGTTCTGGTGTCTCTTCCTCTTCTTGTAAGAACACTTATTCTATTGTATTAATCTCTCCTTTTGACCTCATTTAACCTTAATCACCTCCATAAAGGCCCTACCTCCAAATATAGTCACATTTCAGGTTAGGAGTTCAACCTACAAATTTTGGGGAGACATAATCCAATTAATAATATTGCAATATTTTATGAGTTCTCTGGTTTTTGAAAATGCCTGCTGCTTGACTTTATGACTGAATAATATCTTGTGGGCATATAATATTCTTGGATCCCTCTTTTTTTCAGCATTTGATAGATGATAGTGCTCCATTCATTTCTGTCATTGATGTTTTTCATGTCAAAGTCTGAGATCATCCTGACTTTTTCTCTTATAAATGACTTGTTTTGCCTGAATTCCTGAATTCTTTTTAATTTTTTTTTTTTTAGAATTTTTCTTTTTAGAGACAAGGTCTCACCTGGTTACTCAGGTGCAGTGGCATGACCATAGCTCACTGCAGCCTCAACCTCCTGGTCCCAAGTGATCCTCCTGCCTCAGCCTCCTGAGTAGCTACGACTACAGGCTAGCAACACCACACCTGGCAATTTTTTTATATTTTGAAGTTCAATAACTTAACCACATTTTATCTTGACCCATGTCTTTGTTTTCTTATATAGAATGTGTCCTATCAAACTACAGATTTGGGTTTTATATTTTAGTAACATTTTACTTTCTTTTATTTTAAAATACTTTTCCTGTTCTGTTTGTTGAATTTTACCTCAGGGACATCAATTATTCTTATGTTGGGTCGCCTTTGGTCTTCATTTTATCATGTTCTCTAAAATTGCTTTAATCTCTTTTGTTTTCTTTTCTTTTCTTTTCTGCATCCAGCATTATATCCTTAAGTCTTTCTTTCTCCTCATCTCGCAGACAGTAGAAGTTGCCTACCTGATAATAATTTCTCTCTTCTTCCTTACTAATAGAACCCCATTTTTTTAGAGAGACAGGCTCTCTCTCTGTTATCCAGGCTGGGGTGCAGTGGCACAATCATAGCTCACTGTAGCTTCAAACCCCTAGTTAGTCTCAAGCAATCCTCCCACATCAGCCTACCAAGTAGCTAGAATTACAAGGTGCACACCATCATAGCCAGCTAATTAAAAAATTTATTTTGTAGAGACAGGGTCTTGCTATGTTGCTTGGGCTGGTCTTGAACTCGTGGCCACAAGCAGTCCTACTGCTTCAACCTCCCATGATCACAAGCATGGGCCACCATGCCCAGCCTCATTTTATTTTTATGGCAATGTATATCTTAAAAACTTGATTTCTTGGTCTCTCTTGCAGCTGAAGTTGGGCATATGACCCAACTCTGGACAATGAGATTAAGTCTAATATGTGAGATATTTAGGAAAGCTTTCTAAAAGAGATTCAACTCAGTTGGCAGGTGCCTTTTACATTTCTTCCTTCTCATTATGCCTTCTTGGAATATAGACACAAAGTGAAAGAAGGAGCAGCCCTCTTGGTATCATGAAGTGTTCATAAGGATAAAGACTGCACACTGAGATGTTAGATCAGAAAGCTAACTGGATCTTTGATAGCTCCATTAAAGAATTGAGAAAAATAACTCACAATTTGTTTAAATAATTTAGTTTGGTTTCTTGTTACAATTGAAAATAATTCCTAGTAATACAGATTATTTACTTGATTTTTAGCAATTTAAAAGTATGATGTACTTTAGTAATTTTTTGTCATATTTGGGTTGGGGTCATGGTAATTCAGCTTTTGAGACTTGCTCCAATTTTGCTATATGTGCTACTGAAGGGAGCAGGATATTGTTTTTACTTTAATGGTGAAAAAAAAGGGAGGAAGCCAGGTCACCAAGAGCAAGCAAATGTTGTCATTCCGAGTGATAATTAAATGAGTCAATGAGGGGCACCACAGAAAGCAGAGGGAGGCTGGTAGTGTGCTGTACTCCTTAGAAGTAACAAGAAATGGACATTATATTTTGTCTTTTTCTGCCAGGCTTTCAAATCTTTGATGGTGAGATGATTTTTAAAATTATTTTCTGTTTTCCACTGTTTTATAGGGAGTAATCCAGAGTTTAGAATCCAGAATTCAAAAAATGAGTTTGAAATTACGTTGATAATGTGCTTATTGAGATGGTAAATTTGATAATAAGGTAATTAAAGCAAGCAAGAATAAAATGGTGCAACTAGGAAAAAGGAACAATATTGGCTTGGGATTTAAAGTAAATCTATACCTTTTGTTACTACTAAATTAGAGATGCCTGGTGACTCTGCCTAGCTGTTAATTAAGCAGTGAGGAGGCCAGTGATTAACTCCATCAGGTCCCCAAGATACTGTTTAGTTATTACTTCAATTTACTGTACTAAGCTCACTAATTGGCAATGCCTTAAAAACACTGAGAATATCTAGTTCATAATATGTTTAGTGTTCTATATGATTAGATAGAAAAAGCAATTCTAATTTAGTTCCTCATTCATTTTAATTTAGATTAGCAGATGTTCTATGTGTACTGCAGTAACTATTTTATTTGCATTATGGAAGAGCCTATAATAGCAATTTATCAATTTTTTGTTATACTGCGGTTTTAATTTCCTCCAAAATGCTACTATAAAAATAGGATACATTTTATTTTCTAATTCATGTAGAATATCCCAAGAGCAATATTTGGCTCATAAAATTCAAGCCATATTTTAAAATGAGTTTTGTTTGAAGAGGGGATGAGGGAAACTGAAAAAAAAAAGTAAAACAAGAGAAAGAAGGGAAGTAAACTGAACAATGAAGCTCTCAGCTTTCCGAAGATATAAATTCACTGTGAGAACAGTGATGGTGGACATGAAGTAGTTCACAGAAAAGACTTTATTTTTGTACACGTTCCCATTTGAAACTGATCTAACATGTATCACATACCTTTCATGGATATGTATATAATGAGTAGGAATTTTCCACAAGTCACCATTTGGATAAACGGTAGGGAATTTAAATTTTGTAAACTCATAGGTTTCCTAAGTCTTACTTGCAGTTAATCAGACAACAAATGTTTGATATTTTAAGCTGCTAAGTCTAGGGGTTAGTTTTTTAATGCAGCAATAGATGACTAAAATACACACACATTTCAGGATTTCGTTGATTAACAGAGCAGGATACATAAATGTTATCACTATTAATTTGACCTACCAGAACTTTGGTTAGAAAGTTACTTCTTTTATATAGATTATACTTGTATTCTTTTTTTTTTTTAGGACTTCCAAATTTTATTTTTTATTTTTTTATTTTATTTTTTAAATTTATTTATTATTATTATACTTTAATTTGTAGGGTACATGTGCATAACATGCAGGTTTGTTACATATGTATATTTCAGGCCATGTTGCTGTGCTGCACCCATCAACTCAAGCCATTTACATCAGGTATAACTCTAATGCAATCCCTCCCCACTCCCGCCCCATGATAGGCCCCGTGTGTGATGTCTCCTTCCTGAGTCCAGGTGGATTTCATTGTTCAGTTCCACCTGTGGGAGTGAGAACATGCGGTGTTTGGTTTTCTGTTCTGTGTGATAGTTTGTTAAGAATGATGATTTCAGCTGCATCCATGTCCTACAAAGGACACAAACTCATCCTTTTTTATGGCCGTATTAGCCCATGGTATAAAGCTACATTTTCTTAATCCAATCTGTCACTGATGGACATTTGGCTGATTCCAAGTCTTTGCTATTGTGAATAGTGCTGCAATAAACATATGTGTGTGCATGTGTCTTTGTAGCAGCATAATTTATACTCCTTTGGGTATATACCCAGTAATGGGATGGTTGGCTCATATGGTACATCTAGTTCTAGACCTCAGGAATCGCCCCATACTGTTTTCCATAATGGTTGAACCAGTTTACAATCCCACCAACAGTGTGTAAAAAGTGTTCCTATTTCTCCACATCCTCTCCAGCACCTGTTGTTTCCTGACCTTTTACCACGCTTGGCCTTGAACCTTGGTGAGATGGTATCTCATTGTGGTTTTGATTTGCATTTCTCTGATGACCAGTGATGATGAGCATTTTTTCATGTGTCTGTTATTGTAAGGAATGTCTCTTTTGAGAAATGTCTGAGTTCATATCCTTTTGCCCACTTTGATGGGGTTGTTTTGTTTTTTCTTTGTAAATCGTTGAGTTCTTTGTAGGTTCTGGATATTGGCCCTTTGTCAGATGTGAGTAGATTGCAAAATGTTCTCCCATTCTGTAGGTTGCCTGTTCAGTCTGATGGTAGTTTCTTTTGCTGTGCAGAAGCTCTTTAGTTTAATTAGATCCCATTTGTCAATTTTGGCTTTTGTTGCTGTTGCTTTTGGTGTTTTAGACATGAAGTCTTTTGCCCATGCCTATGTCCTGAATGGTACTACCTAGGTTTTCCTCTAGGATTTTGTATGTACTAGGTCTAATATTTAAGTCTCTAATCCATCTTGAATTAATTTTCAGAGCAAGGAGTAAGGAAAGGATCCAGTTTCAGCTTTCTATATCTAGCCACTTTCCCAGCACCATTTATTAAATACGGAATCCTTTCCCATTTCTTGTTTCTCTCAGGTTTGCTGTCAAAGATCAGATGGCTGTAGATGTGTGGTATTATTTCAAGACTCTGGTTCTGTTCCATTGGTCTGAGCATTCTGCTTTTGGTACCAGTACCATGCTGTTTTGCTTTACTGTGCCTTGTAGCATAGTTTGAAGTCAGGTATGGATGCCTCCAGCTTTGTTCTTTGACTTAGGATTGTCTTGGAGATGGCTCTTTTGGTTCCATATGAACTTTAAAGCAGTTTTTCCAAATCTCTGTGAAGAAACTCATTGGTAGCTTGATGGGGATGGCATTGAATCTATAAATTACCTTGGGCAGTATGGCCATTTTCAATGAGCATTAATTCTTCCTATCCATGAGCATGGTATGTCTCTTCCATTTGTTTATAGGTCCTCTTTTATTTCATTCGAGCAGTGGTTTGTAGTTCTCCTTGAAGAGGTCCCTTACATCCCTTTGTGTTGGATTCCTAGGTATTTTATTCTCTTTGAAGCAATTGTGAATGGAAGTTCATTCATGATTTGCCTCTGTTTGTCTGTTACTGGTGTCTACTAATGCTTGTGATTTTGCACATTAATTTTGTATCCTGAGACTTTGCTGAAGTTGCTTATCAGCTTAAGGAGATTTGGGCTGAGACAATGGGCTTTAAATATACAATCATGTCATCTGCAAAGAGGGACAATTTGATTTTTCTTTTCCTAACTGAATACCCTTTGATTTCTTTCCTTGCCTCATTGCCTTAGCCAGAACTTCCAACACTATGTTGAATAGGAGTGGTGAGAGAGGGCATCCCCTGTCTGCCGTTTTCAAAGGAAATTTTTCCAGTTTTGCCCATTCAGTATGATATTGGCTGTGGGTTTGGCTCATACAGTTTGTATTATTTTGAGGTAATGCCCATCATCACTCCTAATTTATTGAGCTGCTTTTAAGCATGAAGGGCTGTTGAATTTTGTCAAAAGCCTTTTCTGCATCTATTGAAATAATCATGGTTTTGTCTTTGGTTCTGTTTATATGCTGATTATGTTTATTGATTGCAAATGTTGAACCAGCCTTGCATCCCAGGGATGAAGCCCACTTGATCATGGTGGATAAGCTTTTTGATGTTGCTGAACCGCTTGCCAGTATTTTATTGAGGATTTTGCATCGATGTTCATCAGGATATCGGCCTAAAATTTTTGTTGTGTGTCTCTGCCAGGCTTTGGTATGAGGATGATGTTGGCCTCATAAAATGAGTTAGGAGGATTCCCTCTTTTCTATTGACTGGAATAGTTTCAGAAGGAATGGTACCAACTCCTCCTTGTACTTCTGGTAGAATTCAGCTGTGAATCCACCTGGTCCTGACTTTTGCTGGTAGGCTATTACCATTGGCCTCAATTTCAGAGCCTGCTACTGGTCTATTCAGGGATTCAACTTTCCCTGGTTTAGTCTTGGAAGAGTGTAAGTGTCCAGGAAATTATCCATTTTCTAGATTTCCTTTCCAGTTTATTTCCAGAGGTAAGTTTATAGTATTCTCTGATGGTAGTTTGTATTTCTCGTGGTCGGTGGTGATATCCCCTTTATCATTTTTAATTGTGTCAATTTGATTCTTCTCTCTTTTTCTTCTTTATTAGTCTTGCTAGTGGTCTGTCAATTTTGTTAGATCTTTTCAAAACCAACCCTGGATCTCATTGATTTTTGAGGGTTTTTTGTGTCTCTATTCCTTCAGTTCTGCTCTGATCTTAGTTATTTCTGCCCTCTCTGCTGGCTTTCTCAATGTGTTTGCTCTTGCTTCTCTAGTTCTTTTTAATTGGCATGTTAGAGGTCAATTTTAGATCTTCCTGCTTCTTTGTGGGCATTTAGTGCTAAATTTCCTCTACACACTGCTTTAAATGTGTCCCAGATTCTGGTATGTTGTATCTTTGTTCTCATTGGTTCTAAAGAACATCTTTATTTCATTCTCTCATTTCGTTATGTACCCAGTAGTCATTCAAGAAAGCAGGTTATTCAGTTTCCATGTAGTTGAGCCGGGTTTTGATTGGAGTTTCTTAGTCCTGAGTTCTAGCTTGATTAAACTGTGGTCGGAGAGCAGTTTGTTATGATTTCTGTTCTTGCAATATTTGCTGAGGAGTGCTTATCCCAATTATATGGTCAATTTTGGAGTAAGTACGATGTGGTGCTGAGAAGAATGTAGCACTGTTGATTTGGGGTGAGAGTCTTCTATAGATGTTCATTAGGTCTGCTTGCTGCAGAGATGAGTTCAATTCCTGGATATCCTTGTTAACTGTCTCAAAGGACCGTCTAATGTTACCACAGGAGGCTGAAGCCTCCCATTATTATTGTAAAGGGAGTCTAAGTCTCTTGTAAGTCTCTATGACTTGCTTTACTTAATCTGGGTGCTCCTGTATTGGGTGCATATATATTTAGGATAAGCTGGGGCTCTTCCCAAGTTGAATTGGATCCCTTTACCATTATGTAATGGCCTTTGTCTCTTCGACCTTGATGGTTTAAAGTCTGTTTTATCAGAGACTAGCACAAAACTCGTGCTTTTGTTCTCCATTTGCTTATTAATCTTCCTCCATCCCTTTTATTTTGAGCCTATGTATGTCTCTGCGTAGGAGATGGGTCTCCTGGAATGCCAGACTGAGGTCTTGACTCTTTATGCAGTTTGCCATTCAAAGTCTTTTAACTACATTTCATTCATTTACATTTAAGGTTGGAGATTGTTATGTGTGAACTCTGATCCTGCCATTATGATATTAACTGGTTATTTTGCTCGCTAGTTGATGCAGCTTCTTCCTGGCCTCATGGTCTTTACATTTTCAAGTATTGCTTTTTGCAATGGCTGGTACTGGTTGTTCCTTTCCATGTTGAGTGCTTCCCTTCAGGGTCTCTTGTGGGGCAGGCCTATGGTGACCAGTAACTTAAGATTTGTTGTATTCTGGTAAAGGATTTTATTTTCTCCCTTCACTTATGAAACTTAGTTTGGCTGGATATGGAATTCTTGGGTTTAAAATTCTTTTCTTTTAAGAATGCTGGAATATTGGCCCCCACTCTTCTGCTTGTAGAGTTTCTGCCGAGAGATTCGTTGTTGGGGTCTGATGGGCTTCCTTGTGGGTAACCCGACCTTTTCCTCTGGCTGCCTAAGATTTTTCCTTCATTTCAACTTGTGAATCTGGCAATTATGTGTCTTGGAGTTGCTCTTCTTGAGGAGTATCTTTGTACTTTCTGTATTTCCTGGATTTGAATGTTGGCCTGCCCTACTAGGCTGGGAAGTTCTCCTAGATGATATCCTGGAAGAGTGTTTTCCAACTTGGTTCCATTTTCCCCTTCACTTTCAGGCACCCCAATCAGACGTAGATTTGGTCTTTTACATAATCCCATACTTCTGCAGGCTTTGTTCATTTCTTTTTCTTCTTTTTTTTTGATTTCTTCTCACTTTTCATTTCCCTCACCATTTGATCCAATCACTGGATACTCTTTCTTCCAGTTGATCGAAAGTCGGTTACTGAAGCTTGTGCATTTGTCACGATTTCTCAGGCTTCGCGAGCCATCTCTTCATTTCGCTTTATGACCTTCTCTGCATTAATTACTCTTAGCCATCAATTCTTCCACTTATTTTTTCAAGATTTTGTTTCTTTTATACGGCATCAATGAATTCCTCCTTTTTAGCTCTGAGAAATTTGATGGACTGAAGCCTCTTTCTCTCATCTCATCAAAGTCATTCTCCATTCAGCTTGATCCTGTTGGCGCATGAGCTGGCGCCTCCCTTGTCAGATGCCTATTTTGACTTCCAGCTTTTCTGCCCTGCTTTTCCCCATCCTTGTGGTTTTATCTGCCTCTGGTCTCTCGATGATGGTGATGTACTGATGGTTTCGGCAGTGTCCTTCCTGTTTGATAGTTTTCCTCTAACAGTCAGGCCCCCTCAGCTGTAGCTGGGTCTGTTGGAGATTGCTTGAGGTCCACTCCAGACCCTGTTTGCCTGGGTGATTGCTGCAGGCCGCAGAAGAGGCAACATTTCTGAACAGCGAGTGTACCTGTCTGATTCTGCTTTGAAGTTTCCTCCTCAGGGTGTACTCCACCCTGTGAGGTGTACTGCACTGCCCGGGGGGATGTCTCCCAGTTAGCTATCTAGGGTCAGGAACCCACTTGAGCAGGGAGTCTGTCCCTTCTCTCAGATCTTAACCTCCTGCGGTTGGGAGATCCACCGCTTCCTTCAAAGCCGTCAGACAGAGTCATTTATGCCTGCAGAGGCTCTGCTTGTTGCCACGCCCGTCCCCAGAGTGTGAGTCTACAGAGACAGGCAGGTTTCCTTGAGCTGCTGTGAGCTCCCTCCTGAAGCCCGAGCTTCCCAGCAGCTTTGTTTACCCAACTTAAGCCTCAGTATGGCTTCCCTCCCCAGCCAGCCTCAAGCAAGCGTTCCTTGCCGGTAGATTCGCCAGACTGCTGTGTTAGCAATGAGGGAGGCCCGTGGGTGTGGGACCCCTCCCCGCCAGGTGTGTGGGATATGATCTCCTGGTGTGCCTGTTTGCTTAAAGCGCAGTATTGGGTGGGAGTTACCCAACTTTCCAGGTGTTGTGTGTCTCAGTTCCCTGGCTAGGAAATGATTCTCTGGCTTCCCAGGTGAGGCAATGCCTGCCCTGCTTCAGCTCCTCTCGGCACAGCAGCTGACCAGCACCGGATCAACCGCACTCCCCAGTGAGATCTAACCCAGTACCTCGCTGAAAAATGCAGAAATCACTGCCTGTGTCGCTGGCTGAGTTGGAGACTGGAGCTGTTCCTATTCGGGCCATCTTGTCACTTCCCCAGATTATGCTTATTCTGTTGTTGAATTCAATTTTTGATGTTTGGTTTAGTTTCTCTAAACTTTCCCATCACTTTTAAGTTGAGGGTTACAGACATTTACATTTTTACCTCATGTTGGAAATGTGTGATTGGCAAAAATAGTCAATTCCTAGATGTTATAATAAAAATAAACTATGTTGAAAAAGTATACCACTACTTTCTACAGTCATGTGTATTTGGTGAATACAGAAAAGTTTTCAGCTGGTATGCTAAAGAGTTATTTTAGCAAAGCATACATATTCTTTGTAAGGGTTTGATTAAAGAGAGGTTATTCTTATAATCTCCTATATTTTAGCCTGATTTTCAAAGAATGTTGGGCCACACCAATAACAACTTTATCTTTACATGTATAGTATTGGTGAATAAAGCTCACAAGATGGTGTTTTCATCATATAAGACCTGGATCTCAAACTCAATGCCTTTAGTGCTGAGCAGGTTAGGGAAAAGGAATGAAGTGAGCTGTGTGGGTGGGAGCACAAGTCCTGTAGAAGCTGCAGATACTCAGCTCAACCCGACGTTCTCATTCAGGAATTTGAGTCCTTGGTTGCAAGTCTCCAAATTTCCAAGACAAGATGAAAACCTGGGCTTTTGTTTGTGATTTTTAAAATTTATTTGAGGGAAAACTCCCCATATTTAAAAATATTGTTTCAGTTTTTAAAAAACATTTGTGGATCAAATAAAACACATGTATGAACTAGAGACATATCCTAAAAAGATGAGAGAGAAGATAAGTGTATGACCTGAAGTTATTTATTTCGTGGACAAATCCTGTAGCTATTGGAAGAAAGTTTTAGAAGCTTCTGTTTTGTACATTTCCAGGTGTTGGATAATCAATACAGTTTCTATAAAGAGGCCAGCACTAACACTGCATCCATCAACAGACAAATGTAGTGTCAAAAATCTTCTCATCAAGGGTTCTCATTCATACAGACAAAACTAGTTAAAATTTCTAAAAAAGACATTTCTCTGTGTCTGTAATCACTTTCCTGTGGATGTACAGTGGCCTACTTTATGACTTACTGTTTAACCAGCTGCAAAAACAATAAATGGAACCCCATGTAGAAAGGACCATCTTCCAGTGGGCTTCACTGATTCATTATAATAAGGGTCAGCAAAGCTGGGGGTCTGTCCCATCACCTCAACTAGGTCCGCAATTGAAGGGTCTAAAATAAATGTGCTCTACTTCTAACCTTTACTCCTTTTGCTTTTACAATGTTTATTACTTTATTCAGCATGACTGCTCATGTGAAATGTGTCTATTGTCTTTTAACCACAATATCAGGAATATCATAAATACAGAATTACATAGCAGGAGATATCTTTTGAATGTTGGAAAATGAGAGAAAACAACATTTTTAGTCTCTTCCAGGTCAATTCACTTTCTGTTATTCTACCGTATATATTGTTCTTAAAGCTACTATTTTGGATTCCATTAATTTCTGGCTATTGAAAAGCCTGAAATAGGGTACCTTGTTTTTCTGATAAAGTCTGTCGGGTAAAATTTATTTCATCCTAAATTTTGACTTATAAAATACACTTTTGCAATTAAAATAGCAAAGAGGATGATTTCATTAACTGTATACGTTACTCATTGTATAAGATTTCTTTTAAAAACTTATTAAGTGACCATATTTTCTGAGCCTGCTGTTGGTGATAAATGTTGAGCAAGACCCTAAATTAGTTAAGTCAATCAAAGTGGAAGACAATTGAACATTAACATTTGATTTTTACCGTATAATAAAAATTAATGTTTTTATCTCTTTTAGGTGTATTAAAACAATGAATATTTTTCATTAGCCTATTAATAAAAATGAACACATTAATATTAGCCATTCTTCAAAGAAAATAATTGGGATATTTTATTTAAAAAAGCAATATTCAGTAATTTCTGTATAGATTTTGATCGTCTGTATATTATGTATTCAGTAAGGTTGAATACCTGAAAATGATGAGTCCATTGTCATATTCCTTTTGTCTTACAAGAGTTGTGAGGTAATTGTGAAGTAGCTTCTATTAATCCAATCCTTCTGCATATGTCAACTATAAACTCTGGGCAAAGGTGAACAACTACCTGAAAGAGCACTGGAGACTAGAAGCAGGAAAAATCTGGGTCTACAACTGGAAGAAGAACATTTCACTGAAGAAGTTTCTCATTTTTAAAGCCTTGTGGCTTGAGGACAAGCCCCAGGAAGGGTAGCCAAGACCCCTGTGCACAGAAGCTCACACTTTTACTGACTTTAAGAACCAGAGAATGGGCCAGGCGCGGTGGCTCATGCCTATAATCCTAGCACTTTGGGCGGCCAAAGCGGGCGGATCACCTGAGGTCAGGAGTTCAAGACCAGCCTGGCCAACATGGTGAAACCCCGTCTCTACTAAAAATACAAAAAAAAAAAAAAAAAGATAGCTGGACATAGTGGCATGTGTCTGTAATCCAAGCTACCCAGGAGGCTGAGGCAGGAGAATCGCTGGAACCTGGGAGGCAGAGGCTGCAGTGAGCCAAGATTGTGTCACTGCACTCCAGCCTGGGTGACAGAGCAAGACTCCATCTCAAAAAAAAACAAAAAAAAACAAAACAAACAAACAAACAAAAAAAACCAGAGGACGGAGTTGAGAGTGACTAAAACAGCTGGAAAGTAAAGATGGAAATTCTGGAAATGAGAGAACTAGAGAAAGGGAGGTCCAAATCCTCTATATAAACTCTGCCCAAATTGCTGGATGAATCCTAAGCCTTACATATATAAGGAAAGGCTCTAAGCAGCCAAGGTAAGGCTAAAATCACTAAGTAATGATTTCAGTTGTCCACCTGCTGCAGAGGAGACAAAATTTGAAGTTTACTTCCACCCAAGTAAACTGCCTGCTAAAACAACAAGAAAAATCAACACTTTTCAGAGAAATAGGACCAGAACTGGGTTATATGGCCATGTTCTAAGTGCAATTGAGCTAGGAAGGTGATAATTTGCCATTTTCAATCTCTGTAATGGGGAAGAGCCTCTGCCAGAAAGAAAGCAGAGAGTCAGAAAGCAGGTAGATTATCTAAAGAGTTTGCAACATTAGGCAAATTGATACAGTCTGGTTGGGGCAAGAGGTACTTGTCCGTTGAGTTGGACTAGGAATCAAAATTTTAACTTGCAATCTGGTATTTATCCCTGCTGTATATTTTAATAAATTTTATTGTAAATATGTCAGACAAAAATTGATATTATAAGTCCCCATTACTTGCCTTTGTGAACCCTGAAAATCTAAGACAGGTCTCAGTTAATTTAGAAAATTTATTTGAGGACGCACGCGCCCATGACACAGCCTCAGGAGGTCCTGATGACATGTGCCCAAGGGGGTCAGAACACAGTTTGGTTTTATACTTCTAGGGAGATATGAGAAATCAATGAACATATGCAAGATGAACATTGGTTTGGTCTAGAAAGGTAGGACAACTTGAAGCAAAGGTGGGAAGACTCAAAGTGGGGAGGAGGCTTCCAGGTAATAGGTAGATAAGAGACAAATGGTTGCATTCTTTTGAGTTCCTAGTCTCTCCAAAGAAGGCAATTAGATATGCATTTATCTCAGTGAGCAGAGGGGTGATTTTGAATAGAATGGGAGGCAGGTTTTCCCGAAGCAGTTCCCAGCTTGACTTTTCCCTTTAGCTAAGTGATTTTGGGGGTCCAAGGTATTTTCCTTTCACAATTTCCCCATTTTATTTTTAAAAATCTCTTGGAGAAAGCATTTTAGAAGAAAATGAGCCTCTCTGGTCTCAGGTTTTGTCTGATCTCTCATGGCTAGGATGGTTTATTCCTAGATGCATAGGTCCCAAGTTACTAGAAAAGCTCATTTTTAGAAGGTTGTGAAGTCTCATGTCCTATGAAGAGAAAGTAGGGGGAGGAAGGGAGAAAAACAACAACAAACAAAAGAAGAATCCTGGAAAACTGATATAGGCGACATTACTCTGAAGTTCATACATCAGTACGCAAGTATGAAAGTGCCTTATGTATGTATACAGTTGCTGTTATTTTTTTCTGAAGTTTAAGTTGTCTAGCTTTAGTTTGCAGGGCTTTACGAAAGCACAGCTTAGTTTCCAGTGACTCCAAATTAGGAAAAATAGGGAAACAAGAAGAAAAAAAATTGAAAACATTATTTTGAAGACTTGTAGCCAAGAAAAGTTAGAATTCCATCCAAACTATAGAAAATAATAAAAATGGAAAAACATTAGGCAAGACTAGAATTTAACAACAGGTGTACTATAGTTTTTGAGACATAATTTTTCTCTCTCCAGTTTCCCATTTTTACTAAAGACAAATCATGATAGCACTGATTTGCTTTATTATACTTGGCCTGATTATTTGTATACAATGCAGGAAGAATAATATTTTTTAACATAGGCTTTTAAATTGACTTTGATGGAACTTTGTTCCATAGAAGAAATCTCAGATAAGACTTTTTTAATGCTGCGCCCAGCCATGGATTTGTGCCATCAAAGACCTATGAGTTGGGCAAATTCCTCTCTTCTTGAGGTTCCAAGATAAACTTGGGCCTCTCAGAAAGTGACATTCTTTATTTACCACAGGTCAGGAACCCTGTAGACAAAGGTATGAGGCCAGTTTTTCAAGGGGCTTTTTTTGACTTCATAAGTCAAGTTTGATTCCTTAAAGGAAAGCACACCATTCCAGTCAAAGCCTTGATAAAATAACCAGTTTCTACTATTGGGTCCCGTTACAAATGAAAACAGATTCTTATTGCACTTCTGCTAATAACTGTATTGTCATAAGTTAAAAATACTCACAAATAGTTTCAAAATTCTGTAGAAATTAGATAGAGAGAAACAAATATGATCCAAATGTTGTTCATAGGAGTATGAACATTCATTAAAAGCTGTAAATAGATTAAAATAAAAGTTTCCTTGGCTCTGAAAAACAAAACAAAGTATCAGCAACATTTTAAGTAAAAAGTTAAAAAGATTACTTCAGACTGCTGTTACTTTAGTCCATGCAGTGATTTCCTGTTCTACTTGACATTCATGAACATTTCAGCTCTCCATGAGTCCTGAAAGTTTTCCTTTATCCTGATGTCACAGTCTCCAAAGTTATCAGAAACCTGCATTAAAAAGCACCTGTTAGAGTTTTATAGCTGATTATAAAACCACCTTCTAAAGAGGATCAAAACAAGATTACAAAACCGTCCGTAGATGACAAAAAGTTTTAAGGCAGCCATAGTCAAAGGCACTTTGACAAGGAAATGTGTTACCTCTGTGGCACACAATGATGTAACATAACAATTATAATTATTACTGATAACACATATTAAGTCATATCAGAATTATAGGAGTTTCCCATAATTTTGGAACACATACCAATAACATACAAATACAGCCCAAAGAAAACCAAACAGTATTTCATATTTGACAATGTTTCCTGTATAATTTTTATACCAAATAAGGCAAATATGTCATTTTTGGACTTTAGGGAACCTATTAGTAATATCTTAAAGGATTAATTAGGTCAGAAAAATACATGATTTATAATTTGATTTTGGAAGGTTGGTCAAATATCAAAGGTTTAAAACATGTGATATTACAAAATCAGATCACAGTTCATTGTAAAATAAGTCATTCATTTAAGCACAGTGATCTCAGCTATAGACTAGCTGAGATTCAAGGAATGAACCTGTTTTTGCTACAGAATACCTGAAGGGCTCAAGTATGAATGACACCATGGATTAAAGCATGGCACTGAAAGCAGAGGGATCTACTAGTATACAAAGAGATTAGACCCCTGTTTCCCCTCCTGTGCATTGGTGACTATCCCTAGGCAGGCAATTATGGGCTTATTTCTGGAGAGATTGAACCAGAGGAGTAGGTCTTAAACACAATCTAAGTGATAGAGAGTGAAGGTGAAATAAAGGGTTGCACACAGGGGGATTAATGAAACTCTAAATACTGGACTTTGGGACCCCCAGATTCCTTTCTGTGTCCCTTCCAGAGCACCAGTAGTTTGGTATGTTCTTCCTAGGTAAAAAGTTAAAAAACAAAAAATAAAACAATGCTGAAAGGTTTTAGAGAAAATACCTCCATAGACTGACTTAAAAGGCTGATACATTACCAGATCATCCACCATTTGGCAAGTCCTGTCCACAGGCCAGAACTTATAAAATTTTAGGGCCTTTAACATGAAAAGATGGCCAAAGATCAATATATTCTTCAGGAATCATTCAACATAAGAGAGATCAAAATAAACAAACAGAAAATAGGAACCCAGAGGAAGCAAAGACAACTTTAAAAAAATACTATAATAAATATCCTCAGAGAATTAAAACATTTAAGTATATTGTAGCCATTAAGTAAAAACAGGGTAACTATGGGAAAGAAAAAAAATTCTTGATCCAGCAATTCCATTTCTGGATATTTATCCAAAATATTTGAAATCAGTATGTGGAAGAGAAGTCTGCACTCCCGTGCTTATTGCTGCACTTTTCACAGTAGTCAAAATATGAAATCAATTTAGGTGTCATCAATGGATGAATGGATTTTTTAAAATGTGATATATATATGTGTATATATATAAGTGTATATATATATGTGTGTGTGTGTATATATATATATGCCATGGAATACTATTCAGCCATAAAAAAAAATGAAATCTTGTCATTTGCAACAACATGAATAAACCTAGAGACACTATGTTAAGTGAAATAAGCCAAGCACAGGACAAATACTACATTATCTCATTCATATGAGGAATCTAAAAAAATTTATGTCATAGAAGTAGGGAGTAGAATACAGGTTGCCAGAGGCCAGAGAAAGTAGAGGGGCAGGGGAGATAGAGAGAAACGGTTGGTCAACAGGTACAAAGTAAGCTACAGTTAGATGGAACAAGTTCTGTTGTTCTATTGCACAGTAGGATGACTATAGTTAGTGATAATGTATATTTCAAAATAGCTAGAAGAGAGGATTTTTAATGTTTTCACCACAATGAAATGATAATGTTTGAGGTAAGGAATATGCTAATTACCCTGATTTGATCATTACACAATGTATACATGCAATGAAACATTATAGTATACTCCTTAAGTACGTATGATTGTTGTGTCAATTAAAGACAAAATAAAACTGAAGAAGAAATTGCTAAGAGAGTAAATTCCAAATGTTCTCACCACAAAAATAAGTATTTGAGGTGATGGATATGATAATCACCTGGATTTTGTTATTCCACATTGTATTCATAAATCATAACATCCTATACCCCATAAATATATACAATTATAATTTGTCAATTTACAATTAAAAATAAAAATTAAAAAATAATTGATGTTTCTGTAAATAAATTAGTTAACTCAAAACATTTAAAAAATTTTTTCTAGGCATTTAAATATGTTAAATGTTACTGAAATTAAAAATTTAAATAGAGTTGGAAGTTGGGGAAGTTTAGAAACTAAAACAAAAAGATAAAGAGATAAAAAAACAGGAGAAACTATTAACAAAAAGAAGAGGAGATTAAGTCTAAGAGGCTCACTTTGTAACTAATAGAAAATTTAGAGAAGGCCACAGAGAGAACTGAGGGGAGGAAACTACCAAAAATTAATTCAAGAAAATCTCCCAGAATGGAAGAATATTAGTCTTCAGATTGAAAGTACCAACAGAGTCCACGCGAAAAGCTGAGAAAATGCCCACACCAAGTTACCTTGTTGTGAAATTTTGGAACGCCAGAGATAAATAAAATCTTTTTTTAAGTTTGTGGAGAAAAAGAGAGCGAGAGAGTCATGGAAGTGGGTGAAGGGAGATGGAGAAAACAGGGCACATTGAAAAAAGAGGAAAAAAAGAAGAGGATCACAGTAACATCAGGCTTTTTAACATTATCATTGCAAGCTAGAAGAAATGAGAAAATGCCTTCAAAATTCTGGAAAGTAATATTCAATCCAAACCAACATGCAGTGAATGGCATGCCCTAGAGCTTTTTGGTTTTGGTTCGCATTTTTAAAACACTTTGAATAAAAATGTCCCCCTAGAGTTTTGCAGGGCATAATCTTCACAACTATATGCAGCAACTCTACTCAACTCAGTCAAATTTGCAGTCACATTTGAAGACAGAATACAGACATAGAAGGACACAAAATTTACTGATCTATTCTTTTCTCAGGAAGCATATGCTCTAGAAAAGTGAACGGATAAGCCAAAAAAAAACAAGGGAAAAACATGGAATATAAGAAATGGGTAATTCTGCCACCAAATATATGTGGGTTTCCTATAACAATTCTCTATTCAATTCTTCAATACCAATTAAGTGCCCCCAAATTTAATTCAATAATTTAAATTCCGACACTAAGTCCTAGAGTTAGTATCAGAGCCCACAGGTTAAGGGCCCAGTCCCACAAGACTGCCACTCAGAAACAGCCAAATAGAAGAGGTGTACAGGGCTAGGTATAGGGGTAGTATAAAGCCTCCATGCCCTCTCCAGGTGCCCACTCTCCCGGCACATCAGTATGTTCACCAATCTGGAAACTCATGGCATCTTGTTGTTCAAGAGTTTTTATAAAGCTCAATCTGCACCCCACCCCCACACCCCAGAGGTCAGTGAGTGGGGCTGAAAATTCCAACCTTCTAATCACTTGATCTTTCTGGTGATCAGTCCCATCCTGAGGCTATCTAGGGGTCCTACCCTTCGTCATCTGATTAGCGTAAATACAGGTGTGATCAAAAGGGTCTTTCATGCCTGTAATATCAGCTCTTTGGGAGGATTGATTGAGGCCAGGAGTTTGAGACCAACCTGGGCAACAGCAAAACCCTGTCTCCACAAAAAAAAATTTTTTTAATTAGCTCACATGATGGCATGTGCTTGCAGTTTCATCTACTCAGGAGGCTGAGGTAGTAGGATGGCTTGAACCCAGCAGTTCAAGACTGTAGTGAGCTATGCACTCTCCAGCCTAGGCGACACAGTGAAATCCCATCTCTTTAAAAAAATAAAATAAAAAAGCCGAGCATGGGGGCTCAGGCCTGTAATCCCAGCACTTTGGGAGGCCTAGGTGGGCGGATCGTGGATCATGAGATCAGGAGATCGAGACCATCGTGGCTAACATGGTGAAACCCCATCTCTACTAAAAATACAAAAAAATTAGCCAAGTGTCGTGGCAGGCGCCTGTAATCCCAGCTACTTGGGAGGCTGAGGCAGGAGAATCGTTTGAACCCTAGAGGCGGAGGTGCAGTGAACTGAGATCACGCCATTGCACTCCAGCCTGGGCGACAGAGCGAGACTCCATCTCAAAACAAACAATAATAAATAATAAAAATAAATAAAAATAAAAAGTGGAAAGTTTGCTATGAATAATAAGAAAAGACACGCCCATTGATTTTTGTATCCTGAGACTTGGCTGAAACTGCTTATTGGCTTAAAAAATTTTTAGGCTGAGATGATGAGGTTTTCTAAATATAGAGTTATGTCCTCTGCAAACAGAGACAATTTGACTTCCTCTCTTCCTTTTCGAATATGCTTCATTTCTTTCTCTTGTCTGATTGTGCTGGCCAGAACTTCCAATACTATGTTGAATAGGAGTAGTGAGAGTGGTGGGCATCCTTTTCTCGTACTGGTTTTCAAAGAGAATGTTTCCAGCTATAAAGACATATGCACACATATGTTTATTGCAGCACTATTTACAATAGCAAAGGCATGGAACCAACCCAAATGTCCATCAATGATAGACTGGATAAAGAAAATGTAGTACATGTACACCGTGGAATACTATTCGGCCATAAAAAGGAAAAACCAAACACCACATGTTCTCACTCATAAGTGGGAGTTGAACAATGAGAACACATGGACACAGGGAGGGGAACAACACATACCAGGGCCTGTTGGGGGGTGGGGGGCAAGGAGAAGGAACTTAGAGGACGGGTCAATAGGTGCAGCAAACCATCATGGCACACACATACCTATGTAACAAACCTGCATGTTCTGCACATGTATCCTGGAACTTAAAATAAAAAAAAAAAAAAGACATGCCTATCACTCAGGAAATTACAAGGGGTTTAGAAGTTCTGTGCCAGGAATGAGGGACAAAGACCAACTATCTATTTTTTATTATATTGCTGTAATCTAACACAGAACATGGTTTTAGAAAGACTGAGGATGATGACAAAGGGATCCCAGAGTGACAGTTATGCAGCAGGCTGGAAAGCAGCCAGCCCAGATCAGAATAAGGATATGTAGGCCTCTGGGATGAGAAGTGGGGTAAAGGGAGATGGAATTGGTAAATTATCTGCTTTGTAGGACCATTTAGAAAATAACAGCATTAGGTATCTGACACATATGATGGAGCATTTAGAAAACATTAACAATAGATTCATAGAAAACAAAAAAAAAAGGAAAACAAAAGAAACAATTATTCACTACAGGAGAAAAAAGGCTATTCAAAAAAAGAAACATAATCATAGAAACGTACTTGGCCCTGTAGTGAACAATATTTACACTATATAGTAACAACTGAATGTTGATTTAATTTAAAATTGTGCTATCATAACTATATTAAAGAAAGGGGTGAGAAAAAGTGTGCAGAAGGGAGATGTAAGAGAGTGATAATCTTATCCTCCACTGACAGGTAATGGCTAATTAAAAATAGTATTTGGCAATACAGCTTATTAGCAGCATGGCATATTATTTGATTTTTTAAATGGTATCCACATCTTACACTGATTAAACTAATTTTTTTTATTTTTTTGAATTTTATTTTTATTTATTTTTTTCCCACTGTGAGAAATAAATTTTGTTTTTAGAGACAGGGTCTGGCTCTATGGTCCAGGCTGGAGTGCAGTGGTGCAGTAACTGCTCACTCCAGCCTCCAAACTCCTGGGCTCGAGCAATCTTCCCACCTAGGACTAGGATTAGGACTACAGGTGTGAACTACCATGCCCAGCTAATTTAAATTTTTATTTTAGAGGTGGCCTCTCATTATGTTGCCCAGGTTGGTTTTGAACTCCTGGCCTCAAGTGATCCCCCTTCCTAGGCCTCCTAGAGCATTGGGATTACAGGTATGAGCCACTACACCTGGTCCCTAAAATAAATTTTTTTTACAAAAATAAAAAATAATCGAACAAAAGATGATGAAGCTCAGGTATAAGCCACTATTAAGTATGGATAGAAAGAAAGTTGAAATGTGCTGGAGACTTTCCAAGTAGAATGGGTACAAATTAATATTTCTAAATTATCAAATGATGTACATCATAAGATCATGAGCTCTGCAGATCTGCATAATTTGACTGGAATTTCTATTATCCCCGCTAATCTTTGGTCAATGGTTTTCCCATGTAAGAACAAAATGGAAACAATAATATATACCATCATCCAAGTAATGTATCTGCTTGGTATTTTCCAAACATTTCCAAATACCATGCAGACACACCTTTCCTCTATATATTGATTACTTAATAACGTCTTATTAAGACAGCTTTTTTTTTTTTTTTTTTTTTTACTTCTTCTGCCTCCTTGAACTTACTAGAATTTTAAGTAGTTTTCATTCATAACAAGAACCTCAAAAAGATTTTTAACCTTATTTTCAACTGGATTATTGACAAAAACTTTTGACAAATGTGTCTAATTTCTATATCAAAGAGATAATCAGCAATGCTATGTTTCTCCTTGTTAGTGTGTCAGAAATTTGTTTTTTTGTAATTAGTAGGCTTGGGGGAGATATTTATCTTATTTTTCTTCTCTTTCTTCACACTCTAGTTTTATTGATTTTTTTGAATTAATGTCAGTGAAAATATATTTTCACTAATTCAAACTGAGTTTAGAAAGAGTGTAACAAAAAATTCAGAAATTCACTGAAAATAACCTTAAAACTCTGAAAGTAAAGTTAAACATATTTTGTAAAACTCATTTGTTATCTAAATGTTTCTTTTCAGATTCCAAAGATTTGTTTTTATTTTGGAATTTCCAAACATTGTACACAGAGAATATATGAATCATAAACCAAAAAAAAAAATCACGATTTTTTACAAACGGAGTAAATAAGAAATAAAACATAGAAAAAGAAAATAGATTGAAAGATGAACATAAAATTGTTAATCATGATTTTCTTAGTTTCTTGGTAGGAGGGACACTCAAACCTGAAATGTACCATCCATCCTTTCACTCACTCAAATGATATTTATTATCACCATATTATTACCTTCTGTGAAACACCTGGACTACTCCAAAGATGTCACTGCCTAAAGAACAATGTCTTGGGAGACAGTGAAATCCCAGGCCCTTGAATTATCCAGGTAGAAACCAGAATATCACTTGCTAGGGTAATGTATGAGGGACTCAAGCATCTGACTGAAAATAGAAGTGGGCAACTTCTTGGGACTCTTCTAAATGTTGAGTGCTGCCTTCTGGAAAATACAACCAAAATAACCTGTTGATAAAACAAAATTGAGTTTATTGCTTTAAATGATAAAGGGTAATACTGCATTAAAAAGTCTTAAGCAGTGTTTCAGAGTGGGGAGGGCAAAGGCAAGATATTTTATGAGCTCTTTTTTAGGGTATTGTGGGCCTTTCACTGCAGGGTGTGGTGACTGAAGGAGAAAGTTGGGGACTTTTGGGGATAGGGTGAAGGCTTGATTATGTTTGGCAAGGTCAGGACATAATAATTTGCAATTGGTAGATACAGAGAGGTTAGGGTTAATTATAACTTTTGGGGGGTAAAGAAGATAGTTTATTACATATATACAGTTCTTTCACATTTACTTCCAATTCATGCAGGTTATGGGCAGAACTGTTTCCCTTCACCCCCAAGTTCAGATATTGAAGCCCTAATTTCTAGTACCTCAGAATGTGACTGTATTTAGAGACAGAACCTTTAGAGAGGCTACTAAGTTAACATGAAGTCATCAGGGCAGGTCCTAATCCAATATGACTGATGTCTTTAGAAGAAGGAAAGAACATGTGAAGAACAACAAGAAGGTGGTCATCTGAAAGTGACAGAAGAGTGGTGTTAGGAAAACTACATTTGCTGAAACCTTGATCTTGGACCTCTGGACTCCAGAATTCTGAAAAAAATACATTTTAGTTGCTTAAGACATCCAGTCTTTGATCTCATGTTATAGCAGCCCTAGCAAACTAGTACAGTGCAAGCTACATAATTAACTCTTCTCTTCAGTATTGCAATTGAAATCTAAGTCCAGAACTTTCTCACATTCTGAATATGAAGTTTGCCCTTGAAGATCATCATGGAGACATGGTGATGTCCAGAACATGGCTCCTGATCATGATATCTTTAACAACCTTCAGGCAGACAGTTGCAGACAGTTTTATTTTGAAGCTCATCAAGGGAATTCGGGATTTCGACTGCATTTCTTATTTATTTATTTATTTATTTATTTTTTGAGATGGTAAAAAACCTCTGTCACTCAGGCTGGCATGCAATGGTGTCTTCTTGGCTCACTGCAACCTCCGCCTCCTGGGTTCAAGTGATTCTCCTGCTTCAGCCTCCTAAGTAGCTGGGATTACAGGCTCCCACCACCAGGCTTGGATAATTTTTGTATTTTTAGTAAACACGGGGCTTCACCACGTTGGTCAGGCTGTTCTCAAACTCCTGACCTCGTGATCCACCTGCCCCAGCCTCCCATAGTGCTGGGATTACAGGCATGAGCCACTGCAGCCGGCAACTATATTTCTTATTTGGTTAAACTTACAGATTTTGCTGTGTTACTGAACTGTATTCCATTTTGAAGGAAGATCAATAGTTTCTCCTAAAAGTCAGAAAAAGTCTTTGATAGACTGATGGTCAGCATCTGGTGATAGTCCTTCATGAAGTGTGAATGAGTCATACCTCTCCTGGCCTTGAAAGTTCTATGACCTATTGCAAAAAATCCAATCATTCCTTCAGCCGTTTGATAGCATTTTCTGGTATGTGACAGGCAGTTATTTTGTGCTAGTATTAGGGACAATAAGAAAGACAGCTTTATCCATATGTGGTCATCCATTTAGTGGCTAATATTTACCCTATGTAGTATATACTTGTTTTCTGCAGCTCTATCTGTATTCTTTGGGTGCACAATTTTTGAAGATAATTTAAGAAAATTAGGATTGTCATTAGGTTAAAATTTAACCTTAAATGTGTTTATCAATGCCAACTTGCTACTCAGCTAGCTACTATTAATAACAACATATTTTTCACTTGTCTGGTCATTCAAAACCAAAAGCCTTTGCTAATTTATTCTGTAAAAGTGGTATTTCTTCATTTGATGCTAAATGTAAGATGCATTTCAATTTTTACTATGCTTGATCTTAGCCAAAAGGCCGAGGAATGATTGCATTTCAATTTTTAGATAAAATGTGAATAAAAATAGATATCTTAGGAAAAAGAAATTTTAAAACATCAGGAAAACATAATAAGCCCCAAGCTGAGTGTAGTCATTTGTTTTCTAACAAGGGTGTGGAGGGGAAGGATGTCATAATTCACATCAGCAATATGTCTCCACTTCTGTCTTCCTTCCCCTCAAAGACTGATGGGGAAAGAAGAAGGGAAAAAACTGAAATTTCAAAGCCCCTGCTCGTTTTTCTCTGCAGATAGTCAGGACTCTGGAGCCAAAGCCTGTAATTGTAGAAGGCCAGCATTTAAGCTTCTGGAGAGTGGAAATGTCTTTGATGCACCAGAGCCTGGTAGTGGATGGAAAACTTACTTGTTCTGCATCATAAAATAAGGAAAATTTAGTTTGTTGGGGGTCTAGGGGAGAAAAGTGTCCAAAGGGGAGAAGCACGGAGTGTGAATTTGAAGGGAGTAAGAAACTATGGCAGGAGGCCAGAGCCTGCTGGGAGAGAGGTGCCCAGTGGGAAATTCCAGTCAGTAGGGTGGCCAAAGGACTTTAATCACAAGGATATTTGAAGTTCAACTTTCAGTTGTTTGCCATGTGATGCTCCCATGTATCCTGGCCTTCATACACATCATCCCAAAAGTCAGAAAACTGCTGCTGTGCCTGATGTTTGTAAAGGGTAAGAGGTCCGTCACCTCCCCCTTCTCTTCTCAAAGGGTCTCCTGGAAATAGAATGGACCCGAGTTTTTATTGTAACTCTTTGAACATGGATAAATCTCCCCACTGGCTAGAGAACCCACATTTCTTGTTTTACTAAGCAGAGAGAAGTCTCCAAAGTCTAGGCCTCACCAGCCCTTGAAATGTGAACACACACCCCTGGACTTAACCTAAAAGCCTATCTTGAGATATAACTAGTTGTCTCCCAAGAAGGTAAGAGACATTTTATTATTTTTTCTTCTGCTTTACAGAATTAATTGTGTGGAATTTCATCATGAGAGCTTTGGGAGGCCGAGCATGATTTTTGAGGTCAGGAGTTCAAGAGTTGGGCAACATAGACCTCGTCTCTAAAAAAATAAATAAATAAAAAATAAAAAAATTAGGCACGGTGGAGTGCACCTGTAGTCCTAGATACTCAGGTGGCTGAGGCAGGAGTGTTATGCCTAGACTGTTTGTTCCCCAAAGAAGACCACCAGAGACCAGAGTCAAAGCCAAGCGGCAAGGATCTTTACTACAAGTTTGAACCTGGTCCCTCCATACCACAGCATACAAGAGGGCCCCGAACAATGCAAGCGTTTGCTTTTTATAGCCCGAGAGTTACAGGGGAACAAAGGAATTCTTTTGGTTCCCGTGCTTTCAGTAAAACCTTGAACAGCTGTCTTCTTATCGGAGACTTTCCAGGTGGTGTTTGTACTGGGCTCAGGGAGTTTGAGAGATATATGGCGATATGTGGTGGGATGGGAGGATGGGATGTGTTTGTACTGGGCTCAGGGAGTTTTTAGCCCGGGGCTGAGGAATGTGCCCAGCTCCTTTCATTCCCCCCTTCTTTTCAGGCATCTCTAGAGCCAATCTTGGGTCTTATAAGTCTGATTCTGTTTCAGCATTTACAGGTTGGTATTGGGCTCTGAGGACCATGAGTTGTACGGTGTCAAATCTCTCCCTAACAAATTGTAAAATTCTGTTAACAACACAAGGTCCTACGGTAAGCAGAAATAGTAGACTTAGCAGGGGTCCAAGGAAGGGGGCTAACAGAGAAAACATAGAGGAATTCCACCATTGGTCTGCAGCTGAAGCAAACTGCCGTGTTTTTACTTCAGTGCTTAACTTGCGTAACTGTTGGACCCGGTCCTCTACAAGCCCTGATTCATTTATGTAGAAACAACAGTCTTCTTTCAGAAACATACATGTACCACCTTTTTCTGCAGTGAGTAGGTCTAGGGCCCTCCGGTTCTGCAAGGTTACCTGAGCTAGGGACGTGAGCTGCCGCTAAAGGGAGGCAAGGGACTCAGCCGACTCCTCCATAGCAACGGCAAATTGTTGGTACAACTTGTTGCTTTCTATGAGGGTGTGACCTAGGGCTCCCCCCGCCAGTCCGGCCACCATGAGGGATGCGGTGAGGGAGATTCCCGCAATGAGGGGGAGAAATATGGCTCGTGCAGGTCTCAGTCTAGGGACTGGGAGAATAGCAGTACTAGTCCAGTTACCGGTGTACCCTAGGAACTCGCCAGCAGTTAGTAGAGTCAACCGGGGAACTAATGTGACAGGAAGACACAGTAGGTTGGTAACAGAGGGACTAGGTAGGTTCTTAGATAATGTTCCATTACACCAGAAGAATATGCCCGGCGGAGCCTTTAGGGTGATATTAGGGGGCATTGCAGTGATGCTGTAGAGGCTGGAATTGGTTCCTGAGAAACAGTAGGGAAACTTCTCCTGACTGGGGTTTAGGTATAAGGGCACGTTTAGGATAGGAGCATATGAGAGGTTTCGGAGGTTGTTAGCTTGGGCAGAGGTAGAGGATCCCCATGGCAGAGGGACAGCGGTTAGCGGTGGACGCCCTAGAGTGGCACACAGAAAGCAGCCAGACAGGCTGTGAAGTCCTGTAAGGTTAGCAAGTTCTAGTCCTTCTTGTAATAATTTAACCAGGAGAAAGGATGTAAGTCTTGTGTTAGTCTGTTTTCCTGTCATTGGATATTCCCGTGGACCAGGGGCAGTACTTGCACTAGGCCTCGCCACAGATAGAGGTGACTGCTAGGCCATGTGGAGGAGGGGGAGTAGTATACAGCCCCATGTCGAGGCGTGGTCCAGCGGGAGTTCCAGGGGTCTCTAACTATCCATGTATATGAAAAGTCTCTATCCCGTCTACGATGGAAGGGCCACTTAGGGTCTAACTGTTTTTTCTCTCCCCAATAATGGGGTCTATGGATGTTACAATAGTTATAAGGACAGCCGGCATTTTGGTGCCACCAATAGTGTTTACAATTGTATTTAGTCTGATCAAACTCAAAGCATATTATTGGTGTCACAGGTTTGGCTATTTGAAAACCAGTAAAATTTAGTAGAATTGGGCTGTTGCACCCTGAGGAGGGGCAATCAGCACTGGCCAATAATTTCCCGGGCTTATGAGGTGGCCCAGGGTGGGTTCGGTTTTCATAAAGCCAGAATCTCCAGACAAAGGGATTAAGAGCTGGTTTTGTGATTTCTCCAGCGGCCACTAGGGTGACTAACGTTAGGGTTAGACTACCTAACTGCATGTTTGCAGTGAGCTATGCTGCCGGCGCAGGGTGAGTTTTAAGGGGTTGTTCCTAGCTCTGTCCACAGTCCACATGTCCGGTGTTTCAGCCGCCGCCGTGATTGGTCCCAGGAGGTCGGAGGTTGGGTCCACCGGCTTGACGTGGGTGTAGTGGATCCACGACGCGATGCCTTCTACCTTTAGGGCGGTGGGTGTGGTTAGGAGTACCTGGAGTGGTCCTTTCCACCTGGGTTCTAGGGTCTCTTGTCAGTGTCGCTTGACCAGGACCCAGTCTCCCGGCTGGTACGGATGGGGTGTCGGCGGGGGACCGGTCTCATATAGTTCCTTCAGCTTGGGCCAGATTTCTTGATGAATTTTCTGCAAGGCTTGTAGGGAAAATAAGAATTCAGAGACATTTTCTGTTTCAGACTTGAGCAGATCATCTTTTAGGCTGGGAACTAGGGGTGGGGGTCTACCATACATGATTTCATAAGGGGTAAGGCCCAGTCTCTAAGGGGTATTACGGGCCCGGAACAGAGCGTAGGGGAGAAGGACCACCCAATTAGCGCCAGTCTCCATAGTTAATTTAGTTAAGGTCTCTTTTAAGGTCCGATTCGTTTTTTCTACCTGTCCTGAACTCTGGGGCCTGTAAGCGCAATGTAGTTTCCAATTTGCCCCAAGGATGGAGACCAAATCCTGACTTACCTTAGCGACGAAGGCCGGCCCATTATCTGACCCTATCTGGACGGGGAAGCCATACCTGGGGAGGATATCTTCCAGGATTTTCTTTGCTACAACCTGAGCAGTTTCCTTTTTGGTGGGGAATGCTTCGGTCCACCCTGAAAAAGTATCTACAAAGACAAGTAAGTACTGATACCCGTATTTTCCTGGCTTTATCTCAGTAAAATCTACTTCCCAGTAGATACCGGGCCTGGTTCCCCTGAGCCTTGTTCCCGTTGCAGCCTGGGATTGGGGGTAGGCGTTGTTAAGCTGGCAGACTTTGCAACTGGTCACAATGTTGCTGGCCGTCTCAGCTGTATGTCTGAATTTGAGCTTAGAGCGTCTGATCAGGTCTATCATCCTCCAAGCACCCAGGTGGGTGGTTCGGTGGATGTGTTCTAACACTTGTTGTCCTAATTTTTCTGGTAGGATGGTTTGGTCATTAGTATCAGTCCACCACCCATTCTGGATCTGTTTCAGGGGAAGCTTGTCAATCCACTGGAGATCTTGTTCTGAATAATCAGGGAAATATGGCAAGTCCTGGGGGCCCGGGTCAGGGAGCTGGAGTGCAAGGAGTTGGCTGGGAGCCTTCGCCACCTTTCTTGCAGTTTGGTGTGCCAGAAAGTTGCCTTGAGCAGTTGGAGTAGTTAGTTTCTGATGCCCTGGGCAATGCACAATGGCTAACTTTTCTGGCCTCCATAGGTCTGTTAGCAGGGCTAGGATTTCTTGCTTGTTTTTTATCTCTTTTCCTTCAGCCGTCAGTAACCCTCGCTCCCTGTAAATGGCCCCATGTATATGCGCCGTTGCAAAAGCATATCGGCTGTCTGTATATACCGTCAGCTTTTTCCCCACCCCTAAGGTAAGAGCTTGGGTGAGCGCTATCAGTTCGGCCTTCTGGGCCGATGTTCCCGGGGGCAGGGGTTCCACCCAGATTACCTCAGTCTCTGAAGTCACTGCCGCTCCAGCGTACCTCTGGCCCTGATGCATGAAGCTGCTCCCATCAGTGAACCAGATGAGGTCGGCATCAGGAAGTGGGCGGTCCTGCAGGTCTTCTCGAACTCCGTGCACCTGAGCTAGTATCTCAGTGCAGTCGTGGAGTGGGGCGTCCAGGTCCGGGTTGGGCAGCAGCGAGGCAGGGTTTAAGGTCGTTGGGGGCAGGAAAGTTATCCTGAGAGGATTTAGTAGTAGTCCTTGGTAGTGTGTGAGCTGGGCGTTACTCATCCATCGATTAGGTGGCTGTTTGAGTACACCTTCGATGGCATGTGGAGTAACGACCCGCAATTCTTGCCCCATGACAAGTTTGTCAGCATCTTGCACCATCAGAGCCGTGGCTGCAATCATTCGGAGACAAGGGGGCCACCCGGCAGCCACTGGGTCTAACTTCTTTGACAGGTAGGCAACTGGCCTCCGCCAGGGGCCTAAGTTCTGAGTTATTACCGCCTTGGCGACACCCTTATTCTCATCTACGTATAAGTGGAAGGGCTTGGTAATATCAGGTAGTCCCAGTGCAGGTGCGGAGAGTAGGGCGGTTTTAATCTGTTGGAAAGCCGACTCGGCTTCGTCTGTCCACCTAAATGGCTGCTGCCCCGGTGTTGCCTGATACAAGGGTTTAGCCAGTTCTGCAAACCCAAGTATCCATAGTCTGCAAAACCCCGCTGACCCCAGGAATTCCCTCACTTGTCGGGTGGATTGTGGCCTGGGGATCTGCAGAACAGTTTGTTTCCGGGCGTCTGTTAACCAGCGCTGCCCTTCTTTAAGCAGGTACCCTAGATATGTTACCTCTGGCTTACAGATTTGAGCTTTCTTTGCCGAGGCTCGGTAGCCTAGATTTCCCAGAGCTTGTAAGAGACCCTTGGTCCCTTGGATGCAAGCTTCTTGGGTCTCAGCAGCAATCAGGAGGTCATCAACATACTGTAGTAAGGTTATTTCAGGGTGTTTGCATCGGTACTCACCCAGGTCTTCATGGAGGGCCTCATCGAACAGGGTAGGAGAGTTTTTGAATCCTTGCGGCAGTCTGGTCCATGTCAGTTGGCCACTTATGCCCCTATCAGGGTCATTCCACTCGAAGGCGAAGAGCTTTTGGCTCTGAGGGGCTAAAGGCAAACTGAAGAAAGCATCTTTCAAATCTAAAACAGTGTACCATTGATGTTTAGGGTTTAGGGTACTCAGGAAGGTATACGGGTTAGGCACAGTTGGATGTATGTCCACAACCCTCTTATTGATTTCTCTTAAGTCTTGTACAGGTCTGTATTCTCCACTATTAGGTTTTCGTACTGGCAACAATGGAGTATTCCAGGGTGAGTGACATGGGCGAAGGACCCCTTGGTCAAGGAGCCGGCGGATATGCGGGGCAATTCCTTTCTTGGCCTCTAGGGGCATCGGGTATTGGCGTACCCGCCCGGGGTCTGTCCCAGGCTTAAGTTCAACAAATAAGGCAGGACGGTGTTTTGCTAGACCTAAGCCCCCCATTTCCGCCCAAGCTTCTGGATATTGCTGGAGCCAGGTTGCTATGTCCTGGTCAGGGGCCGCTTGCTCCTGGTGGAGCCAGTACTCATCTTCTAGGGTTATAGTCAGGACGGACACGGGTTGATTGTGGGAGTTGGTCACGACGGGCCCCTCAGGGAGGAAATGGATCTGTGCTCCCATTTTAGTTAGCAGGTCTCTCCCCAATAGGGGACAGGGGCTCTCAGGGATGACCAGGAAAGAATGGGTTACATTCTTGGCTCCGAGGTTTACTGTTCTTTGTGTTGTCCATGGGTATTTCTTAACTCCTGTGGACCCTTGTACCCATGAGGACTTGGAGGATAATTTCCCATTAGTTTTAACTAAGACTGAGTGCTGTGCTCCCGTATCGACCAAGAACTGGACCGGGGACCCCTCCACTTGCAAAGTTACCCTAGGTTCGGGGAGGGGATCCGAACCCCGTCTTCCCTAGTCTTCATCTTGAGTGACTAGTACGGGTGTAGACCTAGGGGGTCCCTGTCCTCGTTGTTTCTTTTTGGGGCAGTCTCTTACCCAGTGGCCAGCCTCCTTGCAGTAGGCACATTGGTCTTTTTTCAGATTATCATGCCTGGGGAGCCGCCTAGGTTGGGTGTACTCTGGCTGTAGATGCTCTTTCTGTACCACTGCTGCCAGGACCTTGGTCATTTTTTCAGTGGCCTTAAATTGCCTTTCTTCTGGAGTATCTCTGTTATTGTAAACCTGCTGGGCTATCTGAAGGAGGTCCTGAATCCGCTTTCCTTCCAAGTCTTCTAATTTCTGGAGTTTTCTTTTAATATCTGGGGCTGCCTGATTTATGAAAGACATTACAACAGCTGCCTGACTTCCTGGAGTCTCTGGATCTATGGGGGTGTACTGTCTAAAAGCTTCCATTAATCTTTCTAAGTAGGTAGCTGGGCTCTCTGTCTTTCCCTGTAGAATAGAATATACTTTCGCCAAATTAGTGGGCTTGCAAGCAGCTGCCCGGAGACCTGCCATTAGAGTCTGGCGATAAAGGTGTAGCCGTCCCCTACCTTCTGCCGTGTTGTAGTCCCACACCAGCCTGGTCGGAGGAAAGGTCATGTTTATGAGGTCGGGGTTGGCAGTCGGTTGACCGTCGTCCCCCGGGACCAGCTTTCTAGCTTCTACCTGTACTCTCTCTCGCTCTTCCGTGGTGAACAAGATTCGGAGGAGCTGCTGACAATCATCCCAAGTGGGCTGGTGGGTGAACATGACACTATCCAGTAAAGTCAGTAAATCTTTGGGGTTGTCTGAAAACCAAGCACTCTGAGTCTTCCAGTTATACAGATCACTGGTGGAGAATGGCCAGTACTGGAGCCTGGGGATTCCTGTGTCATCTGGGGGTCCTATCTCCCGAAGGGGTAAAGCCACCGTGGAGTCAGGTGGCTGGGGGGGGGCTAGTCCGCGAAGTGCGCCCTCGCGTCCGCCCCGCCGGCCCTTCAAAGTTACTTTCCCTTTCAGCAGACCCATGTGTGCCGGCTGCCTCCCGTCCGCCTGCTCCCTCCCACGGCTCAGCCTGGGGGGTGGGTCCAGGTGCGTCGGCCGCCTCCCATCCGCCTGCTCCCTCCCGCGGCTCAGCCCGGGGGGCTGGGGCCTGGGGCCCGGAGGGGTACGGAGGGGGTTCTGTGAACAGTGGGTCCCCGCTGTCAGGTAGAACAGGATGGGGGGGGCAGTTGGTTGCTTGGATTTTAGTGGTCGAGCAACCAGTGCCTTAGAGGGTTCAGAGGCTAATTGGAAAGGGGACAGCCAAGGAGGCGGGTTCTCAACAAGGTCCTGCCATATGAGGATATATGGGATATGATTTAAGTGGCCCGCATGCCCAGGTAGGAAAATCTTGGACTTTACCCTAGTGATGACAGCAAGTTGGAAGGTCCCTTCGGGTGGCCACCCCACATCAAAGGCAGGCCATTCAGAGCAACACAGAGTAATTAGCTTTCCTTTCCTGATTTCCATACCAAGATCATGGCCCCTTGCTCTAACTTCTTTGAAATTACTTGTAAGGAGAGATAGAGGAGTGCTCTGGGTATTACCCATCCTGTAATGATTTGTAGTCTCTTCCTGCAAAGGAATGTGGGTTAGAATCCCTGTAAAGGAAATCTGATCTGACTTATTAATGATATCTAGTCACAGGCGCGCTCCGGAAGCCCAGGAACCGGGGCAGTTCAGATCGCGAGCGTGCACCGGAAGCCGGAAGCCCGGGAACCGGGGCAGTTCAGATCGCGAGCATGCACCGGAAGCCGGAAGCCCGGGAACCGGGGCAGTTCGGATCACGAGCGCGCACCAGAAGCCCGGGTCAGAGTTAGCTGCCTGGGTCGCGATAGCGCTGGGGCGGCCCAGATCAAAGACAGCTGCTGCCCTGGGAACCGAGGCAGTTCGGATCACAATCGTGCACCGGAAGCCTGGGTCAGAGTTAGCTGCCTGGGTCGCGATAGCACTAGGGCGGCCCAGATCAAAGACAGCTGCTGCCCCAGGAACCGGGGCAGCTCAGATCGCAATTTAGATCAGAGGAGAGCCAGGGGACATCTCCCACCGGTCTCCACTGGCCGTCCTATAGCGTGTCCGCCAAGACTGTGCCAGCTCCAGTTTCAGACCTCGTGAGTCACAGATTCAGATTCAGAACAGACACACAGACACAGACAGACAAACGGAGACGAGCCAGCTCACCTATCAGTAGATCGATCCTAGCAGATCCGTTGACCAGGGGTCTGGTGGGCTTGGGGAATCCCGGACGGGCCCCCAGATGTTATGCCCAGACTGTTTGTTCCCCAAAGAAGACCACCAGAGACCAGAGTCAAAGCCAAGCAGCAAGGATCTTTACTACAAGTTCGAACCTGGTCCCTCCATACCACAGCATACAAGAGGGCCCCGAACAATGCAAGCGTTTGCTTTTTATAGCCCGAGAGTTACAGGGGAACAAAGGAATTCTTTTGGTTCCCGTGCTTTCAGTAAAACCTTGAATGGCTGTCTCCTTATCGGAGACTTTCCAGGTGGTGTTTGTACTGGGCTCAGGGAGTTTGAGAGATATATGGCGATATGTGGTGGGATGGGAGGATGGGATGTGTTTGTACTGGGCTCAGGGAGTTTTTAGCCCGGGGCTGAGGAATGTGCCCAGCTCCTTTCAGGAGTATCACTTGAATCCAGGAGTTTGAGGTTACAATGAGCTATGATCATGCCACTGCACTCCTGCCTGGAAAATAGAGCAAGATCCTCTCTCTAAAAAAAAAAAAAAAAAATCATCCTGACTTCATAGTGACTCACAGGCAGCCAGTACACATGTACTCTGTTGTGCTTATTCAGTAATAAATCTGTTTCCTTCTTTCTACATTAATGTGAAGAAGTCTTTCTTTGTTAGTAGGAATTTTATTTTCCCAAAACGTGCAAATTATTTATTTTATACTTTAGAAGGAAGTCAAGAAGGAGATTTGACCTATGTGAGAAAGTGCTCTGGAGAACAGAGACAGCATCAACAGGAGGACATCTTTACATGTAAATGGTTCATCAGAAGCAAAAATTTGGAGTCAGAGAAGACAAGGAGAAATGTAGTCATCTCCCCACCCCAACACACTTACAGCTTAACTTGGAATGGTTGGGGGCGTGCGAATCAACTGACAGGATAAAAGACAAGGTTTGTTCACAAGGATGGAAGCACACAGTAGGGAGCACCTTGGTGAACAGTTAGGAGTAACAGCCTTTATATCAGTTTACTTAAGAAAAAGTGGGGGTGTTTAGGGCTTCAGTGGGAAAGTATCGAAAGTTCTATCAGGTTTTTTTCATCCTGATACGAATAGACAGTCTCTTTCCTGGTTGGAAACTCCCCTAGAGGGAGATGTATGGTAGCTGAATTTGTACCTCCCCAAAGAGTCAGTCTTCTTCCAAACAGGAAGCCCTCACAGGAAGTTAAATGGAAGTTGTATTTTCGGGAGGCTCTGCTTTAGTGAGCTAAGAGAAGTTCAGGGAAGCTTTTTTTCTGCATCTACAGCAACTCAAATGTTTTCCATTTAAAGTAATTTTTATACTAGTGAGTTTTAATCCCTTCATCTCTTCATAGATATAGTTAGATATACAAAGAAAGAATATACATATTTTTCTGAACCATTTTTTTCCTACGACATTTACCCTAAAATTTCAGTCCATTTTCTAAGAAGAAGGGTATATCACTTATGTGCCCATAGTTCAGTTATCAACTTTAGTAGACTTAACATTAGTATAATACTTTTTCTTAATCTACCATCCATATTCCAATTTTGTCAGTTGACCCCATAATGTATTTTATAGCATTTTTTCCTGTGTCTAGCACAGGCTCCAGTCTAGGATTAGGTATTATATTTTGTTGCCATGTCTCTTTAGTCTCCTTTAATATGGAACATTTCCTTGTCTTTTTTTGTATTAAAAAAATTTTTTTTCTATATAGGATGAACGGATGGATGTATGAAAGGAAAATAAATCTTGGAGTCCCCAAATCACTAAGCTAAAGGGAAAAGTCAAGCTGGGAACTGCTTAGGGCCAACCTGCCTCCCATTCTATTCAAACTCACCCCTCTGCTCGCTGACACAGAGGCATATCTGATTGCCTCCTTTGGAAAGGTGAATCAGAAACTCAAAAGAATGCAACCATTTGTGCCTCACCTATCTGTAACCTGGAAACTTCCTCTCTGCTTCAAGTCTTCCTGGCGTTGCTTCAAGTTGTCCCACCTTTCCAGACCGAACCAGTGTACTTCTTACATATGTTGATTGATGTCTCATGTCTCCCCAAAATGTATAAAACTAAGCTGTGGCCAAGCACCTTGGGTACATGTTGTCAGGACTTCCTGAGGCTGTGTCACGGGCATATCCTCAACCTTGGCAAAATAAACTTTCTAAATTAACTGAGATCTGTCCCAGATTTTCTGGGTTCATAGATTGACAGGTTTTTTTTTTTTTTTTTTTTTTTTTTTTTGAGACAGGGTCTGGCTTTGTCACCCAGGCCAGAGTGCAGTGGTGCAATCTCAGTTCACTGCAACCCCTGCCTCCTTGGCTCAAGCCATCCTCAGACCTCAGCCTCCTGAGTGGGACTACAGACATGTGCCACCACTCCCGGCTAATTTTTTTTGTATTTTTTGTAGAGATAGGGTTTCACCATGTTGCCCAGGCTGGTCTCCAACTCCTGCGCTCAAGCGATCCGCCTGCCTCTGGCTCTCAAAGTGCTGGGATTACAGGTGTGAGTCACTGTGCCCAGCCAGCATTTCATTGTCTTTTATGACATTGCCATTTTTGAAAAAACAGTCCCTTTAAAAAAAACTAGAATATTCCTTATTTTGAATTTGTCTGATACTTCCTCATGATTAGTTTCAGAGTATGCATTCTGGCCAGAATAGCACATTAGTGATGTTGTCCTCAGGGAGTCACACCCAGAAGAATACAATCTGTGTGTCATCTGCTCCTTATTTGTGATGTTAATTTTGATCTGCTGGTCAAGGTATTGTCTGAGTTGTTCAAATGATAGTAGTTTTTTTCTCTTATTCCTAATAAGCAATCTATGGGAAGATATTATAAGATCATCCAAATATCCTATTCCTCATCAAAAATTTATCTCTAGATTTAGCATCTGTTGATAATTTTTGCCCAAATGAATCAATATTTACTGTGTTGGCCGAAAAAAAATGAAGATTTTCCAGTTCAATTCCTCTTCACATTTACAATTCAGCACTTGGCATTCTTGCATAAGCAAGAGTTCTTCTCTCTTTACTTATTTATCTACATGTTATTAGCATGGACTAATGAAATTACTAGGTTTTGTTTTTGTTTTTGTTTTCCCAATGGTTGGCTCTCAAATTGTCCCAAATTTGATAAATGGGAGCCCCTTCAAGCTGGCTCCTGTGTTCTTGTGTCATGCCCTATCATTTTGAGCAGTTCCTTACTCCTTGACATAATAAGTTGCTTCAGACTCACCTTGTACCTTTTCTGGCCCACCTGTTTTGTCCAAGAGCCTTTGAAGAAAGGCTCTTTATTAGGGAATGGTGTCAGAATCCAACATCTGAGTTCTACGTCCTAATAACGTTTTAAGGATAGATTCTTAGGATTATAATTTTTTTTTTTTTGGTCAGCGTATAGTTTTGGAGATTCTTTACATATATCACCAAACTGCTTCCTGGAAATGTACTGATTTGTTCTCCTACCTGCAGCGCATAAGAATGCACTTCTCTTTCCATGCTCACTAACATTACCTTTTTCCTAACTTTTCAGGTAGAAAAGTGTATCGTAATTTTTGTTTCCTAGATGATGATGATGATGATGATGATGATGATGATGATTTGAGACACAGTCTCACTCTGTCGCCCAGGCTGGAGTGCAGTAGCTTAATCTCGGCTCACTGCAACTTCCACCTCCCAGGCTCAAGTGACTCCCCCAACTGAGGCTCCCAAGCTGGAAACATAGGTGCCACAATGCCTTGGCTAAGTTTTGTATTTTTTTGCAGAGACAAAATGTCACCATGTTGCCCAGGCCAGTCTTGAACTTCTGGACTCAACCATCTGCCTGCCTTGGCCTCCCGAATCTTTCCTAGATTACTAATAAGGTTTGTTCATTTATTACCTGTTTTCATTAAATTATCTGTTCAGGCCAGGCACACTGGCTCACGCCTGTAATCCCAGCACTTTCGGAGGCCAAGGCGAGTGGATCACCTGAGGTCAGGAGTTTGAGACCAGCCCGGCCAACATGGTGAAACCCCGTCTCTAATAAAAATACAAAACTTAGCCAGGCATGGTAGCCCACACCTGTAATCCCAGCTACTCTGGAGGCTGAGACAGGAAAGTCACTTGAACCCAGGATGTGGAGGTTGCAGTGAGCTGAGATTACGCCACTGCAACTCCAGCCTGGGCACCACAGATCAAGACTCAGTCTCAAACAAACAAAAATAAATAAGTAAGTTTTCTGTTCATATCATGCCTACTTTTATCAGAGCTTAGAGTTTTATATCTGTATGAAGGGTTCTTATATTTGGGACAATGATGTTTCTAGCTTATTTACATTTAAATTTTCTTTGTACTTTTACTTTACATTCAAGTATTTGATGTTTATATTGAGTCAAATCTATCCATCCTTTGTGATTTTTTTTTTCCATTGCTGTAATGCTTAGGGTATATTTTTATAGAGCAATAATAAATATTTTAGTGTTAATTATCTTCTTGTTGCCCAAATTTAAAAAGACTTTTTTTTTGTGGAAAAGATGGAGAAGGAAGAGTGTTGATTCGTTCCAAAGAGAATTTCATAGTAACAGTATTACTACTGTAACTGTTAATGAAAAAGGTGTGTGTGTGTGTGTGTGTGTGTGTGTGTGTGTGTGTGTGTGTGTTTCTTAAGAGCTCTGTTAGCATCAAGGCCATTCCTTGACTTTCTCCTTAAGGTCAGGTATAGTTAAAAGGTAAAATAATATTAAGCAAAACAGTGTTATTTTTACAAAAGACTAAATGGGGTAAAGATGCCCTCTAGTGGAAGGTTAGGTCCTCTCTACAATCAAACTGACAGCACAGAAAATCTAGTATCCCTCAATTTATAAAATGCTCCACATATTCAATTGTTATGTGGGGCTTTTGCTTTTTTATGAATAATAGCATCAATAACAGAGTTAAGAAATTAATTTCCTCATAGTTCATATGTTCTTTTTGAAGGGATTTTGCTTACTTTGATTGCTTCCAAGATGCATTATCCTATAAACAGGAACAACCAAATTATCATGGTCACCAAATTCTATTTTCTCTGTTCAAAAAAGATATTAGTTATTCAATCTACTCTTTCTGGTAAGCTCACACAAGTAAATATTGACTTGTTCAATATATAATCTGAATGTGTTATCAGAATCTGCTTTAATGTTATGAAAAATTGCTTTAATATTACGAAAGAAAATATTTTACAAAGTCATCAAGATAACTAATGTTAAAATAAATATCTAAAAAAGGATGAGAGAAATGCTTATTTTATGACTTTCAGAGTTAATGTTCTTGAAAAAGAGATTGCTCTGTAGCCTTAGAGGCTACCCCAGCATCTTGTTCATAGTGGAAATCAATAAACATTACTGGTAGGAGGGGAGACAAGTTATTTCCTAATCATCTGATGTAAAATCTCTTTTGGATAAATTATTAAGATGATTGGAGTGGCAAGATGTCTGTAAAATGCTAAAGTTCACTGCTTCATTTATTAAAAATATCCTATAAGATTCACACATAGACAGCCCCTTGGTTATGACAAAAGTACAAATAGCACTAAAGTACAATAGTAAAAGCATGGCCTTTTCAATAAATTGTTCTGGGTCAATTGGATACCTATATGGACAAGAAAGGAATCTTAGCTTCTGCATCACACATATACAAAAATCAACTCCAGGTGGATCGCAGATCTAACTGTGGAAGGTAAAACAGCAAAGCCTCTGGAAGAAAACATGAACAGCTAGGGGATGGCAATTATTTCTCAAACAGGGCACAAAAAGCACTAACCATAAAGCAAAAGATTGCCGCATTGGACTAAATGAAAATTGAGAGCTGTTTTACATAGAAAACACTGTTAAGACAGTGAAAAGGCAACTCATTCACTGGGGGAAGATATTAGCGATACATATATTCAATTAAGGACTCTTACCATGAGTATGTAAAGAATTCCTACAAATCAGTAAGAATAAAACAGTAGAAAAATGGGCAAAAGGACTTCACAAAAGAAGACATTCTAGTGACCAATAAACTCATGAAAATGTGTTCAACTTCTTTGACTAAGAAAAGTAAATTCATATCACAATGTGACCACTACAAATAGAGGTGTGCTGGTAAATGTTTAACAGTGGGGTTTTCCAGAGGGGATAGAAAGGTGTGTATGCATGTAGCACAAATTTACAAATAATAATAAAACATATAATATCCTTTATGGTAAATTCCATATAGCCAGTAGCCAGTTAATTCTTCTTCTTTTTTTGTTTTGTTTTGTTTTGAGACAAAGTCTTGCTCTGTCACATAGGCTGGAGTGCAGTGGCACCACCATAGCTCAATGCAGCCTCAACCTCCTGGGCTCAAGCAATCCTCCCACCTCAGCCTTCCCAGAAACTGGGACCACAGGTACGAAGTACCATGCCCAGCACGGGGGGTCTTACCATGTTGCCCAGGCTGATATTGAACTCCTGGACTCAAGTGATCTTCCTGCCTTGACCTCCCAAACTGTTGGGATTATAGGCATGAGCCACAGTACCCGGCCTGCCAGTTGATTCTTATACATGTTTTTGTTGATTTTTGCTGAACCCTTGTATCTGTATCTAAGGTTGCAATTCAACCATGCTTTTACAAATTTTTTATTTATGCTAGCCACAACATATCAGCTACAAACATGGCACTTGAAAGTTTAATCTGCATTATTAACATTTTCTATATCACTTTCTTAAGTCTGCATAAATCAACAAAATAATAAATTAAGCCTTGAAATTAGTAGCATTTCACAGTTTCCATGGTGTAAATACTCCATTGTGGCCATTGTCAAGTTAGCCACATGCCATTGCTGTAGGGATGCAGAACAGCACACCATGATATAGCATTTGCACCACACAGATACGGTTGATGTAAGTAACCTTAAGAGCATAGATAATAGACAAATGTAGCGTGAAGGCAATGAATTTCAAATACTTATTACTTTTGTAATATATAATATAAATAAGTTGTATTATGTATTAACAAATATATTGTATTTTTGTGTATATCTATATTATATACAGTAATATATAATATATAACATTTAAATTTATATAATTTAATTTTTAATAATGTGTTTAGCAACCAGCTCACAGAATTCCTGAAAATGTAAGCATTGGTTCCTGAGGGACAGTATGAGCCAACTCTCACACACCATTAAACCTACCAAAATGAAAAGATAGCCAATACTAAGTGAGGCCATATGACCTGACAATTCAATTCCTAGATATATGTCCAGCAGAAACATACAAACATATTCACCAAAAATGTGTACAAGAATGTTCATAGCAGCGCTATTTGTAATAGCCTTGAAATGCAAGCAATCCAGAAGTTCATCAATAATAGAATAGATAAATTATGATCTACTCAAAAACACGAATGAACAAACTATTGTCACATGTACCAATATGGATGAGTATCATAAACATAATGTTGAATGAAATAAGTCAGACCCAAAGATATACATGATGTATGTTTGTATTTATATAAAGTTCAAAATAGGCAAAAGTAATCTACAGTATGAAAGTCAGGATAGTGGCTCCTTTTGGAGTCAGAGTCCGAGGGGGCATCCAGTGTCCTGGTTATGTTAATATTCTTATTTTGGTAGTTATAGGTATTTCTAGTTTGTGAAAATTTATTAAACTGTAAAATTTAAGATCCATGCATTTTTCTGTGGTTGTTACATTTCAACAGTTCACTTTAAAACACTTAGAGCACCACTGGTTAAATTTTAAAAAATAAAACTGACCTAAATGACAATTCCAAGCTTTAGTTAGCTAATTTAATTATATCTTAAGGAGTAGAAGAGTAGAAACCAGTAGGTTAAGTAACGGTGTACCATTATTTCACTGTGAGACCCAGTACAAAAAATTTTATGCCTTTCATGACTCAATCTTTTCTAACGCAAAACAGCAGTATTGGTGGGCTATACAAACCAGAAAATGGTTGAAAGAAAAATCTTACCAAATATCTTTATTAATCTTAAAATTTTCAGTACAGAATCAATGACAGATAAAAAGAAAATAAAAGAAAAAATGAATCCAAAAAATAGTTAAAACTTTCATGCATCTAAATTGCATCAGAAAGTAATGTATCTAATAAAATTCTACATTTTCCCCATATGAAATTAATGATAAGAATGAAATAGCCTTTTAAAAAATTTTCACAGACATAATGTCTTCATTTTTTTTTTCTTTCCGCCTGAAGCCACAGAGAGAAAACAGCTGCAAGCTAATAAAATGGTGAGGAAAGGAGTGCTTCTTAGTAAAAGTTATGGGTAAATGGTTAAATGAACGGTGGAAATGGAGTGAGGAACCCATCAACCATAAACTCAGTAGAAGGCAAAGAGTAGCTTTCTGCTGAGTAGGAGTTAATTTAACATTATATATTGCAGATAAAAATATTTTCCCGAGATTATTAATTCCCCTAGATCTAGACGTAGGTTTTCAAGTTAGTATCAATTTACTTCTGAAGGGTTTTTCCCTTCATACAGAGCACACCAAAATATTACATACAAAAGGACATTAGCCACTGTTACCACACAATGATCTCCTCTTCTAGAAGCTTTACTGCTACAGCACATTTCACATTTCATAAAGTTTATGCCTGTTTTGCCCTAGACGTTCCATCCTATGTGAGTTACTTAGCAGAACTTAGTTAAAGGATATGTGGAAATGTCTAAAAGAGTAATCATGTTAGATGGATGTGAAAGAAAGAAAGCCTTTCTTCAGGGTTAGCTTTACATTTTGGTTAAGGATGAGAACCATTGCTGGACATCAGCTTGGCAATAAATCTACCTATCTCCTTTGAAAGGAGTCTTTAATCAGCAATCAAAGATCATAGAATGATGGTAGATATTTCACTCAGCACATATACCATTTTGACAAATATAAAAAATTGGTTCAAATTGACTGAACAGACAAAGACATTACTTGGGTAAATCAAACAAGGTTTACATATCTAAATGTGCAGCATGAAGTCAGATCAGTTAGGATATGTAGCAGAGAGATCATTTCTCAATCTTTATTAACAGACATAAGTGCTTACACTCGAGAATCCCTCCGATGGGCCACATCAGCAGATACACAATTATGGATGCTAAGTTTGAGCAAGTGAAGCTCACATTAGACCTTTTGAAGGTCAACTGCCCCTTCAGACCTAGTCTTACATACATGATGCTAAAGCAGTCCTGGTACATGCTGGCAACAACTGCACCCTAGTCAGGTGTATCTCATTCATTGCAGAGTATACATGATACACAATACACTTGCAGGAACAGGTAACAGAGTACTTGTATGCCTAAATAAACTTCTTAGTCTTTACTCTCAACCTCTTCAAGCTAAAGCAGCTTGGGCCAGATATGACCTTCAATACCATGCTGTGAAGTTAGAGCAAGCACCTATTCCCCAGATGGCCCTGGGAGTCATGGTAATGCACCCGTTGGACCAGCTCTAAGACCTAATCTGCAGGCCTAGATTTACTCATTTTGGCAACAAATATGTATGAAATTCATTAGTTAAAAGAAGAACAAAAAAAAAAAGCCGTGCAAAATATCTTCCCAGTCATTGACTGTCCAATTACGTAGTCACTTAGCATAAAAAGACAATTCTATATCATTATTTTGTGTGCTGTTTTGTTGTGTTTGTTTTTACCTTCTAAATCTATGCATTGAGATATGAAGAGATTTATATCTAGCCATCTTTCATCACTTTAAGGCATCCTTTCTTCAGGTGAAATGCTTAGTTGCTTTGGACATGTCCTTCCTTTCAACCCAATTTTGAATGATTGGATGCCAAGTTATAGTGTCTCAGTGGAATCTCAACACTTTGGGCCTAACAATGGCTTAATTCATAATATCTGAACCTGCATAATAATGCTAGAAGTTACACATTTCTGCCTAAAGCTTAGCCTACCTTAACTACTCTTTCATGATGAAACTCTTCTGCATCCCGGGTCACTCCGCGGAGACAGAGCTGATTTGGGTCAGGAGACAGGCTCAAACCCTGGCTTTAACACCTGCTAGCTTTGTAATCTCTGTTAAGTCCCAAACACTTTGAGCTTTGCTTCTTTCATCAGTAAAATAGGATTGAGTCTACCTCATAGATTTATAGGACAGTTGAGATAATGTTTGTAAACTTGTAAAGAACAGTGCCTGACACATAGTCTATGTTCAATAAATATCAATTGAGTCTAAATCTGACAGATGTAGTCTGTTGGAATTTAGCATGTGTAAACATTTATTGTCTATAATCTTTACTGCCAATGGGTTTCATTTTAAAAATCTCTAAATTTCAGCAGTAAATTAATTGCTAAAATTTTAGAGGATGGGTTTGTTGTATCCTAAATAGAAATAAAAATTCTTGCAGCTAAAAGCATTTCCTTGTATGTGAAATTAAGGCTTGTGACTACATGCCAAGCAATTCGCAAATAAGTATCTTATTCTGGGATGCCACTTACCCTCTTGGAAGCTTTCTGAGACAATTAATGAGCTTATCCAAAAATTTGTGGAATTCAAGTAAATTTTCACTGGGCTGTTTGATTGCTCACTCTGTTGGGTGGATTGTAGTTTACTGGAGGGGGGCCATAGTTGACAGTGCGACAGTGCAGCTGATGTACCAAGAAACAGGGAAAGAAAATCACCCCAAATAGGTATTAAGATTTTAATTGGTTTCACAAGGCATTTGGCAGACTCTATTCAGGAGCTAAGGATGAATTTTAAAGAAATACCAGACAAGTGCCATCATAACCATTTAGGGATTTCTATTTTACATTCATAAATATTAATTGGATACATTACCACTGTCTAAAAATGGTCTGATAAATATTTACCACAACAGCCGGCTATTAGACTTCTTAACCTAGCGCTTCCTACTGTTAATTTTGGCAATGAATGTGCAAATTACTAAGATTGCTTGGGGATTCTAAACTTCAAAAAGCAACGGTGGGGGAGTAGGAGGACATTATTTGAAAATTAGCAAGAAAGGGAGAAGCCAGCCGGGAGCGGTGGCTCAAGCCTGTAATCCCGGCACTTTGGGAGGCCGAGACGGGCGGATCACAAGGTCAGGAGATCGAGACCATCCTGGCTAACACGGTGAAACCCCGTCTCTACTAAAAAATACAAAAACCTAGCCGGGCGAGGTGGCGGGCGCCTGTAGTCCCAGCTACACAGGAGGCTGAGGCAGGAGAATGGCGTGAACCCGGGAGGCGGAGCTTGCAGTGAGCTGAGATCCGGCCACTGCACTCCAGTCTGGGCGACAAAGCGAGACTCTGTCTCAACAAAAAAAAAGAAAAAAAAAAAAAAAGAAAGGGAGAAGCCAGCAGGAATCAGTGACTTAACTCTCTCTTCATCTCTACTTACTGCCCATTATCCTTCATCTGCTCATATGATCTAGGCCCTGCTGACTAGATCTGCATGCCTTGAACTTCTGAGCTAATGATGCAAAGAAGCAAGGACAGGAGAGCCTTACAGTGGTCATATAGGGGCCTCAGTGGAGCAGGGGATGTTGTGCTAGCAGCAGTAGATGGTGCCCGTGGTTCAGGCTGTAGCATGTATCCTGCAAGAGTGATGTCTGCCTGGCCTTGACTGGATGACTTGCCTCTGCAGTGTGATTTTGGGTGCTATTCCTGGTTACATGCCCTGAGTCTTGTTGTCCAACCCTTCTTGGGATTGTGGGGCCTACCAAAAGCGTACTCATGAATTCCTTCTGCTAAATAAGCCAGAATCAGTTTCTCTTGCTTTAACTAAGAACATTATGTGATAGAATGATTAACTAAAGTTTTAAGAAGCGAAATGTTAGGCTTAAAAAATTCCCATGGATTGGATTTGATGCATGGTGCACCAAATTTGAAACCTCCCTGATAAATTATAAATTCCTTCATGTATAAAGTGGGAGAGGAGAAAATATAAACAGAGCCCATACTAATTAGGTTTCTTCATTTTTTTCTCCTACTTATCAAAGTACTACATCATTTTATCTTTTAAAAATGGTAATTTTAACAGAGGAATTTTAATAAAATAATTCTTTGACAGAGTGTTATAGGTTCAGGGAAAAGGTAGGGATCAAGGGTGGAGTGGCTAGTGCATAGGGCACATCTAGTTTGCCTTAGATCTTGACACACCATAACAAGCTGGCTGGAAAATGCATATTTCATAGTACCTAAGACAATAGCTTTCCTGGGGAGAAAGAGCAATGTCTTTCCTTCAGACACAAAGGAACCTTTTTCCTTGCCTTCTTTTAATACTAATACCAATCAGTAAGTTTCTACTTTGGACAAAACACTGTGCCAGAAGTCTGGAGAAAATTAAAGAAATGTGAGTCACCTGACTGACCTTAAAGAAAATACATTTGTTCATTCATTCATTCATTTTTCAAATGTTTATTAGAGTCCACTAGAGCCTACAGATTGAAAGACGTACAAGGTATGTCCTTGTCCTCTGGGGCTTATGGTTAATAGGTATTATTACAATTTACCTGACTAAAGACCTATGTGGCCTCATGATACACAGAAGCCTACAAGATATGTTTATGAGATTATTTATTTACTTTTAGTTAACATTTTAAGCATGTATAAACAATCACCATAACCTATTGGATTTTTTTTGTTAAAAAAATTAGTATTCACTTCTGTATCTTGAGTCCACAGATATAAGCAGTATATAATCAGAAAGTTATAAACAAACTCAGATTATATAGGCAAAGGTGTGTTCCTAAAAATGACACATATGCATACATTAATTAAAAGGTTGCATCTAAAATTATGACCAAACTATTTTTAGAATGCGGAAATGTAAAATTATACCTTTAAAAATGAAGACATCATTTATATACTTCAAAAAAAAAATGTGATACAGCAGAGATGAATGATCTTTATAGGATTGTATTGGTTTAAGAGAACATGATTTCTAAGAAAAAAAAAATTATCATTGAAAATATATTACCTGTAAGAATGTGAAAGAAATCTAGTAAGAATTTAGGGGAAAAGTTATGAAGTTGAAAGCCAATTACCTTAATATTTTTCTTATTCCTAAACAATAAGAACAACATTAAAGGAAAACCAGCTTGCATTTTAATTGTCTATCTGGCATGAAGGAGGTTCTGCAAAAATGTAATACAACTGGAAGGATTCAACTCCAAATTAAAAATCTTCTAGGCTCAGATTAAAATATGGACTGTTCCATATGAAAAATAATAAAGATGCAATTGGCTTATTGGATAGAATAAAAACTTTCTTTGAAGTTTGGAACAACTAAATTCCGTTTCTCTGAATATTTCTTTGTATTGTTTTCTCCCAGTGGTGCAAATTATATTAAATATAATAGCTTACAAAGTTATTGTCTATAAAACACTTGTATCTTTTGTTATTCAGATACAAGGAAAACCACCTTGTGTTAATGATATATGTATTTTCACCAACATTTAATATGACAGATATCTCATCATTTTTCCACTAAAACCGGTATAGTATTTTTGTTCTATCAGTACTGCATTTAAAAAATCTTGGCCAGATGCAGTGGCTCACGCCTGTAATCCCAGCGCTTTGGGAGGCTGAGGCAGGCAGATCACGAGGTCAGGAGTTTGAGACCAGCCTGGCCAATATGGTGAAACCCTGTCTCTACTAAAAATACAAAAATTAGCTGGACATGGTGGCGTGCACCTGTAGTCCCAGCTACTCAGGAGGCCGAACAGAAGAATCGCTTGAACCCGGGAGGTTCACTTAGTTGTAGTGAACTGAGATCGGGCCACTGTACTCCAGACTGGGCAACAGAGTGAGACTCCTTCTCAAAAACAAAAAAAAAAAGTGTATATATACACACACACACATACACACACACACATATATATAAAATAAAAATAATGATGTTAGAGACAAAGAACCATGATTTTATTTAGCAATTCAATATATTTTAAACCTCTTATGAAAGAGAAGGCCTATGAACAGAATGCAGGATTTCTTGAAGTTTAAATGTTGAAGAACTCCAAAAAGGAAATCCAAGCAACTAATTTAGCAGCCTGGGAGGAGGTTAAAGACGCTTAACTATGTTAAAACCTGAGTCAGAATCTGGGCTTCCCTTTTTTTTTACGTACCTTACCTTTACTAAGTAACAACTTCTCCGAGCTTTTTTCTTTTTTGAGATGGAGTCTCACTGTGTCACCCCGGCTGGAGTGCAGTGGAATGATCTCAGCTCACTGCAACCTCCACCTCCCAGGCTCAAGTGATCATCCCATCTTAGCTTCCCCACTGAGTAGCTGGGACTGCAGGTGTGCCCACCACACCTGGCTAATTTTTTGTATTTTTGGTAGAGACATAGTTTCACCATGTTGCCACGGCTGGTCTCAAACTCCTGAGCTCAAGCCATCTGACCACCTAGGCCTCCCAAAAATGCTGGAATTGCTGGCATGAGCCACCGTGCCCAGCCTTCTCTGAGCTTTAGTTATTTCACCTGTCAAGTGGGGACTACTACGCACCTCTAAGATTGTTGTGAAAATTTACTCATGTGTGTAAGGTGTCTGGCATGTAGTAAGTAACTCAACAAAACTTATTTCTTATCTCTTTTTTCACTTTTTGAGCTCTAGTTGGGAAGATACGCTGTAAACCTATGAAGAGGTAACAAAAAATCCAAGAGTTAAGTCACAATTCACATGCACTGAGGTGGCTGGAGAAGATGATCTCTAAAGCCCCTTGCAGCTCTAAACATTGATTATTCTATGACAGCTGTGTGAGAAGCATCAGGGGGCAGTGGATGATGAATTGGCAATTGGAAGGTGTGGACAGTAAGTGCTCTTAGGTTGAAGAGGGGAGCCACTGCCTTGGGCTGGAATGGTTTAGGAAAACCATTAAAAAAAATTCTGAGCTGTCTGAACTACAACAAAAACTCAATTCAATTAGGAGAGTGACTGGCAAGAGTCTAATTATAATACAAATTCGGGCCAAGCTGAGGAGAATAAGAAACAAAATACTGGTGAGAAAGGAGAAAGGAAAAGGCAGTATCAGCAATTTGGTTTCTGAAACAGACAACATCTGTTAGAAATGTGTTTGCCAACATAATAGAAAACCTGGTCATCAGTGGCTTAAACAAAGTCTTTTTTTTTTTTTCTCTCTTAACTAGAGAAAACCTAAAGGTAAACAATCCAGAGTTGGTGCTTCTGCATAATGACACTATCAAGGCTCTTTCTTGCTCTTTCTAGCTAGGCACTTTCTGGGTCTCTGTCTCACCATTGTTAGAATGACGGCATTTGCGCTTATACTTTTGTTGCCTTATGCTCATTTGATGGCTGATATACCTCTGAGTATCACGTTTGTACCCCATACTGAAAAGACACAGAAGGGCAAAGGAGCAGAGAGTGTGGGCAGATGGCATACCCATGAATCTGAGCCTTTTTATTAAGAGAGTTAAAGCTTTCCTGGAAGGTTGCTCAGGAATTGCAAGACTTTCTCTTGAAATTTTCCTCTGACCAAAATTGTGTCTCATGGCTTCCCACAGTGGGAGAAAGGGGATGTGGATAGGGTTAATCAGCCAACCCACACTGGAGACAAAATTGCTGAGGCCTTGTAAAATAATGAGTACAAAAGATAAAACCAGCGAATTGTTTTCCTTAATCAGGAATTTTCAACTCATTAAAAAAATTAAACTTTTAAAAATTTTGAGATAATTTTAGATTCAAATGCAATTGTAGAAAATAATATGGAGTGATCCTTTTCCTCCAATAATAACATCTTACAAACTATAGTACAACATAAGTACTGAGATATTGACATGGACAGAGCTAAAATACAGAACATTTCCATCACCATAAAGATTCCTCATATTACCCATTCATAGATATAGCTCTCACACCTCCTGTCCCTTCTTAATTTTTGGCAACCACTAATCCATCCCCCTTTTCTATGAATTTGTCTATTCAATAACTTTATATAGGCCAGGCAGGGTGGCTCACCCCTGTAATCCCAACACTTTGGGAGGCCGAGGAGGGTGGATCTCTTGAGTTCAAGAGCTTGAGACCAGCCTGGACAACATGGCAAAACCCATATCTACAAAAAAATACAAAAATTAGCTGGGCATGGTGATGCATGCCTGCAGTTTCAGCTACTTGGGAGGCCTAGGAGGGAGAGTCACTTGAGTCAAGGAGGTGAGGTTGTAGTGAGCTGAGATTGCATCCCTGCACTCCAGTATGGGTGACAAAGTGAGGACTTGACTAAACAAACAAACAAACAAACAAACAAACAAAAGAATTCATGGTAGGAATGTACTGCAGTTTGTTTAACCATTCACCCACTGAAGGATATCTGATTTGTTTCCAAGTTGTTTCCAGCTTTTGACTATAATGAATAAAGCTGCTACCCTCTTCATGTACAGTTTTTTATGTGCAAGTTTTTATTTCCCTGGGATAAATACCTAGGGGTGCAATTGCTAGGTCATAAGGTAGTTGCATGTTTAATTTTATAAGAAACTGCTAAACTTTTTTCTAGAGTGACTCTACCATTTTACATCTTTGCCAGCAATGAATGAGTGATCCAGTTCTCTGTGTTCTTGCCATTTGGTGATATTAGTATTTTTTATTTTAGCCATTCCAATAAACAGGCAGTGATATTTTATTGTGTTTTTAATTTATATACCTCTCATGACTAATATTGTTGAACATCTTCAATTATGCTTGACTTCTTTATACATTCTTCAGTGGAATGTCATCATATCTTTTGCTAATTTTCTAATTGGGCTGCTTGATTTTCTACTGTTAAATTTTGAGAGTTCTTTATATCTATTCTATTAATAAATACTAGTTCTTTGTTGAATACAGTTTGCACATATTTCTGCTACTCTTTGGCTTGTCTTTTTATCTTTGTAACAGGGCCTTTAACAGAGCAAAAGTTTTTAATTTTGATGAACTCCAACTTGTCAGTTTTTCTTTTGTGGATCTTGTTTCTGAAGTCAAGGCTAAGAACTCTTTGCCTAGTCCTAGATGGTAAAACTGTTCTATTTTTTTTCTAGTTTTACATTTTGCTTTAAATTCATGGTCTAAGAACTCTTTGCCTAGTCCTAGATGGTAAAACTGTTCTATTTTTTTTCTAATTTTACATTTTGCTTTAAATTCATGGTCCATTTTGAGTTAATTTTTATGTAAGATGTGAGACTTAGGTTGAAGTTTATTATTTTGCCTATGTATGTCCACTGGCTATAGCTGAAAAGGCTCTCTTTACTGACTTGCTTGGCACTTTTGTCAAAATCAGTTGGACATGTTTTTGGAGGGTCTCTTTCTGGGTTCCCTGTTCTCTTCCACTGATGTGTGTCTATCCTTTCACCAATTCCGCACAATCTTGATTACTATAGTCCCGTAGTAAGTCTTTAAAACTAAGTTGACTAATTTTTCTCACTTTTTTTTTTTTTTTTTTGAGACGGAGTCTTGCTCTGTCCCCCAGGCTAGAGTGCAGGGGCTGGATCTCAGTTCACTGCAAGCTCCGTTTCCTGGGTTCACACCATTCTCCTGCCTCGGTCTCCCAAGTAGCTGGGACTACAGGTGCCCGCCACCACGCCCGGCTAATTTTTTGTATTTTTAGTAGAGACGGGATTTCACTGTGTTAGCCAGGATGGTCTGGATCTCCTGATCTTGTGATCTACCCACCTCAGCCTCCCAAAGTGCTGGGATTATAGGCATGAGCTATTGCACCTGGCCCTTACTTTCTTCTTTTTTAAAAAAAATGTTTTAGCTGTTGTAGTTCCTTTACTTTCCCATGTAAATTTTAGAATAATCTTCTCTACATTAAAAAAAATTGCTAGAATTTTGATAGGAATTGCATTAAAATGACATCAAATTTAGGAGAATTGACATCTATGATGGTTAATATTAGGTATGAACTTGATTGAATCAAAGGATGCCTAGATGGCTGGTGAAGTATTGCTTTTGGGTGTGTCTGTGAGGGTGTTGCCAGAGGAGACTGACATTTGAGTCAGTGGCCTGGGAGAGGGGAAGACCCACCTTCAGAGTGGGTGGGAACCATGTAATCTGCTGCCAGTGGCTGGAACAAAGACAGAAGAAGCGGGATGAGTAGCTCGCTTGCTGAGTCTGCTTGTGCTCTCTCTCTCCTGCTGTTCGGTGTTAGATGCTTTACTTCCTCTCCTCCTGCCCTTGGACATCAGACTCAACCTTTGGACTATGAGACTTGCACCAGCAAGTGCCTCATTACAACCCTCCAGCATGAACGTCAACACAGACTTTAACTTTCATAAGAAACATGTACAATCTATTCTCTCTAAAGCCCGCTACTGGGACGCATCATCTCCCTGGTAAAACCTAGGTCTCCACAACCGCTTATTGTAATCCAGATATTCCATTCTATTGACAAAAACTTTTTCAACCAATTGCTAATCAGAATATGTTTAAATCTACCTATGACCTGGAACACCCAGCCACTGCCACCACCCCGCTCCCCACGACCTCTCTTCAAGTTGTCCCGCCTTACCAAATCGAACCAATGCAAATCTTACATTTGTTAATTGATGTATTATGTTTTTCTAAAATGTATAAAAGCAAACTGTTCCCCAGCCACCTTGGGGACATGTCATCAGGACCTCCTGAGGCTGGGTCATAGGTGCATCCTTAACCTTGGCAAAATAAACTTTCTAAATTGAGACTTGTCTCAGATATTTTTTGGTTTAAAACTTACTCATTGAGAATCCTAAATCTGAAAACCCCCAGTCTGAAATGCTTCAATGGCCGTTTCCTTCAAGTTCATGCTGGTGCTCAAAAAATTTCAGATTTTGAAGCATATTGGATTTTGGATTTTTGGATTATGGATTAGAGATAGTCAACCTATATACAGTATTATTCTCCCCCATCACTAACATGTAAAGGTTAGAGGTTGTTCAGTGATTACATCTTTTAAAAATTATAATAAAATATTATAAATTCAGTTTCATATTTTGGAATTTGTAATAATGGAGAAATTGCACAAGTATTATTGTAATTTTATTTCATCTTTTCTATTGTATTTACGGGATTCTATGTTAAGATATTATTTGTACTTTTAAAACTTTTTGTTGAAGGAAATACACAGGCAGAAATAGGCACAGATTGTAATGTATAGCTAAATGAATCTGTTATAGTGGTAATTAGGCATGAGCTGGACAGGAGATGGCTTCCCTTACCCACCAGGAATGTCAGGCAACCATCAGGCTGTCTGGCAGTTGTCACATCACCTCTCTAAAAATAATTATTGGTTGCAGGCACCAGGGAGAGGCAATTTCCCGATGGATAAAAACATTTGAAATTGGTAATCAGCAACTTCCAATAGAATCTCAGGAATTGGGTGAGTGGGCTTGAGTAAGTGCATTGAAAGGTAAAATGGCAGACTTTAACTGGTTATATAACCTTCCGGGGGCATTCCGCCAGAAAAGGGAAAAAAGCCTCAGGTGGCCATGCATACAACTTCTTAAACACACTGTGCCTGCTCATCTCTCAACTGCAAGGACAGCACCATGCATGTGGGCTGCCCACTCTAAGGGAAGAATCGTGAAAAAAGGAACGCAAGACACCCAAAATATGCCAACATATAAAACCCCAAGTCAAAAGGCCAAACACCACATTGGACCTCCACAGTACTTGCTTGGGTCTCTTCCAAGTGTAGCTTCCTTTCTTTCCTGCTCTAAAGCTTTCAAATAAACTTCTACTCCTGCTCCGAAACTTGCTTCAGTCTCTTTTTCTGCCTTATGCTCCTCAGTCCAATTCTTTCTGCCGAGCAGGCAAGAATTGAGGTTGCTGCAGACTCGTATCTATTTGCCACCAGTAACTCAGATATTCACCACCCCTAACAAATTTTACAAAGTGAACACTAAATTTTTATTTCATTTACTAAATGATTTCTTTATATTGTAAATTAAGGGTGAAGCAGCATCGCAGGTGTAATGTTTCAAATTTGATACATTGGCTGTGTCAGATACAAACCATTTCTTATTGCCTCACTCAATTCCTACTAAGGATCTTCACCAGAGAATAACAGGGCCTACATTCATTATAGTATTTTGCAGTTTACTAAACACTTCTATGTACCTTATCTCAGTTAATTCTCATAACAATTTTCTGAGGTAGGATTATTACATAATTTCAGAAAGGAGGAAAGGAGCCTTTAGAAAGGCTCAGAGTGGTAAAACAAATCCTTAGGGTCACAGAGCCTATCAGTCACAAATCTCAGACTTGAAACAAGGACTTTAGAGTCCGTGTCTTCTACCGACTCTCCTAGGCACACTGCTTTCTACATGGCGTGTGCTGTGGCTGTGAGATACTGCCCAGATCCCCCTCAAGGAATGAAGTACTTATCCCACAATAGCAGGGAGTGCTGCTGGCAGAAAGCCCTCAGTTTCATCTACTTCTGGGACTGTCTTGGTGAAGAGAGAAACATCACCCAATGCTGTGTCCTTTTCCTGGGACAGTCACATCCAATGACTCATTGATGAGCAAAGTCCCCCCCGGGAAAACTCAGAATGGTCATTTCAACTTCAGAACTTCCCACAGGGCTAGCTGAGGCTTCCACTAGACTGCATGGCAGCATAGCTCCCCTCTGCCCAATGGTGCTTCCTCTCTTCTCTTCCACAGGTGTTGATTCTAAGATGATACCCTAATACATCTCCCTTGCACTAATCTCCAATATTATTTTGACACCCCCAAATGTGCTATTACATTTGACAGCGTGAAAAATATCACACTATGCATTTGAAAGTTCTGTGTAGAATTTCATTATTTCATTGATTAGCAGAATTTTTTTTTATTTTTTTTTTATTTTTTTTGAGACAAGGCGTCTCTTTGTCACTCAGGCTGGAGTGCAGTAGTGCAATCTTGGCTCACTGTAGCCTTGACCTCCTAGGCTCAAGTGATCCTTCTGCCTCAGTGTCCTGAGTAGCTAGGACTACAGGTGCATACCACCATGCCCAGCTAATTTGATTGTTTTGTATTTATTTCTTATTTTTTAGAGGTGGAGGTCTCACTATGTTGTCCAGGCTAGCCGGGCCTCAGGTGATCATACCACCTTGGCCATCCAAAGTGTTGGGATTACAAGGATGAGCCATCATGTTCAGCCAGGAATTCCATTTTAATACCATGGTCAAACACATAGAAATGAAGTTTGTAAACATATACTAAGGCTTAGATTTGAATACAGATAGATATCCTCAGTGTAAGGACTATGGGAGTTGAAAATAATCTCGCCTATTATTTTCAGGTGGAATTTGGGGATTAAATAAAAAGTGCAAAGTGAGTTTCTCTCTGGTATTGTTTGCCAATATTATCCCACTCGGTCCAATCTTAGCAAGCTCATTCAGGCTCATGACAGAGGTAGCTGAAAGTAAGAACTTAATTCTGACATCTGGAAATCTTAGCAGAGAGGGCTGGGAGATGAAGAGAAAAATATAGGTGCCCTCTACTGCAGGAGTATTTCATTTATCAAAAGACTGTGGATAGGAATAGATGGCCTCAGCCTCAGAAGTGGAGGTAGGCTGCTATGGTGAGGGTCTGGGTTCAGAAACAAATTGTATTTCACGTCCCAGTTCTATCAATTATTTGCTATAGGACTTTCAACAAATTGGCTAATCTAATCCAGCCTCATCTGTAATATGTAAGGTCCATGAGGGCAGGGACCATGTCTGTGCTGTTTATTATCATATCAAGTGCCTAACAAGCCTGGCATTGCCAAATCAAATAATTGTTGAAGGAATGTGTTAAAAAATGAACAGCCTTTGACATTTAGAAGCTGGTCTGGTACTCACAGCTATGCCATGATATTTTCCTATTAGATATAAATAATTTCACAGAATACTAAACTCAGACAAGATTACTTTGAAACCATGATAAAATGCGGCAAAGTAAGGTCACTTCATAATTTTGTTTAAGCACAGACCAAAACAAGTTCACTACCACCCACAAAATACCAAACATTTTCTTTCTTCACCAAAATGAGTGACTGCTACTTCTTTGCTAACTGCAGCTTTATTCTACTGCTTCCCTTTGTGTAAATAAGATTTACTGAGACATCCAATCACAGAATTGCTCCTGCTTTCTGATAGCATCCAATTCATAGAAAAACCCCTATTTTCTTAGGGCCTCCCCAAAAACACCCCCCTAAGGCCCCAATCCTATGATAGGTTTGTTCTAAACACCCACTTACTGAGATATCCAAATGGTCTCCATGGTGTGTGTCTGAGATCACTTCAAAAGATAATAAATAGACACAAGCTGCTTAACTACAGCTGTGTTCCTAGTGGTGTTTGGTTGAGGGCATAGGCAATGTGAACAGAAACAATGGGGAGAAAAACACTGTCTCTTCAGAGTTGTCATGGGTATTAAATGGATAATTAATTTGCCAACATATATTGAGGGTCTGTTTTGTGTCAGCTACTGTGCTAGGTGCAAGGAATACCAAGAACAAGACCCGAATTGCTCTACAGGGTTTTGAAACTGCAGGGCATGCAGAGTAGAAAATTTATGATCCAATTCAAAGCACTATTATAGAGGCATATACCTTCTATAAAGGTTTTATCACAGAACCATATATAGAGAAGGAGCATGTAACTCCTCTGGCCCTTAGGGACAGAGGGAGTCAGAAGAGAGGATATATGGTGGACAGGATAATGGCTCTGCAAAGATATCCTATTCCCTGAAATCTGTGAATACATTACCTAACATGGCAAATAAACTTTATAGATGTGATTAAATTTCTTAAGATGGGGAGATTATTCTGGATTATCTGGTTGGGCCCAATGAAATCACAAGTGTCCTTGCAAGAGGGAGGCAAGGGGGTGAGAAAAGGAGACCTGACTGCAAAATGATGTGGGACCACAAGCCAAGGAATGTGGGCGGCATGCAGAAGTTGGAAAGGGCCATGGAATGGATTTTCTTTCACTCACGTCCGTGTGAAGGGACCACCAAACAGGCTTCGTGTGAGCAACAAGGCTGCACCTGGGTACAGGCGGGCTGAGTTCGAAAAGAGAGTCAGCAAAGGAAGATGGGGTGGGGCCATTTTATAGGATTTGGGTAGGTAAAGGAAAATTACAGTCAAAGGGGGTTATTCTCTGGCAGGCAGGGGCGGGGGTCACAAGGTGCTCAGTGGGGGAGCCTTTGAGCCAGGATGAGCCAGGAAAGGAATTTCACAAGGTAATGTCATCAGTTAAGGCAGGAACAGGCCATTTTCATTTGTTTTGTGATTCTTCAGTTACTTCAGGTCATCTGGATGTATATGTGCAGGTCACAGGGGATATGATGGCTTAGCTTGGGCTCAGAGGCCTGACATTCCTGTCTTCTTATATTAATAAGAAAAATAAAACAAAATAGTGTCGAAGTGTTGGGGTGGCAAAAATTTTGGGGGGTGGTATGGAAAGATAAGGGCGATGTTTCTCAGGGCTGCTTCAAGTGGGAATAGGGGCAACGTGGGAACCTAGAGTGGGAGAGATTAAGCTGAAGGAAGATTTCGTGGAAAGGGGCGATATTGTGGGGTTGTTTAAAGGAGCATTTGTCATATAGAATGATTGTTGATGACCTGGATGCGGTTTTGTATGAATTGGGAAACTAAATGGAAGACACAAGGTCCAAATTAAGAGAAGGAGAAAAACAGGTATGAAATGACTAAGAATTGGGAGGACCCAGGACATCCAATTAGAGAGTGCTCAAGGGGGTTCTGCATAGCCCTGCCAGCAAAGATTATTTATTTACTTTAAAAAGGAGTTAAGAGTGGCAGTTTGGGGATAGCACCAGGAGATATCAGCTGTGATGGCTTGGAGAAACAGTGTAAACCGGCAGTGTAAACAAGAGCAGGGCATTTATAAGTAGTTGAGAAACGGTGAATACGAGTATGACTAGACAGAAGATAGTAGGGATGACAAGTTTTTTGGGGTGCAGTCCAAGTTGGTCTGGTGTCTGGAATGAGACTGGGGCCTAATAAAAAGAAGCATCTATACAGGAGCTCAAATGGGCTGTACCCTGTAGCATTCTGAGGACAGACCCAAATTCTGAGAAGGGCAAGTGGTAAAAATATTGTCCAGTCCTTTTTAAGTTGGTGGCTGAGCTTGGTGAGCTTGGTGAGGTGTGTTTTTAAAAGGCCATTAATCCGTTCTACCTTTCCTGAAGATTGAGGATGGTAAGGGATATAAAGGTTTCACTGAATACCAAGAGCCTGAAAAACTGCTCGGGTGACTTGACTAATAAAGGTCGGTCTGTTATTGGAGTATATAGAGGTGGAAAGGCCAAACTGAGGAATTATGTCTGACAGAAGGGAAGAAATGACCGCAGTGGCCTTCTCGGACCCTGTGGGAAAGGCTTCTACCCATCCAGTGAAAGTGTCTACCCAGACCAAGAGGTATTTTAGTTTTTTGACTCAGGGCATGTGAGTAAAGTCAATTTGCCAGTCCTGGACAGGGGCAAATCCCTGAGCTTGATGTGTAGGAAAGGGAGGGGGCCTGAACAATCCCTGAGGGGTAGTAGAATAGCAGATAGAACACAGAAGTGATTTCCTTGAGGATAGATTTCCACAATGGAAAGGAAATGAGAGGTGTTAAGAGATGGGCCAGCGGCTTGTAACCTACATGAAGGAGGTTATGAAATGATGACAGAATAGAATGGGCCTGTGAGGCTGGAAGGAGGTATTTTCCTTGGTCTAAGAACCATTTGCCTTGTGTGGGAAGAGATTGATAGCTGGACATTTCAGCGGGGGAGTAGGTGGGAGTGACCAATGTGAAAGAGAAAAACCAACTGTAAGGGACAGAAGTTGGAACACTAGCTGCTTTTTTTTTTTTTTTTTTTTTTGCTACCTTATCAGCATAAGCATTGTCCTGAGTGATGGGATCTGATGCCTTTTGATGGCTGCTTGCAGTGAATGACTCTGGAAGTAAAGAAGCTTTGAGAAGAGTTTTCATTAAACAGGCATTAATGATGGAGGACCCTTGCATAGTAAGGACATTTCTTTCTGCCCATATAATAGCATGGTGGTGCAGGATATGGAAGGCATATTTAGAGTCAGTATAAATATTGACACGTAGTCCTTTTGCAAGAGCAAGAGCTCGAGTTAAGGCAATGAGTTTGGTTTGCTGAGAGGTAGTGGAGGGGTGGGGCAGAAACTATATGCATCAGATGTGAGGAAGAAAATAGATTTTGGAAGTTATGAGAACTGTACAGAGTGAGTTGAGTGTAGTTTGTGATTTTGAGGGCCTCTAAAAGTATTAAAGCCGTGGCAGCCACCACACACAGACTTGAGGGCTAGGCTAAAACAGTAAGGTCAAGTTGTTTGGACAAAAAGGCTACAGGACACAGTCCCAGTCCTTGTGTAAGAATTCCAACTGCACAGCCCTGCACTTCGGCTATGTGTAATGAAAAGGTTTGGGATGAGTCAAGGAGAACTAGTGTGGGAGCGGTCTCTAAATCTGTCTTCAAGGAATGGAAAGAGAAATGGGGAAAAGATTTAGGATCTATGGGGTCAGCTAGGTTTCCTTTTGTGAGTTTATATAATAGTTTTGTTAGGATGGCAAAACCAGGTATCCAAAGGCAAAAGTATCCAACCATGCCTAGGAAGGAAAGGAGTTGTTGTTTTGTAGAACGTGTTGGGGTTTGAGATATCAGTCGGACACGATCAGCAGGGTGACCACGTGTTTTTTATAAAGAATTATGCTGAGGTAGGTAACAATGGAGAAGAAATTTGAGCTTTGGAAGGGGATACCTGATATCCTTTGGAGAATAAATGTTGAAGGAGCAGGAGGGTGTCTCGTTGGGAAGATTCAAAGGAGGGGCTACAAAGTAGAAGGTCATCCATATATTGAATAAGGTGAGAAGTGGAGGGGTGGAAAGAAAGTAAATCATGAAAAAGAGCTTGGCTGAAGTAAAGAGGGCTGTCCCTGAAGCCTTGCGGCAGCACAGCCCAGGTAAGTTGCTGGGATGATGGGTGTCAGGGTCAGTCCAGGTAAAAGCAAAGGGAGGCTGGGATGAGGGGCGCAGGGGAATAGTGAAAAAAGCATCTTTAAGATCAAGAACGGAATAGTGAGTTGTGGAGGAAGGTATTGAGGACAGGAGAGTATATGGGTTTGGCACTACAGGGTGGATAGGCAAAACAATTTGATAAGGCGGAGATCCTGAACTAACCTGTAAGACTTGTCCAGTTTTTGGACAGGTAAAATGGGGGAATTGTAAGGAGAGTTTATAGGTCTTAGAAGCCCATGCTATAACAGGCGAGTGATAACAGGCTTTAATCCTTTTAAAGCGTGCTGTGGGATGGGATACTGGTGTTGAGCAGGGTAAGGGTGATTAGGTTTCAATGGGATGGTAATGGGCATGTGATCAGTTGCCAGGGAGGGAGTAGAGATGTCCCATACTTGTGGGTTAAGGTGGGGCTATACAAGAGGAAGATACAAAGGAGGCTTTGGGTTGGGAAGAAGGGCGGCAATGAGATGTGGCTATAGTGCGGGAATAGTCAGGGAAGCACATAATTTGGTTAAAATGTCTCTGCCTAATAAGGGAGCTGGGCAGGTGGGGAAAACTAAAAAAGAGTGCATAAAAGAATGTTGTCCAAGTTGGCACCAGAGTTGGGGAGTTTTAAGAGGTTTTGAAGCTTGGCTGTCAATACCCACAACAGTTATGGGGGCGAGGGAAACAGGCCCTTGAAAAGAAGGTAATGTGGAGTGGGTAGCCCCCACATCAATTAAACACGGGACGGATTTACCCTCCACTGTAAGAATGACCTGAAGCTCGGCGTCCATGATGGTCCAGGGGGCTTCTGAGGCGAGCGGGCAGCGTCAGTCTTCAGCCACCAAGCTGAGGAGATCTGGGAAGGAGTCAGCCAAGGAATGCTGAATTTGGGCTCCAGGGACTTTAGGAGCAGCGGCGATGTGAGTCGGACAGTCTGACCTCCAGTGGGGGCCCATACAGACAGGGCACAACTTAGGAGGAATCCTGGGCTGCGGGCATTCCAAGGCCCAGTGGCCAGGCTTTTGGCATTTGAAGCAAGGTCCATGATGAGGTTTTGAAGGAGCCCCTGGGAGCTGTGGCTTGGAGGTTCTGAAGTTTTTGTATGCTGGAGACGTGGTTGTGGGTTGTCTTACGGCAGAAGCAAGTAGCTGTAACTCAGAGATGCATTGTCATTTGGCTGCTGCTTCTCTGTTATTGTACACCTTGAAGGCAAGGTTAATTAAGTCCTGTTGTGGGGTTTGAGGGCCGGAATCTAACTTTTGGAGTTTTTTCCTAATGTCAGGAGCAGATTGGGTGATAAAATGCATATTAAGAATAAGGCGGCCTTCTGGCCCCTCTGAGTCTAGGGTGGTAAAGCGTCTAAGGGTTGCTGCTAAGCGGCCATGAACTGGGCTGGGTTTTCATCTTTACCTTGGGTAGTTTCTTTAAGCTTGTCATAATTAACAGCTTTGTAAACTGCCTTTTTAAGCCCTTCAACTAGGCAGGAAATCATGTAATCTCGCCTAGCTATACCTGGGGAATCTGCCTGATAGTTCCATGGGGGATCGTCTCGGGGAACTGCTCTAATGCCTTCCGGGAGGTGTGGCTCGTGGAGCTGGCGGTTGTCAGCGTGAGATTGGGCTAGAGAAAAAACTCTTTGTCGTTCATCTGGGGAGAGGGTAGAAGTCAGGATGACATTTAAGTCACTCCAGGTTAAATTGTAAGACAGAGTTAGATATTGGAATTCCTGTATATATTTAGTGGGGTCTGATGAGAAAGAGCCTAAATGCTGACTGATCTGAGACAGGGCTGATAGAGAAAAAGGCACATGTACCCTGACTATGCCTTGGGCTCCAGCCACCTCTCTAAGAGGAAATTGTTGGGCAGGTGCGGGAGAGCTAGTCACGGAACTAAACTGTAAGCCTAAACTGTAAGCCGGACCGGATGTGAGGAGGGGAGGTGACAGAAGGATTATAGGGTGGAGGACTGGAGGCTGAGGAAGAATTGAGACCTGACTCGGCCTGGCAAGGAGCAGCCTGGGGAAGAGGGGAAAGGTCACACGGGTCTGTAGAAAAGGAAGATTGAAAAGACTCAGCGACGCTTGGGGTTGGGACTGAGGGGACAGGCGGGAGGGACAGAAGGAGGATTTGGGAGGAATCGCATTGGGAACAGAGACTAGGGAGGGAATGAAGTGTGAAAAATGCCTGGATGTAAGGCACCTCAGACCATTTGCCCATTTTTCAACAAACATTTTCTAGGTCTTGTAGGATGGAGAAATTGAAAGTGCCATTTTCTGGCCATTTAGCGTCATTATCAAGTTTGTATTGGGACCAAGCAGTGTTGCAGAAGAAAATAAGGCATTTAGGTTTTAGGTTAGGTGTGAGTTGAAGAGGTTTTAGGCTTTTAAGAACACAGGCTAAGGGAGAAGGGGGAATGGAGAGCCGAAGGTTACCCATAGTGAAGGAGGTAAGTTTAAAGAGAAAGGTAGAGACACGGAGAAGGGTGTGGGTGAGCAGCCCTGGGCTGCATTGTCGGTGAGCAGCCAAAGCAGGCGTCCCCGCAATTGACTTGCCACCAAGGGAATGTGGGTGAATGACCAAGGCAGGCATCCGCGCGGTGGTGAGACACCAAGGGAAGGCTGTCTTCCCGAATCCGTGACCGGCACCGGAGTTTTGGGTCCACGGATAAAATGCATCTCCTTTGTCTCTACTAGAGAGGAAAAAGAACTGGAATTGGAAGGACGGGGGGATTGAAGGGTAGCAAGAGAAGCTGGAGAAGAGAGTGAAAAGACCGCTTAACCTGATTTGAAATTGGTGAGATGTTCCTTGGGCTGGTCAGTCTGAGTGTAGGATCTTTCCCATGGAGCAAAGAGCAGGAGGACAGGAGATTGATCTCCCAAGGGAGGTCCCCCCGCCCCCGCCCGATCCGAGTCACGGCACCAAATTTTACTCTAGTCTGTGTGAAGAGACCACCAAACAGGCTTTGTGTGAGCAACGCAAAGGCGAGCTTAGTCCGAAAAGAGTGTCAGTGAAGGGAGATGGGGTGGGACTGTTTTATAGGATTTGGGTAGGTAAAGGAAAATTACAGTCAAAGGGGGTTTTCTCTGGCGGGCAGGGGCAGGGGTCACAAGGTGCTCAGTGGGGGAGCCTTTGAGCCAGGATGAGCCAGGAAAAGGAATTTCACAAGGTAATGTCATCAGTTAAGGCAGGAACAGGCCATTTTCACTTCTTTTGTGATTCTTCAGTTACTTCAGGCCATCTGGATGTATATGTGCGGGTCACAGGGGATATGATGGCTTAGCTTGGGCTCAGAGGCCTGACATTTTCTCCTAGAGCCTCCAGAGTCAGCCCTCACCATCTGTTTAGACCTGTAGCTTCCAAAACTGGAAGAGAACAAATTTGTGTTTTTTTAAGCCAACTAAATCAGTGATTACTTGTTAGAGCAGCACTAGGAAACTAATTCAGGCTTAATCTTTACCGAGTCCTGGGTAGAAGCAAAGGAAGACTATTTCCTATGAGACCTGCCAGTTGGTTTGCATGGTTTGGGAGTACGTGTGGTTGGGAGGAAGACAGGATATGTGGAGATCAGATCCTGAAAGGTCTTCTTTCCACGCAAAGAAACTGGAAATAATGCTGAAGGTAAGCAGAGGCCACTGAAGGATTAAAAGCAGGGGAGTGTGACAGAATCAGAACTGCAGAAGGATGGATTGGAGTCTGGAAGTAGGGAGAGCAGATGAGAGGCTACTTAAGTATTCTGGGCAAGAAATGATGAGAGGCTTTCTCTGATCACCCTCTACAAAACGCCCTTGCTTATTTCTTGACATTTGGGATGAGGGGATTTAGAAAAAAAAATGGTTGTACTCTTCAAATATTTGAAAGGCTGTCATGAGACCGATTAGACATGGTCTGTGCTGCTCCAAGTTTGAGGGATAAATCAGTCATACGAAGATATTAAGTGTACTATCCGGAATCATATAATTAATAATTTATCTAAAAATCGCATAGACTTCTTCACAGATAATTATGCTTTACATTTCATTCTTTCAACAAATAATCATTTCAGCAGTTAGGGTGTGGCAGACATCAGGCCTGTATAGGATGGTGAACCAGACAAAGGCGCCGGCCTGGATGGAGTTTCTCTGCCTGAGGTACTGTTTACGGATAACTTTTATATAACATAATCGTTTAATCGAGAAGCAAGCTCACAGTCGGGATAGCTGAAAAGAGACTAATATACGGGCGAGGTTGGTTTCGAGTGAACTCCGGCCTGGGAAAATCGAGACGATAACTGAAAAGCAGTCGCTGAAGGCGAAGGAGCCCCCCGGACTGCTCTCCGCGCGCTTTCCCAGCCTCCCGGCAGCTCCCCTCACCCTTCCGCCCGTGGGTGCCGCCCCTTTCCCCGCCCCCACCCGCCCCCACCCGCCCCTTTCCACACGTCACTCAGGCCGCGGGATTTCGAGCATTTCTCTCGCGAGATCCTCTCTGTGGCGGAGACGCACGGGTTGGCAGCTGACAGGACTGCCGGGTTCTATTTTGTTCCGGGTTTTCAGCAAATCTGGTGCTGATCCGGAGAGGCGAAGTAGGTTCCGGGGTCCGAGACCCGGGCTGTCGGCACGGGCCCCTGAGTAGCGGGCGGGGCGGGCTCCCTGGGCTCGGGTCGTGCTCAGGCCGCATGAGCGCCGCATGCCCAGGACCCGTATGCGGTCGCGCCCCGGGGTTGGGGGTCGGCGTGGGTGACCCGCGGGCGCGGGGACTTCATCCGGGGACTCCTGCGGCGTAGGTCTGAGGCGCGGCGGGCAGGTGCGGTACGTGGGCTGGTGGAGAGCGGGAGGGCCCGGGCGTCCGCAGTCCCGAGCGGTCTGACCTCGCCCTAGGTCTTCCAGGGTTTGGAGGCCAGGTGAGATGGAGGTCAGCGGCAGAGCTGGGTGGACCGAGGGTCTTGCGGCTGGGAAACTCAGTAAATCCCGTGGTCTTCATCTTAAAGTTCTTTTTTCCGAACTTACCCAGTGGAGTTGGCTTTCCTTCTTTCCTGCTTTTTCGAAGTTCCGTGAATATGTTAATTATTCGGAGAGACAGGAGGAAGACGTAAAAAGAGGAGACCAGACAAAGTGATTTAAATCCCAACATTGTCATTTTATTTATTTTTTTTAAACTTAAGGCGTACAGAACGATGGAATATATGACAGAATCCACCGACCGCAGCCCTGGACACATGTGAGTGCCACACTTCTTCCTTCCCCCTTGCATGTGAAAATCTTCAATGAGTCCTGGAAACTCACTATGGGGAACGCTTGAGGGTGGGTGGGAAGGAGCTTCTATTGTCATAAATGGGAAAAAATAAAAGTCTTATTTCTGTAGAAAATCGAATTAGTTTCTGGTTATAAAGCTTGTTCTAGTAAATACACGCTCTAAGAGGGTTAAAATATTTTTCATACATTCTTTTATATCGGCCCTGTCCAATATGTAGCCATTAGCTACGTGTGGCTATTTAAATTTACCTTTTACTTACATTTCCTTACTTTTTTTTTTCTGAGACGGAATCTCGCTCTGTTGCAGTAGTGTGATCTCGGCTCATTGCAACCTCCGCCTCCCGAGTTCAAGCAATTCCCTGCCTCAGCCTCCCGAGTAGCTGGGAATAACTTACTGTTTTTTATTGGAGATTATAGTGTGTAATTTTTAAATTTTGGACATCTTAAAACTTAATTATCAATTTTTAATTTATTGCATTTAAGTTCAAATTAACTTTTTTTTTTTTTTTTTGCTGATAAATAGGTTTAATGATACAGTGCTCTTGAAAGAGATGACTACAGAGACTTTTAAACGATAATCTTGGAATCGTTCAGCACAGACCAATCAGCTAAATCTAAAATAAATTGGCATCTTACCACAACTACCCTGTAAACATTGCAGTGCTTCTGTCTAAAATGACCCTAATCTCACAGGAAAATAGTAACTGTGGAGAAACTAGCTTTGTGGCCAAAAGTAAATACCAAAGGAAAAATAGGAATTCAGTGGTTAGCGAAAGCAGAAACTTTGGCCCCCTTCCCTGTGATGCTTTACTCTTCCCTTGTCCCTCAGTTAGCTCTGGGTTTGAATAAGCCATCTGAAAATGTCTTTGGAGCGCAGCATAGTGCTGATCTTCCTTATTCTGTCAGTAGCTTTTAACAGACACTTGTCCAAGGGCTCAGAGCCCTTCACAGAACCCTTTGTTAGAATGGGTTGTTTGACCATTATACTTCTTCTGTGCCGGACAACTAGCACTTCTGAAAGAGCCTGGTAAGCTCTGTCAGGAACTGCTTGCTTTCCAGGTGGTACCGCTGGCTCCACTGTTAACATAAACCCCAAGCAGTTTAAGTTGGAAGTTTCCTAAATTAATTTAAATGGAATAAAATTAAATACTTGGTTGCTCATTTGTACTAGCCATGTTGCCACATGTGGCTCCTGGTGGCTACCACTGGACATGGAAAATTATAGAACTTTTATTTTGGACAATGTTGTTCTACATTAGGGGTTCTCAGACTTTTTGTGCCCCCAGTACATCTCGAATTATGATAGTTCGTCATTTATACTGAGTCTCTAGATGTTGGTAGACTTCCCATCCTGTTAAAAAAAAAATTCTGCTTTGCGTAAATGTTTATATTTTAGGAGTCCTTATGCTTTTTTTTAAAATTGCCTTTGGAGTATGTTGGTGTCTAATTCTGTTAGAAATGATTTAGATATTAGTTTCTATTGGTGTAATCCAGAGATATACTTGAAGAAATGTTCATTAGCGATAAGTAGACAGCTGTAATCTTTTAATGTAGTGACACCATACATTTCACCTGTATACCCTGAATAAATACATTTTTAAAGGCTTAGTATTTAGAGATGAGGTGGTTGAATTAAAAAGAGACAAACTGATCTTACATATTCTTGATATAGGATTTTCTTTTTGGTTTTTGCCATCGACACACTATTGCCTTGTTAATTGATTCTTACTTGTTTTTCCAATTTTCAATAAGGGATAATGAATAACAGTGCTTCTCAAATATTTCCCAAGTTTGTTATTACACTTGCGGTTAGGAAGTTTATCTGTTTATTTGTAAAAGTTAATGTGAATGTTTGTGTCTGCATAGAAAATGTTTGGAAGGATATATACAAATTGTTAATAAATGTTACCTTTATGGATAGTGTTGGTTGGTTGCGGTAAAGAGCACGTTCACGTTTTTTAATTGTATTTAAGTATTTAAAATTAAAATTAGTGCAAGATTTGTATTCATCAATATACCACCGTTTGTTTTAATGTGACAATATAGTTTCATTTGCTTTTAATAAAAAAAGACTTGTTTAGACCCATACTGGCTATTTAAATGTAGATCTGAATTTTAAAAAAAAAGGACATTGAGTTTCTCAGTTGTACTAGTCACTTTTCATGGCCCAGTTTGCCACATGTGGCTAGTGGCTACCTTGTTGTACAGACCAGAATAAAACATTTCTATCATGACATGAAGTTCTGTTGGACAGAACTGACTCTCTAGAAGCTTTAGGACATCGGCCTTGTAGTGAGGATTTTTAGAATTATAGCCATTTTTGGTGTTTTTGCCCCTGTATTACAGGGTTATTCTTTATCTACTGCATCTTTGAAGATTGCTTTGTTTCTTTTTTTTAAGACATCGTCTTGGTCTGTCACCCAGGCTGGAGTGCAGTGGCGTGATGTGGCTCACAGCAACTTCTGCCTCCTGGGTTTAAACGATTCTCGTGCCTCAGCCTCCCAAGTAGCTGGGATTACCAGCATGTGCCGCCATGCCTGACTGATTTTTCTATTTTTAGTAGAGATGGGGTTTCACCATGTTGGCCAGGCTGGTCTCGAACTCATTATCTCAGGTGATGTGCCTGCCTCAGCCTCCCAAAGTGCTGGAATTACAGGCGGGAGCCACTGCAACTGGCCCAGGTTGCCTTGTTTCTGTCATTTTTTAAAAAAGGGCAAAGATACTGTGGCCTAACCTGAAGGCTTTTGTTTGTTTGGCATCTAAAAAAAAAATGTAATGTATTTTAAAAATCTAATTTGAAAAATGTATCCTTTATTTATTAAAGCTTGTGCTGTGAGTGTGGTGTTCCGATAAGTCCAAATCCTGCCAATATTTGTGTGGCCTGTTTGCGAAGTAAAGTGGACATCAGCCAAGGTATTCCAAAACAAGTCTCGGTTTCATTCTGCAAACAATGTCAGAGGTACGGTGCAGTACAATTTTGCTCTTTTTAAAGTTGGAATTTACATTTAGAGAACCACTGAGATATGCTGAGATTACACGAAGGTATATGGAGTAAAGTGCATGCAGTTAAAGTTTAAATTTTCTGTTGGTTTCGCCAAAGATTTCAGAATTTGCAATTTTATAGTGTACTTTTCTAGTGTGTCCTTCTAATCTGGTAAAGATAGTGTAAAGGTATTTGACTCTGTCCTTCTGTTAAAGGATCTAATAGATTTGATATATACAATTAATAGGTGGGAGTTGATGTTCGTAAGGGTGAGAGCAGATTATTGAGGACATATTCTTGTTATTATGAGGTTTTTTTTCTTTAGTTATTAGAAGCCATGTATGATAAAAAGCACCTTATGTTTGTAGTAATTTAGTAATATGTTTTAAAAACTCTCATAATGTTCACGTGTAATTAAAATAACTATTGTTGATGGAAAAGAAGCTCAGTAAATCATATCTGGAATGGTCTGAAATAAAGATTGTATTTGAAGGCAGAAGACTTCTGAAAGTTAATGTTTCATTCCTCTTGATTTTCTTTGTTGTGATAAATAGCTTACATCTATTAGGCCATTGAGAAACATAAAACTGCTTAATGAGTATAAAAGTATATGCCTGTGATTTCCAAAATGGGTTAAGACCCTAACTTTTTGAGTGTGTATCTCTAGAGGGGTGGTTCATGGACTCCTTTGAGAATTTGAAAACTCTATCTCTCCCCCCAAATATTTGCATATATATATTTATATGAACAAACACATGAAGCTTTGTGTACTTTTTCGGGGAGTTTACAATATACAAGCTTAGCACGTGTGAAGGTTAATCTGTTGTAACTATTTGCTATTATAAAGCCGGGTGGAGTTAGAAAAGTACTGATAAAGAACTAAACAGACTTAGTTTGTCTTGGCTTCCTCACAAACTAGCTGTTTGAAACTCTTGGCCGTTTATCATTTCTGGGCCTCAATTTCCTCATCAGAATGAAGGGTTTTATTAGGTGATATGTGAAGCCTTTTCTAACTCTAAAAGTATACTCATAGGCCAGGCATAGTGGCTCACACCCGTAATCCAAACACTTGAGGAGGCTGAGGTGGGTGGATCACTTGAGGTCAGGAGTTCGAGACCAGACTGGCCAACATGGTGAAACCCTGTCTCTACTAAAATACAAAAATTATCCGGGCATGGTGGGGCATGCATGTAATTCTAGCTACTCAGGAGGCTGAGGTAGGAGAATCACTCGAACCCAAGAGGCAGAGGTTACAGTGAGCCGAGATTGTACACTGCACTCCAACCTGGCCGACGGAGTGAGACTGTGTCTCAAAAAAAAAAAAAAAAAAGAAGAAAGAAAAAAAACCCAATAAATAAGTAAATAATTATGTACTTATAAACAAAGGGGGACCTGTGTAATGTTTTTGATTGAACCTTGAAAAGTGAAAATCAAAACTCTCTGTTATTTAACAAGCATGGCAAAAAGGCATTCACATAATACGTTTGGAAGTATTTTATATTTAACAAGCATTTATTGAATACCTACTATAAGATGTGTCTGGCATTGTGCTAAGCCCTGGATAGGCGGGACTAAAAACCTTAAAGCACATGTGTGAGCGATTTAAATTTTGTTTTAGTCAGGTTTTACCTAAGATTTTAAACATTGTTTTACAATTTGAAATTTGAAAAGGACTTGAAATGTAGATGAAAAGACTGAACTATTGCGATTCATAGTGTTGTGAGGTACTAATGTACCTTTTTTTTGTGAAAAATAAGCAGTTCTCAGGCATTTTAGAAGTACATGATAAACAATTTTAATGCCATTTTGAGATAATTCTCACCTGTTTTTCAGAGCATAACTTCAAGAGACTCTGAACATTTTAGTAGTGATTTGGTGATTGAAATAGTAAGATCACTTTAGTAGGTTACTTCAGATTGGCTTTCTCAGTCAGAATTTTACCTTTTTAGTTAAAGCTACTAGTCTAGTTCAAAGTTTTGGAACCATTAAAGTATTTTTGAGTTATGTGCTTCATATCATCCTTGGGTTTTATTATGCCTGGTTAATAATTTGGGTTATATCTGTATATTCAGATGGAAATTTCTGTGTTTCCTGAGAGATGTTGGATTTCAGTATGTTATCTTCTCTTTTAGGTATTTTCAGCCACCAGGAACTTGGATACAGTGTGCTTTAGAATCCAGGGAACTTCTTGCTTTGTGCTTGAAAAAAATCAAAGCCCCTCTGAGTAAGGTAAGTTAAACAGCTAAAATCAGTATTTATAGGTATGTTTTCATTGATAGTCTCATTTTCAGAAAATTCTTGTGAGTAGGTTTTTCAAAAGTAACTTTTTTTTTTTTTTTGAGATGGAGTCTCACACTGTCGCCTGGGCTGGAGTGCAATGGCGTGATCTCTGCTCACTGCAACCTCTGACTCCCGGGTTCACACGATTCTCCTGCCTCAGCCTCCTGAGTAGCTGGGATTACAGGCGCACACCACCACACCTGGCTAATTTTTTGTATTTTTAGTAGAGACAGGATTTCCCGATGTTGCCCAGACTGATCTCGAACTCCTGACCTCATGATTCGCCCTCCTTGGCCTCCCAAAGTGCAGGGATTACAGGCATGAGCCAGCATTCCAGCCTCGAAAGTAACTATTAAATGTTAACTATTGTTACCAGTAGCACCCCACTACAAACAATTTTTAAAGTTATATATATTATTTTTATGAAAAGTAAAAATATCTTTTTGCTTTAAAAAGACTTACAGAATTTAATTTTTTTATTTGTTATTGAGAACCTCATGTATAATTTGTAACGGAAATTTTTATGTAAAACCATCACTAAACATAATTGAGATTATAATATTAGAGCTATGTTACTTAGTTTCTTTTTATTGTCATTATTGCTCTGGAAAGAAAATACTTGTGCCTGTCACTGAAAGTCAGTGCATAAATGTATTCAACAAACAAACAGAGTTTGTTTAAAGTACAGTTTATTTCCTGATATAAAATTGAAAGTGATTGACACTTTGAGTTTTCTTTATTTTAAGCTTTATGACTCACTTCTACCATGTTTTTAAAATTGACGAGTTAATAGGTGCAGCACACCAACATGGCACATGTATACATATGTAACAAACCTAAATGTTGTGCACATGTACCCTAGAACTTAAAGTATAATAAAATAGAAAATAAATAAATAGCTACATAGATAAATGGAGAGAAATGCCTTCTTTGAAAAGCAATAATAAAATTGAAAATAGCATCAAAAAAAATTGACTCAGATTGAAGACTTTTCTGAATCTCCTTTAAGCTCTAATAAAATTTCATGTAATAGTTTTTTGAAATTTTCTGCCTTTATTTTCCTACTAGGTCCCAGCCAACCCCACAAATTTCTGATGGTCACTTGTTGGCCCTCCTGGCATGAAACTTTGTCTTTTTCCCTTCATATTTTAAAAAACCTTTTTAGTTTTTTTTTTTTTTTTCGCTCCCCTGTGTTCTTGATGATTTTTACTTTATCTTCCAATCTTTCTAATGAATTGGTTTTTTTTTCCAGTAGTAATGTTTTTAAGTTCTAGAGTCTTTCATGTTCTTGATGCATTTTGTTTTAAGATTTTTTGAAGATTTTGATAATAGGAATTTTTTTGTTTGTTTCCTTCTGTTCCCTCATTTGTCTGTTTTTTTATGAAGTCAGTTTTTTGTGTATCTTGGTTTTTTGCTTATACTTGGGGTTTTTGTCAAATGTCTAGTGAGTCTTAACAGTTCATTAATTAATTCATCAAATGTTTATTAAGTACTAGCTCTGTGCCAAACTGCTTTTGGTGCTGGGGATATGTGAGTAAGTGAATAAGTGAGTAAGACAATCCCTGTCTTAGGAAGCTTGTATTCTAATTGCACACTAACACGCCAGTGTGGAGCAACATGTTAGTATGCAATGATCAAAATAGGTAGATATATTACATGGTATATTAAAAGGTATAGTCTGTGGAGAAAGGAGCTAGGAAGAGGATAAGAACTGTGCATGGAAGAGTTGAAATTAAAGGTGTTTAGGGGAGGTCTCACTGATAAGGTGACATTTGAGTAAACATTAAAGATGGTAAGGAAGGAAGCTGTGCAGAAATCTGGAAGAAGAGTATTAGGGGTAAAGAAAACAAATGTAGAGACCAAAAGCAAGCACATACTTGTGTGAATAGAACGGAGTGGTGAGGGGAAAAGTAGTTGGGAATAGAGTCAGAAAAGTCATGGAAGGCCACAGTATGTCTGACCTTGTAGGCCCTTAATAGAGGCTGTTTCTTATTCTGAGTGTAAGCAGTATGGAGGGTGAAGGGCAGAGTAGTGAGATGACATGACTTACTAGTATTCCTCTGGCTACTCTTTTTAGAATGGATGTAAGGAGGTAAAGGTGTAAGTCATTGTAATAATCATGAGAAATGGTTTTGGATCAGCAATGGAGGTGGTCAGAAGTGGACAGATTTTGGATCTATTTTTAAGGTAGTAACATTTACTGATGTAGCTGGATGTGTTAAGAATGCCTTCCACTGTTCGTGACCTGAGCAGCCAAGTCACTGGGTAGGGGATATCAGAGTTCCATCTGTAACTGGTATTTAGATGTCTACTAGACACTTAAGTAGAAATATTGAGTAGGCAGATTGATAAATAAGCCAGTGAGTGGTCCAGTCTAGAGATAATGAATTTAGGATATAGATAGTATTTAAGATCATGAATCGGATTAGATTACTTCAGGAGTTTACGGAGAGAAGGAAACAAACTGGAGAACTGAATCCTGGAATCATTCCTTTAATGGGTAATGAGGAAGAAATAACTAGGTAATGGAGGAATCAGCAAAGGAGATTGAAAGGAGCTACTAGGGAGGTAGGAGGAAAATTAGGTGAGTGTGATGTCCTGGGAGGAAAGGGAAGTGTTTTAAGAAAGGAGTGACTAGCTATGTGATTTGCAGTTCATGAGTCAAGTCATGAGTTCTGTAGATTTAATAATGTGGACGACCTTAATAACATGGACAATTTCTGTTTAGTGGTGGTGGTAAAGATGTCATTTAAATAGAAATGAAAATGGGAGAAGGAAGATAGACAATTCTTTTGAGATTTGCTGTAAAGGAAAACAAAGAAACAGGGCAGTGGTTGAAAGGGAGGTTTGAGAAGGGACACATGTCTTTTTATTTTATTTTTTGGAGATAAGGTCTTGCTTTATTGCTCAGGCTAGAGCGCAGTGGCGCTGTCATAGCTCACTGCAGCCTCAAACTCCTGGGCTCAGGTGATCCTTCTGCCTCAGCCTCCCAAGTAGTTGGTACTACAAACATGCACCACATCTGGCTGATCTCTCTCTCTCTCTCTTTCTCTCTCTCTCTCTCTCTCTTTCTCTCTCTCTCTCTCTCTCTCTCTCTCTCCCTCTCTCCCCCCTTGTTGTCTAAGCAGATACTTGAGCATCATTCTAGAGTCTGTTCTCTCTTTCCTATATCCAGTTACCATTAAATCTTACAGATTTTTTTTCTACATCACATGAACTGTGCAGATAAACCTAACAGATTTTTATCTCCTAACTAGCCCTTGAATCTGCTTTTGTTATTTCCAGTACCTCTCAGTTCAGATCATCTACAATCTGCCCGAATGATTACCGCAGCCCCCATTCTTGTTCTCCCACCCACCCCTTCTCCCCAAACACCCATTCTGGCCATTCTTGAGTTATATTCAGATCTTCACATATAGCAAACTGTTTTTGGGCTATGCAGATGCTGCACATTTAGTAATGAGTTATAGTTGTGGATTTAGTATTCAGTGCATTAAACTTCTCTGATGAATGTCAATTCTTAAAAAAAAAAAAAGTCACAGAATATAGAAAGAATAATCCAAGTGGAAACTTTTGTTCATGAAGTTACTAATAGATAATGAGGTCACCAGGTCTTTGCTTTCTTCTGGAAAATATAATTTCCTTTTAAAGGACAGTGTGCTCTTTTTTTTTTTTTTTTTTTTTTAAGGGGAAAATAACTTTTTTCCTATGCAAATACTTTAAGTTTTGCTTAAATTATATCAGTTGCATTAATATAGTCATTGGGTTATCTTTTGATTTGCTGCTATTGTTACATAACTGATGATTAATCTTTTTTTGTGGTGATGGTATGTAGTGATGCTGATCACAGATTCCTTAAGCATCTTATGAAATCTGTTTATTGATGATTTGTTCTTTTGCCTTTTTTTTTCTCCTCAGGTGAGAACTTAAGTTTCTTTTTGTTTGTGTTTTATTAAAGGTACGGCTTGTAGATGCAGGCTTTGTTTGGACTGAGCCTCATTCTAAGAGACTTAAAGTTAAACTGACTATTCAGAAAGAGGTAAGCGGTACATAATTTTCTCAGCGTGGTTAAAAGTACAGGTAGTGAAAATGAGGACCTAGTGATAAGTTATTTTATGGCTTGAACAGCTTAAAAGAAAAAGAGTACGCTCAATTTTAGCTGTTCGTTTTCTTTTGAGCATCTGTACAAATAGATCACAAGTAAGAGTAGTCATTGCTTCTGATTAGCAGACTTACTGATCTTTTCCAGAGTTATTTTTATGAGGAAAAGGACTGAAGTGAAAACATGGGCTAAGGTACTGATTCTCAAACTTGGCTAATCATTGTAATGACTCATCATAACTGAAGCAAAAATTCTCTGTCTGTGAGGCCTGGGAATCTGTACGTAGGTTGAGTATCCCTTATCTGAAATGCTTGGGACAAAAAGTGTTTCAGATTTTGGATTTTTTGGATTTTGGAATTTTGCATTGTACTTACTGGTGGAGCATCCCTAATTCAAATACAGAATGTTCCGGTGAACATTTTCTTTGAATGTCAATTAGAAACTGAAGAAGTTTCAGATTTTGAAGCTGAAATTTCAGGTTTTGGGTTTTTGGATTTGGAATGTTCAATCTGTATTTAAAAAACTTCCCGTGTGATTTCTGATCAGCTATGTTTGGGAACCATTTAATTAGGGAATTTTTTTTTTTTTGATAAGTTTTCCTTATTTTTTTCTTCTAAGGATGATTTTTCTATATAAACATGTATAGGCTGGGCATGGCAGCTCACACCTGTGATCCCAGCACTTTGGGAGGCCAAGGTAGGCAGATCACTTGAGCCCAGGAGTTCGAGACCCCGTCTCTACTACAAATACAAAAGTCAGCCAGTCATGGTGGTGTGTGCTACTCAGGAGGCTGAGGTGGAGAATCACTTGAGCCCAGGAGGCGGAAGTTGCAGTGAACCAAGATCGTGCCAGGCTGGGCAACAGGCAGAGTGAGACCCTGTCTCAAAAAAATGTGTGTGTGTGTGTGTGTGTGTGTGTGTGTGTGTGTGTGTGTGTATGTATGTAAAATATACACAGAATATTCTCACAACCACTTCAGCTAAAGAAAAATTTGAAATGCTCATCTAACAAATCATAGGAATTAAATCTATATACCGTTCTTGAAATAGTATAACTGGTTTTTATGACTTTAAATTTGAGGACATTTGATTGATTAATGGTAAAAAAAAAAAAAGCAGTAATGGAAAAAGTTTTCAATTAAATATTAAAGGTTCTTCTTTTAAAGAAAATACTCATTATTAAGCAAAACCAAAAGAATGAAGGAGTGTGATTGTTTTCTTTATCAGGTGATGAATGGTGCTATCCTTCAACAAGTGTTTGTGGTGGATTATGTTGTTCAGTCTCAAATGTGTGGAGATTGCCATAGAGTAGAAGCTAAGGATTTCTGGAAGGCTGTGATTCAAGTGAGGCAAAAGGTAATGAGAGAAGATGATGAGTGAGTCCTACATCTTGTATTTCATCTTTGTCAATTATAAGATAGCTAGTAAAACCTCTTTCCCTTCTTTCTACATCCTGTGGGTACCAGGGATAGTCTGGTTCCCTGAGCATTCACCTTTGGAAATAGATCTTTATTACATTTTAGATAATCTTTAAAGATTGTTATTGTTTGAAAAATCAGTGTGCTGTATCTGTAGATGGTATGTGTGTCCTATACCTATAAATGGCTTTTTGTGGGGCATTTATTGATCAAATAATTTATATTTTAGACTTTGCACAAAAAAACTTTCTACTATCTGGAACAGTTAATTCTGAAATATGGAATGCATCAGAATACGCTTCGTATCAAAGAGATTCATGGTGAGTTAAAACTCAAAAGCATTTGAAATGATGTCGGATTTTTATTTCAACATACCTAAGTAATCTTATTTTTACTGATAATATCTGGATTAATACTGTCCAAAAGAACTTTCTGTTAGAAAAAAAAGAAAAAAAAAAAAACTTAGTTCTTTATCTGCATTGTCCAGTATGGTATAGTCACTAGCCATGTGTGGCTGTTGAGTACTTGAAATGTGGCTAGAGCAACTGAGAAACTGAATTTTTAATTTTCTCCTAATGTCAAACATAGTTATCTTTTTGTGTTTCATATCTAATAATATTTCTTGAGGTTTCTCTTTAATATATATACATACATACTTCTGTCCAATCTTGCTCTCAGTTATGTGAGTGACATTGGAAAGAGTTAGAAAGCTTGCCTTCTTTCTACCTAGCGTTTAATTAACCTCTTGAAGTTTTTTAAGAACTTGCCCATTAAGCCATCCTATTTGATATCTCTTAGGGGATGTCTTTTCAGTTTCTTTTATGATATTCACCTCTCGAGTATTCTACCCTTTGAGTCAATTTTAATACCCTTTTCCAAGAAAAAACATTTCATCTAGCTTTTTAGATTCTTGGTATAAAATTGAACAAATGTAATAAATCTCATCTGTAACTGTAGTTATGTCCTCTTTATTGTTCCTAATGTTTATCTTTTCTCTTTTTCTACTCAGCTCACCTTAGACTTGCAACTTTTATCTATTATGCTTTTTCAAAACACTATTTTTAGTTTTATTTTAAACAATCTTTTTCTCAATTTTGGTTTTTAACACTAATCCCTTCAACTCTCTTTAGTTCTGTTTTGTTTTAATTAATTGAAAGCTTAGTTTATTTTTAATTTCTAGTAAATATATTTAAGGTCATAAATTTTCTTCTGAGCACCATAATGGGTCTGTAGCTGGTACTTATAGCTACCTTTTTCCACTGCCCATTGTGTATTTTATTTGACCTCAGCTGTTTCATGCTTTTGGGTACATACTTAGGTGTGGAATTACCAAGTCATATGGTAAATTTATGTTTAATATAAAGAAACTGCCAAACTGCTTCAGAGTGGCTGTACCATTTTACATTCCTGCCAGCAATATTTCTCCATATGCTCCTCAACACTTGTTACTATATTTTTGTTTATAGCCATTCTAGAGGGTGGTATGAAGTGGTATCTCATTGTGGTTTTAATTTCCATTTTGCTAATGACTAATGATGTTGAGCATATTCTGGATACAAGTCTCTTACTGCATATATGGTATGCACATATTTTCTCCTAGTGTGTAGGAGAAAATTCACACCGGATATTCTTAATGGTGTCCTTTGAATTGCAAAAGTTTTAAATTTTGATGAAGTCCAGTTTATCAAGTTTTTTCTTTTAATTGTGATTTTGGGGTTATGCTTAAAAACTGTCTAATCAAGGTCACAAAGATTTTCCCCTATAGTTTAGGTCTTATATATTTAGGTCTTATTTGAGTTAATTTTTGTGCAGGGTGTGAGATAAGTGTCTAAACTCATATTTTTCTGTGTGGATATTCTTCGTCCCAATGAAAACTCTGTCCTTTCCTCAGTGAATGCCTTGGGTCTTCTGTCAAAGATCTAGTGACTGTAAATGTAATGGTTTATTTCTAGAATCTCAAGTCTACTCCCATTGATCTATATATCCATCCTTATATTAGTACCATGCTGTCTTGAATACTTACTAAAGTTAGTGAGTTTTGATATTAAGTGTGTAATGTTCATTTTGTTCAAAATTGTTTTGGCTATTCTGGGTACTTTTAGTATTGGCTGTTTTGATAATTGTATTTAGATGAGTTATTTGCAAGAATATGTTTAATATTTCTCAGCTAGGTAGGTTTGCCTTTGACTATTCCTTTCTCGATGATTCCTAGTGCTACTGCTTTGTGATGAGATAATGTTGTCTTTAGTAATTTCTACTGTTTAGGATTTGTTGAAATTGTTTTTCTGTTTAAAATCTTAATACATGTTTTTTAAATGAATGTTTTATGAATGTTTGAAAAAATATGTATTCTTTCTTAGAACTGTGTTCTATAATCTCAGTTAACTCGACCTTGATAGTTGGTTATTCAAGTTCTGTGAATTGTTACTATTTTTTGTCAATTTTATCATTTTGGTTTTGAGAGAGTCCTAGTCCTTCACAATGATTGTATGTGTTAATATGTGTTAATTTTTTTCTTTTCTTTTTCTAATAGTTTTTGTTTTCTGTATCTCAGATAGTTTCCTGTTATCTTCTTGGTAGATTAATCCATTTATTACATAAAATAACTTTCTTTTTTTTTTTTTTTTTTGAGACGGAGTCTTGCTCTGTAGCCCAGGCTGGAGTGCAGTGGCCGGATCTCAGCTCACTGCAAGCTCCGCCTCCCGGGTTCACGCCATTCTCCGGCCTCAGCCTCCCGAGTAGCTGGGACTACAGGCGCCCGCCATCTCGCCCGGCTATTTTTTGTATTTCTTAGTAGAGACGGGGTTTCACTGTGTTCGCCAGGATGGTCTCGATTTCCTGACCTCGTGATCCGCCCATCTCGGCCTCCCAAAGTGCTGGGATTACAGGCTTGAGCCACCGCGCCCGGCCAACTTTCTTTTTTTTTGAGACGAAGTCTTGCTCTGTCACCCAGGCTGGAGTGCAGTGGTGCAATCTGGACTCACGGCAACCTCCGCCAATTGGGTTCAAGCAATTCTTCTGCCTCGGCCTCCCGAGTAGCTGGGATTACAGGCACGTGCCACCGCATCTGGCTAATTTTTTATATTTCTAGTAGAGACGGGGTTTCACCAGGATGGTTTTGATCCCCTGACCTCATGATCCACCTGGCTCAGCCTCCCAAAGTGCTGGGATTACAGGCATGAGCCACGGCACCCGGCTGTTCATAAACTTTCTTTGTTGTTTTTCTGTCCCCCTTGGCCTTGAGTTTTATTTTTTCTAGAATTAAAATTATGAGTTTTATTTTCATTTGCTGATTTATTTTGTCTGTCTTTTTGCCAAAGAAGTCTTAAGTGATATCTCTAATCTGTTGTGACTACAATAGAGTTTTCTAATAATTTGATTTTGTTTAAAACAGATATAATGTATAATATAGTCATGTTAGTAGAGGAGAATTCTATTTTGCATAATTATTTTCATATGGCTTTTTTTTTTTTTTTAAGATGGTCTGGATTTTTATTATTCCTCAAAACAACATGCTCAGAAGATGGTCGAATTTCTTCAGTGTACAGTTCCCTGTAGGTATGTTTGGGACCTGATTGTGACTAAGTCTAAGGACCCGGGAATGGATGTGGATCACATATATTCTTCAGGCTCAGACAACTTCTCTTTAAAATTGTAGTAGAGATGATACTTACACAATCAGGAAGCATATATTGGGTTAACCACACACTCATAGAGGAGGTAGGACTTGTGCTCCAAAGATCGGGAAATTTTCATAGCTGGAGTTTATATTGAAAGGTACTATTAGTGTGAACAGACTTGCAGTGGGCATTAGTGTGACTTTCAATAATGCTATATAGAAAGTAGATTGGTCTGAGCCAACAGCGTGTTCTAGAGGTTTGGTAGAAAAGGTAGGGCTTAGTCAGAATGGTGAAGGTTTTGAAATGCAAGTGGAGGACACTAGGTTTTATCAGAGGAGGCGTCAGGAAGCCATTTTAGACTTTGGACAATGATGGTTTGATTTAATGAAAATTGATATTCCTGAGTCTATACAAGTTAATGACCTTTGTCTTTATATTATTACTAACTTTTTTCTTAATAGATACAAAGCATCACAAAGACTGATCTCTCAAGATATCCATAGTAACACATACAATTACAAAAGCACTTTTTCTGTGGAAATTGTTCCAGTATGCAAGGTATTTTTTTTTTTTTTTCATTTAATCCATGTCTGTAAAAGAGTACAATTAATTAATTGGTGTATATGTAATTTGTAGCTCCTGGTTTTCGTCTAGGGTTGGTTAAAAATTTAGAATAAGTTCCTTAAGTGATTTCTAACATATTCAGCCTTGTTAAAAGATATATGTTTTAAAAAAAATCATGGTTATAATTATGAATTGACATGCCTTTTATTTTGGTGTATTAAAATGAAAAGACCTGGTTACAGTTGACAAAAGTCCATATTGTTTAAAATTTGTGATCCTGTGAGCCTATGTGATAGCTCAGTGAAATTGAATAAAAGAAATGACATTAAAATCATTATTAGTGAGCCACTTTGTGGAACATATACAAACTAAATTTTGGCAAGAAATTAAAGAATATTGGGATAATGTGAAAATGAGATCATAAAATCATTTTTATGATTTTAAAACATAAGCTGAATAAAACATTTAAAATGTAGATTATTTCATTTTATTGTACTAAGATAAAACTCTGCTTCAAAAAATATACGAATTACAATTCAATAAATAGTTGTTGAGCATCTATTGTATAGAAGGCTGTGTACTGAGGATTGTATAACTATAGGTCTCTGCCATGTAAGAATTTATATGTCAGTATTAAACCACTAATAATAACTGCCATTATTTATTATGACCATTCTGCATAAAGTTAATGCAGATACTTTAGTGTCTTTCACCTCATTCTCATGTCATAATAACTGAGGTAAGCCATATCATTTTGAAGACGAGGAAATTGAAGTTTGAAGAGGTTAGACAATTTGCCCAAAGTTACATGATCACAAAATGATGAAGCTAGGATTTGCACCCAGGTCTGTGTCTCTAAAGCTTTAAAGCTGCTATTGCTGTTTTATAGTATGTACTAGGGATGAAATGATAGCTTAAAATAGGGTCAGCAAACTTTCTTTGTAAAGAGCCAGATGGTAAATTTTTTTAACTTTTAGGCCGTATAATCTCTTTTGCAGCTACTCAGCTTTGCTATTGTTGTATAAAAGTAGCATGGGTAATATGTAAAGGAATGTCAGGGCTCTGTTCCGGTAAAACTTTATTTACAAAAACAGATGTTGGGTCAGATTTGTCCTGAGGGTGGCATTTTGCCAACCTCTGGTTTAAAACAGTGAATGTTTCCCTGATACAAAGCTTGAGCAATATGAATTTAGGTGTGAGGGCATATTTAGGCCTTGTGTAACTGAGTTTTACACATGTAAAAATTAACATATGTCTTACACTATGTAAAAAAGTATATTTGTTTATCTTTGGAAACTCATGTATTAAAAAACAAGGACTGGACTAATAGCTGTTATGATTGTGAATAGATACACCTTAAAATATAACTCAGATCTTTTTTGTATTTTAATTCAGTTTAAAAACATATGTTGCTGCTTCATGTCTCCCAATATAAATGAATACGTGACTTTTTTGGGCTTAAATCTTTGATTGTATATTGGCACATGTAGCCATGTAAGAGAAATATGTTCCTTTGAAGTTTATTTTTAATGGAGATTGAAAGAAGTCACAGGTGGATTTATAGAATCACTCTCCTCCTGATGTTTATAGTACTCTGTTTAGAATGTACGCTGTATTAACATGTAGAGTGATGAGGCATTTACACTGCAGTAAAATGGAAATAATAATAGCTTGGCGAATAGGCCCTGGATTTCTTTCTTTTTTTTTTTTTTTTTTTTGACACAGTTTTGTTGTCACCTAGGCTAGAGTGCAGTGGCACCACCTCAGCTCACTGAAGCCTTGCCCTTCTGGGCCCAGGCTGTCATTCCACCTCAGCCTCCCAAGTAGCTAGGCCCACAGGCATGTACCACCATGTTTGGCTAATTAAAATATATATATATGTGAAAACAGGGTGTCCATATTGTCCAGGTTGGACTTGAACTCCTGGCCTCAAGGGATTCTCCCATCTTGTCTTCCCAGATTGCTGGAATTATAGGAGCGAGCCACCGTGCTCAGCCAGGATTTTTTTTAAAGCATTTTTATTAAGACAAAATGCCTGTCATAATTAAGGTCTGATTCTTTAGTCTCTTTGTTGATTGGTAAATTGAAAATAACGTTTTGGTTGATCAAGTGCAATTGGATTGGGTGTTTATTGAACTGTTATTTAGGATATGCCTCATTCTAAATGTTAGTTCTTATGCCTAGGATAATGTTGTCTGTCTGTCTCCAAAACTGGCACAAAGCCTAGGAAATATGAACCAGATTTGTGTGTGTATTCGAGTAACCAGTGCCATTCACCTCATTGATCCAAACACCCTACAAGGTAAATTCTGGAAATGATTTGCCTTGACAATTTTGTTCTGTATGATGAACAATAATAATTCGTGTTGTTAATTTTTCAGGCATTCTTGCTAATATTGTTTTGAAACGTTAGTTAAAATTTGTGCTATTGTTTAATACAAAACACTGTGGAAATACAAGACTTTGATTAGTTACTCTTGTATTTTTTATTTAAAGAAACAATTCTGTTAACTTTTACATATTTACTGGTTTATTCCATTGATTTTTACTGAAATTGACTTTTTTTGTTTTTTGAGATGGAGTCTAGCTCTATCGCCCAGGCTACTGTGCAGTGGCACAATCTTGGCTCACTGCAACCTCTGCCTCCCAGGTTCAAGCGATTCTCCTGCTGCAGCTTCCCAAGTAGCTGGGATTACAGGCGTCCACCACCACGCCCAGCTAATTATTGTATTTTTAGTAGACACTGTGTTGGCCAGGCTGGTCTCGAATCCTGACCTTGTAATCTCCCTGCCTTGGCCTCCCAAGGTGCTGGGATTACAAGTGTGAGCCACCACCTCCAGCCTGAAATTGATTTACTTACCTCATTTAATTTTTGGGACTATTAAGTCCATTGCCAAAATTTGGTGTCTAGCAGTTATTTTAAATTTTGGAACATTTGGCTTTTCGTGGCCCATTGGAACATTTAATTTGAATATGAATTTTAGCTGATTTTGTTATTACTGTAGATCATTTTTTAACATTCTCTATAGAGTAAATTATTTTTTAAGACCACATTTTAGTAGGTATCTTAGTATTTGGATGTATCTTCTACTTGATCTTTTTCATGTATTTTCTGTAATATAAGTTTCCTTTATGCAAAAAGTGAGTTTATTTTGATATTTTTCTGGAAAGTCATTCATTATCTTTATCAGTTAGGATTCCTAAGTTAAAGATCTGTTTGCAATATTGAGATGGACATTCTTTACCTATCTGGTAGAACTAGGCTTTATTTCCCGTAAACTAAGCAGCTAAGATGACAGATATGTTTCTAAAATAAAGTGCCAGCACATGAAACAACTATACCACTGATTGGATCTGATCTTATTTAAAAGGCACTTAGCCCTGTGGCATTCTGGTTATAGTAACTATTTAAGATATGTTTGACATCTGATATATTTTTCTTGTGCTTTGAGAAGTTTGTGGTTGGTTTATAGGAGTAATTGATGACCCTAAGGAGTGAGTTGACACTAGTTCTGTTGACCTGCCACTTCCCAGTTGGCATCTACCAGTTTCTTCTTAGTTAATACATTTGATGACTCTGAAATATATAGTTTTTCTTATGTTTTTGTGTTCTATCCTTATTTTTAGTTGCAGATATTGATGGGAGCACTTTCTGGAGTCACCCTTTCAATAGTTTATGTCATCCCAAACAGCTAGAGGAGTTTATTGTGATGGAATGCAGCATAGTCCGAGATATAAAACGTACTGCAGGTGCTGGAATGATATCAAAAAAAGTAAGCTACATCCTACCTGCCAGTGAATTTTTTTTTCCTCAGTTATTATTGTTTCAGTCCCTCTTTAAAATAAAAATTTGTTGGTGATTCCACAGTATGGAATCCAAACTTAGCACCACATTAGGACAAAAGTTCTTTCTTTTTTTTTTTTTTTTTTTTGTCTTTTTAATGTGTGGCCTTTGTGGAAATTATTAGACTTAGAATGTTAATTTATTCTCTTTTGTGTAGGAAAATCTTTTAAATGTTTACTCCGTTATATAAAAAAGAGGCTTTTCTTTGCTTTATTTTTATAGAGGAGGACCTTTATTTTTGTAGTGGTTATCTTGACTTTTAAAAAGTCATCACCAAATACTAAATACTTAAGTGTACATCTCTCACACACAGGAATATTTTTCTACATAATGAAAATATTGTTACCATACCTATAAAACATGTAGTCTACACAGTATTCTGCTCTTATCCAAGGGGATACTATCATTCCAAGACCCCCAGTGGGTTTTTGAAACCACAATAGTACCAAACTCTATGTATATTGTTTTTTCCTATACAAACATACCTATGATAAAGTTTAATTTATAAATTAGGCACAGTAAGAGATCAACGATAATAATAAAATAGACCAATTATAACAATATACTGTAATAAAAGTGGTGTGAATGTAGTCTCTTTCTCAAAGTTGTCTAATTCTACTCTACCAACCTATTTTTGGATAGCGATTAACTGTGGGCAGATGAAACCTTTGAAAGGGAAACTGTGGATAAGGGGGGATTATTATATTCAGATTTCCTCATTTGTCCCGAAAGTGTCTTTTATGCCTTGTTCAAACAGGTATTCAATTGGAGATCACATATTAAATGGGAATATTATACCTTTTTAGTCTTTTTTTTTTTTTTTTTTTTTTTGAGATGGAGTCTCGCTCTGCTGCCCAGGCTGGAGTGCAGTGGCCGGATCTCAGCTCCGCCTTCTTTTTTCTTTTATTGGTTATGATACCAACTTCCTTAGACAACTAGTGCATTTATCTTGTAGAATACTCCACCTTCTAAATCTATCTTGTTTCCTCATGATGCCATTTAACTTGCTTCTTAATTCCTTGTATTTCCTCTAAACTGGAAAGTTGATCTAAAGGTTTGGTTAAGTTTACATTAAATTTTTCTTGCCAGAACAGTTCAGAGGTGATGCATGTAAAAGAGACAAGTAATGTCTGACTGTTTCACTTGTTAACATAGCGATAGATTCCTCCATTGTAATGTTAGGATTTTTTTTCCTTTTGACCAGCAAGCAATCTGTGGCTTAATACTGTAATAATATGCAAGTATTGAGTTCCTGTTATCTCTTTTTTTTTTTTTCTGGCTTTAGCGTCTGTTGATAATTCTTGCCCATAAATTAATTATTTTATTTAGGGTTACAGAATCATGCATTTTCTATTTGTATTCTACATTTATTAGCTGTCATTCTTAAAGAAGAGCTTTTCATTATTAACTAGGGGCTATGTAGCATTCCTGAAATGCTCATCTGCATGCATTCTTTTAATTAATTATGATCTTGCCATGTTGTTTGGGCTGGAGTGCAGTGTGGCTTCATAACTCGATGTAGCCTCAAACTCCTGGGCTCAAGTGATCCTCCTCCCTCAGCCTCTGGGCTCAAGTGATCCTCCTCCCTCAGCCTTGTAAGTAGCTGAGACCACAAGTATGTGCCACCATGCCCAGGTAATAAAAAATTAGCTAATTTTTTAATTTCTTTGTAGAGATGGGGTCTCCATGTTACTCAGGCTGGTCTCAAACTCCTGAGCTCAAGCAATCCTCCTTCCTTGGCCTCCCAAAGTGTTGGGATTACAGGCATGAGCCACCTCCTCTGGCCTATGCATAAATTATTAATTCTTTTAGTAAATATTTTTAGAGTAAAGAGTTGATCTAGGAGTCATTTCCAGTGGTGAATATTAGCTTACACATACAGGTGGTGTCTCTATGACTATCATGATCTCATGAAGTATAAGTATTATATATTTACTGTATTTTCTTTTGTTTTCTTCTTCTCCCCTCCTCTCCCTTCGTCTTTTCTTTTCCTTTTTTTTTTTTTTTTTTTTTTTAAAGACACAAGGTCTCACTCTTTCTCTCAGAGCTGGAGTTCAATGGTATGATCATAGGTCATTGGGACCTTGAGCTTGTGTGCTCCAGTGATCCTACCACCTCACACCTCAGCATGCTGTCATACCTGTCTAATTTCTATTTTTTAATTTTTTGTAGAGTCAGTCTCACTGTTTTTTCAGGCTGGTTTCAAACAATCTTCCTGCCTCCCTTATAGGCATGAACATGAGTGCCTGGACTTTCTTTTTTTAAAAATCCTCATATTGCCCCAAATTTTTTCAATGGGAGCCCCCTCAGAATGGTTCCTATTGTTGTTTTGACATAACTTTCCTAGTCTTTGAAAGCATCCTTGATTTCTGGCACAACACAGCATTCAGGTGTTCCAAAATCACATGTATGGTTTCTAACCCATATCTGAAATCAAATGTTTCTTCAAAGATGAAAGTCTGGCTTCTTTTAGTGTGAAATAGTATCTAGAGACTCCCAGGATAAGCGTGTGTGTGTGCGCGCGCGCGAGCTAATAATGCTTCTTGAGACAAAAATAACTTGTGATAATTTGGGGAAAATCAATGGAAATGGAAGACAGATGACTTTCTACATTTTATTTAAAAATTAAGGTAATATACTTAAGGGCAAACTTTTCATTTATAATAAATGTAGAGTACCACTTCCCCTCAGGCAGACAGAAAACTAGATGTTATATTTTCTTGGTTTTTAATAGACAGCTAGAAGAGGTTAATAAATTTCTTACAAGTAGAAGAAGTCTAATATTTAGAAAGTAAATCCTGTTAAATAAAATTTAGTTTCCCTATTAATTGACTTTTCTTTTGCAGTTCTTAAGTTTGAGACTTGTCTTTTATTTCAGTTTCTCCTTCCACTCTATTTCTTCTTCTTTTTTTTTTAATTTCTTTTTCTTTGACCAACTGCAATAAGAAATACTGATTCTTCTCATAACTTTATTTTGAGATTCCTTAATTTTATTTAAAACTGTTAGTATTTTGCTCTTGATCTCACTTTAGTTGGTCTGTCTTTGTTGTTAAAGGTGTTGGCATGTTGGAAAGGTAATTAATAGTTTTCTAGTTTAAAAATCGGGATGTTGTTTCTGCAATATGTGTGCATATATGTATAGGAATGATTGTACTCTACACTAGTAGATACTTTAAAAACTAATTCGATAAAGATTTGTCTTCTCTAGTGGTTTACTACTAGGATATCTAGGCTGTCTTGTCTGAACCCTTGTGTCAAGAAAGAGTTTGCTTGGAATACTTTCTTGCTTTAAGATTCCCCTACCTTTTCACTTATTTTGTTCACTCTGCCTATATTGGCCCATCTTCCTGTGAAAACATTTCTTTTCAAAATTCTACATATATATATTTTTAGGGAAATTGTTAATGTTTCATGAAAGTCTTGAATAAAATCTTAGAAAAAGTCAATGATTTATTTTTATGAATTGCTTGTGAGTCTGTCTGTACTCATGATTCAGTAATTTGTTAATTTTGACTGTGTTTCACGTATCAGAAAAATAAAAAAAAAAATTTCTGTCTTTAAAAATTAGAAAACCAAAAATCAATATTGTATTTAACTTTTCTCTGAGATGCTTTTAGAGTTACGTTTAGATTATTGAAGAGTACATTTTCTTTCCTCTTAAGCATGCCCTCGGGGAAGTCTGGGTACAGAAGACATCTGAAATGAATACAGATAAACAGTATTTTTGTCGTACTCATTTGGGACATCTTCTAAATCCCGGAGACCTGGTGTTAGGGTTTGTATTATTTCATATTTTAAACTGCCAAGTGGGATTGCAAATTTCCTTTGGGAACCAGCAAAACTACCTAAAATACTAACATTGCTTACTCTAAAAAGATCGAAGGGTTCTTAGGAACCTTATAACTCATTTTATTGTTGATAACTAAATTAAACTGCGGGTTGGACAGAAGCCCATAGTTACTCCATTTTGGTTATAATCTTAAAGAGTAATTTGTTCTAATATTTTGTTAATTGAACCTTGAAGTTATGTGGTTATATCCATATTTAGAGCTGCCTTTGCAGATTGGGTTGTTTTTTATTGTGCATTTGCTACTGATCAGGTAACTCACTTTTAAGGTATGGCAACTATTTATACAAAGGCTTGTAAAGGCATACATCAGTTCTTTCTGAATCAGAGCTTATCAGTGAGTGTCTGATTAAATCCTCAAATATTACTTTTGCTTTTAGGATTTCAGTTTCTTTTACTAGAGAATGAAGTTTTTTTCTGTTTTGTTTAAAATAAACTAGAAGGAAGCATCTAATTGAGTTCTAAAGTTGGACTGATATGTAAGTCTGTTTTGCTTTTACAGATATATGGCAAGGTGGACAATAATTGATTATAAATGAAACTCGGAGTTCCTTATTATCTTTACCAGCATCTACAGAAGCATGTTCATTGTGTAATAAATGACAGAACTTTTGAAGTGGGAAGCGTATTAAATGTTTGATTTTTAGGAAGTTTTAGGTGATATCCATAAAATAAAAAGTTACACACAAAGGGTAAATGGTCACTGAGTTTTTCATTGTTTACATTTCAGGTTTGATTTGGCCAATTGTAACTTAAATGATGAGCATGTCAACAAAATGAACTCAGATAGAGTTCCAGATGTGGTAAGGCTTTAGATTTTTCCCTTTTTTCCTGTGTTAAAGAGGATGAATGTAACCCTTAGGGGTACGAGGTAGGTAGGAGTTCATTCACACTTTTGAAAATAACAAATCAATTTAGAGATTTCTGAAACTGCAGATAAGGTATAATAGCAAAAGTCTTTTTTTTTTTTTTTTTTCCTTAAAGAAACAGGAGGCTGGGTGTGGTGGCTCAAGGCTGTAATCCCAGCACTTTGGGAGGCCTAGGCAGGTGGATCACCTGAGGTCGGGAGTTCGAGACCAGCCTGACCAACATGGAGAAACCCTGCCTCTATTAAAAATACAAAAAAATTAGCTGGGCATGGTGGTGCATGCTGGTAATCCCAGCTACTTGGGAGGCTGAGGCAGGAGAATCACCTGAACCCGGGAGGCAGAGGCGGAGGTTGCAGTAAGCTGAGATTGTGCCATTGCACTCCAGCCTGGGCAACAAGAACAGAACTCTGTCTCAAAAAAAAAAAAAAAGAAAGAAAGAAAGAAAGAAACGGGAGTCTTGCTTTATTGCCCAGGCTTGCATGCAGTCATGATCGTCACTCACTGCAGCTCAAACTTCTGAGCTCAAGTAATCCTCCCACCTCAGCCTCCTGAGTAGCTGAGACTACAGGCACATGCCACCACTCCCAGCTAATGTTTAAAAAATGTTTTGTAGAGACGGGATCTTGTTGTGTTGCTCAGGCTGGTCTGGAACTCCTGGCTTCAAGTGATCCTCTGACCTCAGCCTCTCAAGTAGGCGGAATTACAGGTGTCACCTATCATGCCTGGTTTCATTTTAAATAATTTTTCTTGGTGGGGTAAATCCAAGATTTATTGTGATTTTTTGTTCCTCTTCTAATCACATTTGCATTCTCTCTCAAAATACCTGATATTATCTGTAGAGCAAAAATAAATTTAGCTGGGGGCGGTGGCTCACGCCTGTAATCCTAGCACTCTGGGAGGCTGAGGTGGGCAGATTGCTTGAGCTCAGGAGTTTGAGACCAGCCTGGACAACACAGTAAAACCCCATCTTTTAAAATATAAAAAATTAGCTGGGCATGGTAGCATGCACCTGTAGTCCCAGCTACTTAGGAGGCTGAGGCAGAAGAATTGCTTGAACTTGGGAGGTAGAGGTTGCAGTGAGCCAAGATCACGCCACTGCACTCCAGCCTGGGCGACAGAGCGAGACTCCATCTCCAAAAGATAAATAAATAAATTTGCAGCTAAAAATGGTGACATTTAGCATTTATTCAGGTTCATTTTTATTAGGCTCACTTCGTTTCACATATATTGTTCAGTTAAGAAGGCATTTAGAGTTAAGGCTGTTATTCAAAGCTGAATAAAATGTCAGTGAAAAATAATCTTCACAGTATCAAGTCTTCGAAAAAGACTATTGATTCTGAAAAATCTGTTCTAACATGATGAGGTTAAGGATCATGAGAAACAGTGAATGAAATTAGTGTGAAAGACCCTGTCTTCTATACTTGCTTAATCTTTTAGAATAAACATTGATATCTTTAGCAGTGAGCAAAAAAAAAAAAGAGCCATGACAAATCAAGGACTCCGACCACCTGCCCAGTTGTGCTTTTATTAGTTGATAAATTAGGAATAACAGCATGGTTGGAGTGTAAGTCTAAATAGGTATTTCTAACAAGGTCATGAGAGGAGATCATGGCAATCTTACAAGATTTTGTGTTTTGTAAAATTATTTTCATTCTATAAGCATTCTAAGATACGTTGTGAAAGCTATATATAGTTCTGTAAATGCTTATTGGTGAGAATAAGAGAAAGAAAAAGTATCTACTTGTGATATTCACAATGATTTATATGAATGGTAGCTGAAAGCTGAAGTTTGAGTTAAAAGAAAACTGCAGTTTTTGTTATTAAGAAAAATAGTATTCAATCACTGAAAAACTTTAGTAAATTTTAACAATTATACAAATAATGCTTGAATCCATTCTCATAAAAAGTTAAAATACATGGAGAAAAATTTTAAAATTTTTCTATTGACACTGCCTCAATATCCCTTCCCCTTTCTCCTGAGGTGTAACCACTGTCATTAGTTTGGTCATTTTTTAGCTTTACTGAATTTTGTGGCCTCACTGTATAGTTCCCATTCTTTATAACTTTACAAGTATTTATCTTGCAGGTATTAATCAAGAAGAGCTATGACCGGACCAAACGTCAGCGTCGTAGAAACTGGAAATTGAAAGAGCTTGCGAGAGAGAGAGAAAACATGGATACAGATGATGAAAGGTCTCGCTTTTCTTTAAATCTCTTATGTTGTCTCAAAGGAAATATTTATGATAAATACTTTTTATGTTGTAAAGAAATAGGCATCACATAATTGATCCTTGCACACTATTATAATCTTGGATTCTTATCAAGGTATTAATGGAATTAGTATAAGATGATGTAAAGACATTTAACACAGATTTAGTAATTATCTCCTGGTTTATGACCTAATAATTGTAGTGTTAATGTAAAGAATTCATTTGAAAAGTTAAAATATAGTCATACTTTGCTTAACAGTGGGCATACCTTCTGAGAAATGCATCATTAGGTGATTTTGTTGTGTGAACATCATAGAGTATGTGGCACATGACTTTATAACAAATAATTACATTATGAATATCACAAATAGCAGATGAGTACTTCTAGCTTGAGATAAAAAGGAAACAGCTCATTGATGCCAAGTGTGTTATTTCTCAAATAATTTAAGCAGAAATGAAGACAATGTTCTAAAACAGTTTATTGAATGATTCAAAAAGTGGCTTTACTGATGAAGATGCCAATGTCTAAAAAAAATGAGTTTATATAAAATTGTATCATGAAATGTGAGTGGGAAACAGCAGTATGTCTACATAGTCCTTAAAATGAAGAAAATGTAACTGTATATTTTTGCTGATGAAATATTTAAATGTTTATTTAAAGGCAATACCAAGATTTTCTTGAAGATCTTGAAGAAGATGAGGCAATTAGAAAAAATGTCAACATTTACAGAGGTTGGTGTTCTAGGAGTGTTTAAGTCATTTGTTCTGTATATAAGTATCGTTCCTAGTGTGAATATTTTGGTATCTTAAGCTTTGATTCTCATAAATGTCTTTAATTGTTTTTTCAACTACTCTAGTCAGACTTCTACAGAAAAAAAACTTGCAAAACAATAAATAAAACTTTATAAAATACTGTTTTGTATATTACAGTTAATATTATTTGCATTCTAGCCTGATCGCTTAAGTTGCTCACTCCTATAGTGGTGGAAGTATATTCATACAGTTATTCAGTTCATTTGTTCAGTGAATATAATTTGAATGACCACTGTAAGAGACAAGAGCTTCTGATACAATATAGTTACATAATAATGGTAAAGGTAGATATTTGTATATTTTCAAATATACTTATTTAATACTTTGTATACATATAAATACTTTGTATTTATTTTATTCTCTTTGTATTTTTTTTTAGATTCAACCATCCCTGTGGAAAGTGACACAGATGATGAAGGAGCACCTCGAATTAGTCTGGCTGAGATGCTCGAAGACCTTCACATTTCCCAAGATGCCACTGGTGAAGAAGGTGCATCAATGATGACATAATGAGATGTTGTAGACTGTTTCCACATACATGGGCTTAAGAAGTTGGACAAAATTACCTTAAGTGTCTACTCTCTATGCCTCCAGATTTCAAGAGGAGAAATTTAGTTTTAAACCTGAATAAACATGATTGTTTTGAGTGCTCACTCAAACCACTGAAAAAGATGGATGGCTTTGAAGTTTTAGATAATAAAAGATTATGGAGAATGTAATTACTATTGATATTTAGGCTACTTTACATGTGGAATTTTATCACTGTGCTTTTTTATATGAGGCACTGTAGTATTTTCACATAGTATAGTACTCTGGATGTAAAAGCTCAAAAATTGTGATTCCTTGAACATTCACTAAATATTCAAGCAAAAACACATTTTTACATTATTTTTACATTGATTACTTTAGTAAAAAACCATATGAAGAAGCATTTTTAATATTAACTTGGTACATACTTTGATCCACTTTACATCATTTTTATGTTCTTAAGATAGGAAAATTAGGGTTCAGTTTATCACTGGACATTCAGGAGGCAAGTCAATCTTTTTTATTTCCTTACGAAGTTAACTCTTCAAAAGCTGTTAGAGAGTTACCTTAATTTTTATTGCAGTAGGAGGAAATACATTTAAAATGTCTGTAGATTTATAGCAAATAGAGACTCATTATTTAAAGGTTAAATAACAATTTGTTCTTTTGTTATTTTTGCCAGTTTAGGGTAGTAGCTGCTTTTCTCATATAAATATATTCCTACCACATCAAAAATGCTGCTTTTAAAATTTTTGTTTATAAATTGAGAAGGAATTTTCTCTCTATAAATTTCTGTCATTGAACACATCACCATCAAAAAGAATATTAGAATCCAGCATGAAGATAATGACTAATAAAAATGAGGTACATACTTTATAAAACCATTATTAATCAGATTTGAATGAGGAATGCTTTCCACATCCTTGAAAGACAAACTGGCTTAGGTTTTAAAGTATTCTGAGAATGAATTATTAAGATCCTATTTCTATAAGTAAGATCAGACTTACTAAGTGTGCCACAACTAAGAGCTAATTCATTTATTCTGTGTGTGCCATTAAATAAAGAGATTGAGCAAGTGCCACTATGTGAAACATTTTTCTTTTTTTTAATACTGGACTTTCCAATTTTGAAATTATGAATAAAGGCCTAAATTTTCTATAGTGGCTTCTTTTCTGTCTGCACATTTTGTTAAAATTGTGGATCTAAAAGCCATATGCTGTCTTTGGTGGTGGCCTAGTAGGAAAGGCTTGTCCTAGTTCTTGAAAGGTAAGATTGACCAAAGCAGGTTCTCATTGGTGGTCTGTGTTTACATCTTCCATGTCAAGATATTTTAAAGCATGAAAATAAAGCCATCCTTGCCCTTTTTCGTGTGTTTGAAATGGTTGCATCGTTGTCATATTTACATGAGAAAGCATGCAGTTTTCCAGAGTAGAATTGTTAATGTTATTTGAGTACTTTTATAATCTTCCCACTGAAAAATATAGTTTCCCACTAACCTTATTGAGTCTTATTTAGTCTTACTCATTTTGATGCTCTACTAAGTATTGAAATTTTTCGGTTGAAAGACTATGACAGGCAAACGAATGTAGCTAAGAGAAAAACTCATCCAAGAGCTTGCACAAAGTTAAATAACCTTGATAAATCTACTATACTGTAGTAAGGTTCCCATACTCAAGAGGCTTGTGGGTCACCCAGTATTCTTAATCATGTTCCACAGTTGTTATGGCTTGGGAAGGCTGGTATTAATCAAATGCACAAGAACATGATTTATAACCAATTTATAAATACAACTAATTTACAAGTCAGTATGGTCATTATTTTTTTGTAGCCAAATCTGCACTTGAAGCTGCTGATTTAGAGTCAAAAGTCACTGAGTGGCCAGGTGCGGTGGCTCATGCCTGTGATCCCAGCACTTTGGGAGGCTGAGGAGGGCGGATCACTTGAGGCCAGGAGTTCAAGACCAGCCTTTCCAACGTAGTGAAACCTATCTCTACTAAAAATGCAAAAATTAGCCAGGCGTGGTGGTGCACACATGTAGTCCCAGCTACTCGGGACACTGAGGCAGGAGAATCGCTTGAACCCAGGAGGCGGAGGTTGCAGTGAGTCGAGATCTCGCCACTGCACTCTAGCCTGGGCGACAGAGTGAGACTCTGTCCCCCAACTCCCCCAATAAAAAAAGTCACTGATGAGCAAGAAAAGATCAGGGGTAGAGTTGCTTGTGTAACTGAGATGTTTAACAGCATCAAGCTAATTATTTGCCTTAGTAGAACCCAGAAGCTCTGGGCTGTGTGCCAGGAAATGCCTCCCTGGTCAGTACTTAGTACCAGAGTTTCCCCTAGATTCTTTAATTTTAGTAAATGTGCTCACATTGAGTCAGTCCTTACATAACTGGGTATGTTATTTCCAGCCTAAGGAATGTTTATTTTTAAAAATATTTTTATCCATAATTTCAGACTTACAAAAAGGTTGCAAGCATTCCCGGATACCGTTTATCCAGATTTGCCAAATGTAAACAATCTACCTCATTTGCTTGCTTTCCCCTTCTCACTAATTATTTTTTCCTCAACCATTTAAGAGTAAAATGCAGATATGATGCTGCTTTATCCTCTAAATATTTCCCCCGTCCAAAAAACAAGGAATTCTCGAATCACAGTGCAGTGATCACTATCAGAAAATTAACATCGACACAAAACTGTTATCTGATAGGCCATATTGAGATGTTGTCAGTAATCTCAATAAAGTCCTTCATAAAAATAGTAAATCTAAGATTCCGTGTTGTATTAGGTTCTCATATCTCTTCAGTCTTTAATCTGGACCAGTTCTGAGTGTAATGTTTTATGTAATTGACATTTTTGAAGAGGCCAAGCCAGTTGTTTTGTAGAGTGACCTCAATTTGGGTTTGTCTGATGTTTTCTTATGATTAATTTTAGGTTATGTCCTTTTGGCAGGACTATGCCAGGAGTGATGCCAAATTCTCAATGCATAGTATCAGGAAGCGTGTGCTGTTGATTGGTTCAGAAGTTCCCAAACTTGGTCATTTGTTGGTTTTCTGTTGTAAGGAAGAGCTATCTCTTTTTTCATATATTTGCTTATTCAGTTGTTTTTGATGTCATTGTGGACTCTTGAATTTTTACTTTAATACAATGGGATCTTGCCCTTTGCAATAGTTATTTTTACTTGATTTTTTAAAAATGTATTTTCAGTGTACAGTGAAATTTCTCTTTGATGTACAGATCATGGCTTTTAACACATAGATCATGTAATTACTACAGTTCAATTATAGAACAGTTCTATCACATCCACCCCCAAAAAATGTCTTTGTTGTTGTTGTTGTTTTCAAATCCTCACATCCTTAAACCCTGGCAATTTCTGATCTGTTTTCTAACTTCATAGTTTGCTTTTTTCAAAATATATAAATGAAATCATACAGTATGTAGCCTTTTAAGTCTGATTTCTTTCACTCAGCATGGTGCACTTGAGATTCATCTAAGGTGTTGTGTAAATCAAAGTCCGTTCCTTTTTGTTTCTGAGTAATATTGCATTATCAATATCACAGTTTATTCATTCCTATGTTGAGGTATGTTTGAGTTTCTAGTATTTGCTGATTAGTAGTAAAGCTGCTATCAACGTTTCTATACGGGTTTTTATTTTACTTGGGTAAATAATCAGGAGTGGAATTGTTGCATCCTATATTTAACTTTGCAAAAACCTGTCAAACTGTTTTCAAAAGTGGCTTATGCCATTGTGCTTTCCCACCAGCAGTGTGTGAGAGTTTCACTTACTCTGCATCCTTGTCATCTTTTGATATTGTCAGTTTAATAGGTGGATGGTGGTGTCTTTTTGTGATTTTTAATTTGTGTTTCCCTAATGACTAATAATACTGAACATCTTTTCATGTGCTTGTTATGTATAGCTTTTCGTCAGTAAAATGGCTGTTCAAATCTTTCATCTATTTTTAAGAACTGAGTTGTGTTATAGTTGGGGTTGCTATAACAGAATACCATAGACTAGGTAGCTGAATAAGAAAGCAAACCTTTTCACAGTTCTGGAGGCTAGGAAGTCTGAGATCAGGGTGCTAGCTAGCATGGTCAGATTCTGGTGAGAGCCCTCTTCCTGGTTTGCACATACGTGGCTGTCTTCTTGCCATCCTCTCACATGCAGAGCGAGAACTCTCTAGTATTTCTTATCTCTTCATAAGAGACATCCAGTCCATAGCAGTTTGGTGGTTTTCTTGTTTTTTATTTTGATGTTCATATTGTTCCAGAATTGGCCAGTGGGTACCCCTTCAAGCTGGGGCTTACGTCCTTTTGACAGGTGCTTCTCTGTATTTGATCTTGTTCATATGCTGATACAACTTTTTGGGCAGGATTTGAATTTTTCTTGTTCAGGCCCCACATTACTCTTAGCTTATTTTGCATCATGAGGAACGAATGTACTTAAAAATAGGGCAGTTTGAATTGAGTCATCTGTGATTTAAGGAATCATGAAATGGCTTCATAAAAAAACACCGATGTCAGTGTTACGCATTCTCAGCTTATCAGTTCTGTCACATGTTGAAATAACTTGATCAGTGGGGTAGTGAGCCTTGATGACAGCAAGAAATCAGTCTAGGTATCTTTCTGTACTTCAAAATAATGTGATAAGAAAATTGAACTTTAGTTGATTGAGTTGGTACATTTTGAAAACTGCGTTATTGTCTAGGGAAAAGACATGATTCAGGGTGACAAAGCAAGATCTATAGTAATTAAAGGTTATTTGGAATAGGTTGGGCAGCCACTACGTTTCTGTAGCAATGTTGCTTGTATTGTTTTATGTGATGGCAATTTTATTTTGTTTTTGTTGGAGTCAGCACTGCAGTGGTGCCTGTTAGACATTTTCCTTCTGACACAGTTTCACATAAATATGGTCTTTATCACCTGCTTCACAACATTGTTGTTGTGAAGTACTCTAAGGTAAAGTATGTACTAGAACTAGTTTATTAAGTGCTAGACAATTCTTGGGAGCTGTATGATGAAAATGAAAATGTTTTGGAATCAGCTTACCTGTCACTTATTAGCTACATGACTTAAACTTTCTGAACACCTGTTTCTTCAGTTTGTTAAAAGGGATTGCTAAAATTCTTAGCATAGTCAGTGTGCAACAAATTGTAATTCAATAGTTTCTGCTTTTAAAATTTTTAAACAGTTTCAGTGTTTAGTATTTAAACAAGTTGAGAAATGACTTTTGTTACTTGTTGCATTTTGTATGCATACACTTTTAGAGCAGCATAGAGTCATAGAGTTTGTTCTGGAAAATTCATGTGGTATAGAGAACCATAAAGACAAATGTAGAAATTACACATAATCCTACCACAGGGATTCACTGTTAACATTTTGATATTTTTCTTTTTTTAATAGGCATTATTTTCTATTTAGTTTTACATTTAGCAGAAAAATTAAGAAAACCCTACAGGGAATCCCCATATACTCCATACCCAGTTTTCCCTATTAACATTTTATATCAGTATGATATAAAACATTATTATATGCTCGTTATAATTAATGAGCCAATATTGATACATTATTACTAACTAAAGTCCATATATTTAGAATTCCTTAGTTATTATCTAATTTTCTTTTCCAGGACCCCATCCAGGGTGTCACATTACGTTTAGTTGTCATGTTTCCTTATGCTCCTCTTTGTAGTGGCAGTTTCTCAGATTTCCTTTGTTTTTGATGATCTTAACCGTTTTGAGGAATACTGCTCAGATATTTTCTAGGATGTTCTGCTATTGGAATTTGATGTTTTTCTCATGATAAGACTGGGGTTATAGGTTATTGGGAGAAAAACTGCAAAGGCAAAGTGCCATTTTCATGACATAATTTCAGTGGTATTTACTATCAACATGATTTCTCACTGTTGATGTTCACCTTGATCACCTGACTGAGGTAGAGTTTGTCAGGTTTCTCCACTGTAAAGTTACTCTTTTTTTCCCCGTTTCCTTACTGTACACTTTGGAAGGAAGTCACTGTGCACAGCCCAGAGGCGTGAGTTATACTGCCCCTCCTTAAGCATGGGATATCTATGTAAATTATTTGGAATTCTCCTGGATGGGAGATTTGTCTCTTTGTAATTTACTAATTATTTCAGTCATGTTTAGCCATATGGAGTCATGAATATTTATTTTATACTTGGTGTTATAATCTGATACTATTTTAATTGTTTTGTTCGAATTGTTCTAGCTTTGGCCGTTGGGAGCTCTTTCAGTTGTCTCCTTTGGGTGTATGGTCCTTTGACATACCCCCATCATTGTGTTATGATGTGTGTGTGTGTGAGCATTTCCTTATATTCTGGTACTATAAGGTGTTACAGATTCATCTTGTGTATTTATTGCCCTAGAATTGGTCATTTTTTTTAAGGAACTCTGGTTTTATTTATTGGAGAATGGTTATGGAAACCAACATCTAAGTGCTAGGTATGCTTGCTGCTACTGAGAGGTTGTTTCATTTAGTTCCTCTCAGCTGACAGAGTAAAAAAAAATGCTGTTTTACTAACCTATGTATTTATATATATTTATAAATATTTCTATATGTATCAAATATATCTCCATTAAAGTACACATGAAGTCATACTGATGTCTCCAATTATAATTAATTACTACATGGGTCAGTCTAGCTACCTGTCCTTGTTTATCCGTGAACTCTCATTCCAACAGTGTAAAACCTGATTTCCACCATCTGCCATCCATTTATACTGATGTCTCCAATTATAATTAATTACTGCATGGGTCAGTCTAGCTACTTGACCTTGTTTATCTGTGAACTGCCATTCCAACAGTGTGAAACCTGATTTCCACCATCTGCCATCCATTTACTTATTAAATTCCAGTATACAAGTATAGTAGTATGAGAATTATTAACCTACATCCTGTAAAAAATAACTTTATTAACTACAGCAAATGTTTTATGTGCAGTTCCCTTTCGCCCTTAGTCTTACAGACTGTTCTCATTTCCAGAGTTATTTCGGTCAGCACCTTCTCCCCGTTCCCTTTAGTGCAGTTGTTTCATATACTTGTAAAAGAGTTAGTCTTATCATAGTCTTCATTTCTTCCTGGGATCACCTGACCTCCTAAATGATTTTTTTAAATTTACTTTTTGTGTTGTAGATTTCTACGGTTTTGACAGATGGGTAATGTCTTGTATCTGCATTACAGTATTAGATAGAATTTTACTGCCCTAAAAATCATCTGTGTTTCTCCTATTCATCCTAAACCCTAAACTCTTAGCAACCACTAATCATTTTACTGTCTCTGTAGTTTTGCCTTTTTCAGAATGTTGTATAATTGAAATCATATAACATGTAGCTTTCCGTACTGGCTTCTTTAACTTAGTAATGCATTTTTAATGTTGTATGTATTTTGTGGCTTCTTAGCTCATTTCTTTTTATTTGCTGAATTATATTTTATAGTATGGATGTACCATAGTTTGCTTATCCATTTATCTATTGAAAGACATCTTGAGTACTTCCAGCTGTTGGTGATTATGAATAAAGTTGCTATAAACATTCATGGTCAGGTTTTTTCTGTGAACTTAGGTTTTAAAATCAATTGGATAAACACCTAGAATCATGATTGCTGGATCTTATAGTAAGATTGTTTAGCTTTGGAAGACACCACCAAACTGTCTTCCAAAGTGACTGGATCCTTTTGCATTACCACCTTCAGTGAATGAGAGTTCCTGTTGCTCTGCATCCTTGTCAGCATTTGGTAGTGTCAGTTGTTTTTAGATTTTAGCCATTCAAATAGGTGTGCAGTAGTATCTCATTGCTGTTTTCATTTGCAGTTCCCCAATGACAAATGATGATAAATATCTTTTCATATGCTTATTTGCCACCTGTATATCTTGGTGATGTATCGGTTCAGATTTTTGCCCATTTTTAAATTGGGTTGTTTTCTTGTTGTTTTAAGATGTGTATTTTGGATAATAGTCCTTTGTTAATATGTATTTTACAACTGTTTTCTCCCAGTCTGTGGCTTGCCTTTTATATATATATATATATATGGGCTGAGTGCTGTGGCTCTTGCCTGTAATCCTAGCATTTCGAGAGGGGGTGGATCACCTGAGGTCAGGAGTTTGAGACCAGTCTGGCCAACATAGCAAAACCCCATCTCTACTAAAAGTACAAAAATTAGCCAGGTGTGGTGGAGGGCGCCTGTAATCCCAGGTACTTGGGAGGCTGAGGCAGGAGAATTGCTTGAACCTGGCGGGCGGAGGTTGCAGTGAGCTGAGATTGCACCACTTCACTCCAGCCTGGGCAGAAGAGTGAGACTCTGTCAAAAAAAATTAATAAAAAATAATATAATAAAAATATATATGAAAATAATTTATGTGACTTATTTATATGTAATATAACTTACAGATGATTAGTGGTGAGATCATACTGTATATATAGTTTTTGTGCCTTCTTTATTGTTATAAAATAATAAGCCCTTTCAAAGCCATTGACAATTCTTTGTAAATATATTTAATAAAACAATATCACATTAGTAGATCACAGAATATCCCCAATTCATCACTCTTCCCTGTATCTAAGTCTTTTATCCTGTAACTTATAGTAGGATCAAATAAATATTTAAGGCTTTGGACGTTATATGGTCTCTATCACAACTACTCAGCTCTCCTGTTGTGGCATGAAAGGGCCATAGACAATGTGTAAATGAGAGTGGGTGTGTCCTAATAATGCGTTATTTTAAAAAACAGACAACAGACCTGCTGACCCTGATGTCACTTTGTTTTTTGTTTTTAATTTTTAATTCTTATCTGTATGTATGTAATTGATATATATATTTATGGAGTATATGAGATATTTTGATATGGACATACAATGTATAAAAATCAAATGGGAGTAAGTGGGATATCCATCACATCAAGCATTTATCCTTTGTGTTACAAACAATCCAATTATACTCTTGATTTTTTTTCTTGTTTCACTTAAAGTATCTTGGTTGTTTTAAAATGTACAATTAAATAATTGACTATACCACCCTGTTGTGCTATCAAATACTACATCTTATTCTTTTTTTTTTTTAACCCATTAAAACCATCCCCTCTTCCCCATTACCCTTCCCAGCCTTTGGTAACCATCATTCTCTCTCTGAGTTCAATTGTTTTAGTTTTTAGCTCCCACAAATAAGTGAGAACATGTGAAGTTTGTCTTTCTGTGCCTAGCTTATTTCACTTAACATAGTGATCTCCAGCTTCCTCCATGTTGTTGCAAATGAAAGATCTCATCCTTTTTTATGGCTGAATAGTACTCTGTTGTGTGTAAGTGCCACATTTTCTTTATCCATTCATCTGTTGATGGACACTTAGGTTGTTTCTAAATCTTGGCTATTGTAAATAGTGCTGCAGTAAACATGAGAATGCAGATATCCCTTTGATATACTGATTTCCTTTCTTTTGGGTATATACCTAGCGGTGGGATTATGGGATCAAATGGTAGCTCTGTTTTTAATTTTTTGAGGAACCATAGTGGTTGTACTAATTTACATTCCCAACAACAGTGTATGAGGGTTCCCTTTTCTCCACATCCTTGCCAGCATTTGTTATTGCCTGTCTTTTGGAAAAAAAAAAGCTATTTTAACTGGAGTGAGGTAATATCTGATGGTAGTTTTGATTTGCATTTCTCTGATAATCAGTGATGTGGGGTACCTTTTAACCTGCTTGCCATTTGTATATGAAATGTATATTGAGAAACGTCTGTTCAAATGTTTTGCCCATATTTTGATTGGATTATTAGATTTTTTCCTATAGAGTTGTTTGAGCTCCTTATGTATTCCGGTTATTAATTCCAGATGGATAGTTTGCAAATATGTTCTCCCATTCTATGAGTTTTGTCTTCACTTTGTTGATTGTTTTCTCTGCTGTGCAGAAGCTTTTTAATTTAATGTTATCTTATTTGTCCATTTTTGTTTTGGTTCCCTGTACTTGTGGGGTATTACTCAAGAAATCTTTGCTCAGGCCAATGTCTTGGAGAGACTCTCCCATGTTTTCTCTTATTAGTTTCATAGTTTGAGGTCTTAGATTTAAGTCTTCTTTTTTTTTTTTTTTTTTTGTATGTAGTAGGAGATGGGTCTAATTTCATTCTTCTGCATGTTGATAATCCAGTTTTCCCAGCACCATTTATTGAAGAGACTGTCCTTTCCCCAGTGTATGTGCTTGGCACCTTTGTTAAAAATGAGCTCATGGCAGATGTATGGATTTGTTTCTGGGCTCTCTTCTGTTTTATTGGTCTGTGTCTGTCTTTATGCCAGTACCATGCTGTTTTAGTTACTCTAGCTCTGTAGTATAATTTGAAGTCAGGTAATGTGATTCCTCCAATTTTCTTCTTTTTGCTTCAGATAGCTTTGGCTATTCTGGATCTTTTGTGGTTTAATGTAAATTTCAGGATTTTTTTTTCCATTTCTGTGAAGAATGTCATTGATACTTTGATAGGGATTGCATTGAATCTGTGAATTGCTTTGGGTAGTATAGATATTTTAACAATATTGTTTCTTTTAATTAATGAACATGGGATATCTTTCTATTTTTTTGTGTCTTCTTCAATTTACAAACTACATCAACTTTTTATAGTTTTAATTGTAGAGATCTTTCACTTTGTTTAATTCCTAGGTATTTAATTTTATTTGTAGCTATTGTAAATGAAATTACTTTATTGATTTCCTTTTCAGATTGTTTATTGTTGGCTTCTAGAAATGCTACTGATTTTTGTATGTTGATTTTGTGTCTTACAACTTTAGTGAATTTGTTTGTTAGTTCTAATAGATTTTTGGTGGTCTTTAGGTTTTTCCAATTAAAATATATCATTGGCAAACAAGGATAATTTGACTTCTTTCTTTCCGGTTTGGATGCCCTTTATTTCTTTCTCTTGCCTGATTGCTCCAGCTAGGACTTCCAGTACTATGATGAATAACAGTAGTGAGAGTGAGCATCCTTGTTGTGTTTCAGATCCTAGAGGAAAGGCTTTCAGTTTTTTCCCATTTGGCATGATACTAGTGGTGAGTCTATCATATATGGCTTTTATTATGTTGAGGTGTGTTCTTTCTATACTCAATTTTTTTTAGGGTTTTTATCCTGAACAGATGTTGAGTTTTATTAAATGCTTGTTTTAGCATCAATTGAAATAATCATTTGTTTTTGTCCTTCATTCTGTTAATATGGTGTATCACGTTGATTGATTTGCATATGTTGAACTATTTTTGCAGCCCTGGGATAAATTTCACTTGGTCACGGTGAATGATCTTTTTAATATGTTGTTGAATTTTGTTTGCTAGTATTTTGTTGAGGATTTTTATATCAATACTTATCAGTGATACTGGCCTATAGTTTTTTGTGTGTGTGTGTGTGTGTGTGTCTGGGTTTGCCATCAGAGTAATAATGGCCTCATAGGGTCAGTTTGGAAGTATTCCCTCCTGCTTTATTTTTTAGTTGAGTGGAATTGGTATTAGTTCTTCCTTAAATGTTTGCTAGAATTCAGCAGTGAAGCCATCAGGTTCCAGGCTTTTTTTGCTGGGAGACTTTTTGGCTTTGATCCTGTTATTTTTTTATTTGTCTGTTCAGATTTTGGATTTCTTCATGGTTCAATCTTGCTAGGTTTTGTGTGTCTAGGAATGTATTCATTTCTTCTAGGTTTTCCCATTTATTGGCACACACTTGCTCATTGTAGTCTCTAATGATCCTTCTAGTTTATACAGTATTAGTCATAATGTCTCCTTTTTCACCTCTGATTTTATTTATTTGGGTCTTTTTTTTTTTTTTTCCTTAGTCTGGTTAAAATTTTGTTTATCTTTTCAGAAAAACCAACCTTTTGTTGATCTTTTGTATTTTATTTCAATTTCATTTATTTCTGCTCTGATCTTTATTATTTCTTTTCTTCCACTAATTTTTGGTTTGGTTTGGTCTTGCTTTTCTAGTTCTTTAAAGTGCATTGTTAGATTGTTTTTACTGATGTCACTTTGTAGTGCCCTTTTACTTTTGTTCTGACCTTTGGAGATTAGAATGACGAGCAAGTTCTGAGCCTGAGCCTCAGAGAGATTGCATGTTTCCTCTCGGGCCTCTGCCATTGCTGTGAGAACATGTTTAGTTAAATCTGTTGGAGGAAGCGAGGGAGAACAAACACAGGTTGCCGTAGCTGAAGACAGCTAACCCTCAGACATGTGAGCAAGCACAGCTAAAATCAGCAGAGCTGCTAGCAAACCCCAACTCACCCCAGACACAGGAGCAATAAACTTGTATGCCCCTGATGATTTGTGGTTGATACAGAGCATTGTAACATTAGACAATTGATGCTCTGACATACCAATACTGAATTAACAATTTTTGTAGCTGGGCATTGCTAGGTTTTTCCTTTTTCTTTTTTCCTGTAAAAATTGGTTTCATTTCTCATTATTTTCTCAGAATATATATGTAAGATTGAATTTACTGTGTCAAAGAGCATATAAGAATCTCAGTACACAGAAGAATCCTTTTCAGAAAGGTTGTACCTACCATGTAATGCAGTTTATGAGATTGTCTCTTTACAGTCTTACTGTTCTTGATGTTTGGCATGTTTTCTCTTTTAATGTTTTCTAGGCTCATTTCTGGTGAAGCCCAGTCTATAGTGATCTATTAGATGAACTTCTGTAGCAGTTATAATCTGTCCTTCATGGTTAGGTTTTGTAAACCTCCTGAGTTATCATTGCCATTTTTATATGTATGTATGTCTTTCTCTTCAACTAGGCTATATATTTCCTTAGGGCAGCACAAATAGAGCACAATGCATAGGTCCTCAAGTATGTAGTTAGTAGTACAATCGGATTTGAGCTACATTTTGAAAAATGAGTGCTCTTTTTGGTTGGGTATTGCTTTGCTTTAAATAACTCTTTGAGAGTCCATTGATGAAGCAGGAAGTCAAGCAGATTTTTAAGGCTTTGGAGATGTGGTAAATAGAACTTGTAGAGAGAGTTGTGCATATTGATCAAGACTTTACTTTGTTTATAGAAACCAAATCTGCATCTAATCCTATATATTGTTAAATTTTATATGAGTAGTGCTGTGTCTGGAGTTGGTTCCTTCTGATGGGTTCATGGTCTCGCTGACTTCAAGAATGGAGCGGTGGACCTTTGTGGTGAGTGTTACAACTCTCAAGGATGGCACAGACCCAAAGAGTGAGCAAGATTTATTGTGAAGAGCAAAAGAACATACCTTCCACCGTGTGGAAGGGGGGCTGAGTGGGTTCCCACTGCTGGCTGAGGTGGCCAGCTTTTATTCCCTTATTTGTCCCTTCCCATGTCCTGTTTCTGTCCTATCAGAATGCCCTTTTCTCAGTCCCCCTTGTGATTGGTTACTTTTTGAATCTTGCTGATTGGTCCATTTTACAGAGTGCTGATTGGTCCATTTTACAGAACGTTGAGTGGTGCATTTTACAAACCTCTTGCTGGCTATAGAGCACTGATTGGTGCGTTTTACAATCCTAGCTACAGAGCGCTGATTGGTGCATTTTACAATCCTCTTGTAAGAAAAGTTCTCCAAGTCTCCACTGGACCCAGGAAGTCTAGCTGGCTTCACCTCTCAGTGCTGGTCAACCACAGAAGTCTGATATTGTAGTATTAGTACAGACTGTTCAGTTTTAATGCACAGTAAATTATTTTCTTTCTCCAGAGAACTTTATTGTGTATAATGTCACATATGTTATTTATAAATAATGTGAACAACCACAAATGACCTATACAGAGAAGAAAAACTATTGGGGAATATTCAAGAACTAGAAAATATGTCTGGTAGTTTTCCTGTGTTTATGAATTTGGACCAGAATAATGCTAATGGGCTGACTACTCAACAAAGGACAAGATAAATCAGTGTACATCTAGATTCAAGAATGTTCTATACTAAGAGGGCTGTAGAAGTCTCCATGGAATGGTACTAGATTCCTGGGATGGTGATACTGAATAGTCTGGAATGTGGCTTTCTTTGTCTCAAAGAGAGTCTTTAAAAAAATCTGTGTTCTGATGGTAGAGTTCCAATTTTGGCATTTTGCCTTCTGTGATAATAGATGGACTTTGACGCTAGGCAAATTTGTGATGGAGCAAAAGTTCGTTTGGGGGTTGTTTCATTTACCCCTTACTCTTTGCCCTCCCTAGTCATGTTTGTCTTCTTTTCTTTGTTTATAAGAAATGGACTGATACTCATAGTCAGGAATAAATAAATAGTTATGGATTAAAATAATATTCTTGAGAGTATTTTCATCTTTGTCAGGGAACAAACATGGTTATTTGTACTTGAGTTCTTGTCCTACCATCATCACTGGAAAAACATCTCTGGGTAGTCACTGTCTCCCCAAACTGGACTCAGGATGGAACTTTTGAAGCAGTGTTACCTACCCCAAACAACTCAAACCCGTAAGTATAAGAATAAATGATTATTATTTTAAGCCACTGAGTTTTGGGGGTGGTTTCTTATGCAGCATTATAGGTAATAGCTAACTGATCCTCTCTACATCTTTAAAATTCATTTCACTGTGCAACTTCTGACGGGTAATTCTTATTCTGATTGTAGAAGTAGGACAACCCTCTTTCCCCAAACACCTACTAAGGTTAAAGTTCAGATGATAGTAGATGTACCCCTATCGATTCTTTTAAAGTAGCTTGACTTTTTCTGCTACTATTGTCTTGAGTGGGTTAGTTAATCCCCATACATTCTTTCTTCACATTACAGGTTTTACTGGTTTTTATAGTACTCTGGAAGGTGGCTTGAGGTGGAGGAGTGACATGGTTTGGCTCTGTGTCCCCACCCAAATCTCATGTTGAATTGTAATTCCTGATGTTGGGGAAGGAACATGGAGGGAGGTGATTGGATCATGGGGGAATGATTTCCCTATGCTGTTCTTGTGATAGTAAGTGAGTTCTCATGAGATCTGATGGTTTTATAAGTGTTTGGCACTTCCCCCACCCCACTTCTGCCACCAAGTAAAGAAGGTGCTTGCTTTCCCTTTGCCTTTTGCCATGATTGTAAATTTCCTGAGGTCTTCCAGTCATGCTTCCTGTTAAGCCTGTGGAACTGTGAGTCAATTAAACTTCTTTTCTTCATAAATTACCCAGTCTCAGATAGTTCTTTATAGCAGTGTGAAAACCGACTAATATACAAGGAGGGATTGGGGAGGCTAAGAAGACATAACTCCAAGTGTTCTTAGTTTTACTTCAGGCTGGGCCGCCTCTTATTTTAGATATTGGCTTGTGGCAGTGTCAGTTTCCTAGTTTTGATCCTGTACTATGTTATGTGAGATGTTACCACTGGGGGAGGCTGGGTGAAGAGTACAGTTGACCCTTAAACAACACACATTTGAACTGTGAGGGTTCACTTGTAGGTGGATTTTTTCAATAAATATATTGGAAAATATTTTGAAGATTTGCAACAATTTGAAAAAACAGACAAAACATGTAGCCTAGAAATATCAAAAAGTTAAGAAAAAGTTAGACATGGCATGAATGCATAAATGTATGCTAGTCTATTTTGTCATTTACTACCATAAAGTGTACACAAATATAGAAAGTTAACATTTATCAAAACTTAGGCACACAAACTCTTCTTATACATGGCGCCATTCACCATCGAGAAATGTAAACAGATGTAAAAATGATTTATTCAATCTTAACTTCATAAAATTAACTGGAATAACACTGTACTATTGTAATAATTTTGTAGCCACTCCCTGCTGCTATTGTAGTGAGCTCATGTTGGAAGTATCCACTTAAAATTCCATGAGACCCTAATCATCTCGGCATGAGATCACAGTAAAAAGTGATCTCTCTTGGTTCCTGCATATTTTTTATTGTGTTCAGTGCAATACTGTAGACTTTAAATAACACCATGTGACCCCTATGAAATGCCACTAGTAATGCTGGAAGTGCTCCCAAGAAGCAGAGAAAAATCATGACAAGAAAAAGTTGAGTTGCTTAATATGTACTGTAGATTGAGGTTTGCAGCTCTGTCCACTATTTCAGACAGATGGTTCACCTTGTAAATAGATGATGTAAAGTTACAGTATTGATAAATACAACACAGTACCATAAATGTATTTTCTCCTCTTGATTTTCTTAATAACATTTTCTTTTCTCTAGCTTACTTTATTGTAAGAATACAGTATATTATATATATATATATAAAACATACAAAATACGTGTTAATTGACTATGTTATTGTGAAGACTTCCAGTCTACAGTAGGCTGTTAGTAGTTAAATTTTGGGGGATGATACATGGATTTTCAATGGTGTGGGTGGCAGGTATCCCTAACCCCCATGCTGTTCAAGGATCAATTGTACATTCAGTTTTTTTTCTGTGCATCTATAATTATTTCAGAATAAAGTTAAAAGTTAAAAGTATCGCCATATTATATAATGCTAATATCAGAGGATTATGTATTAGCTAATATGTATATCTTTTAAAATATGTATTATATATTTTTCCTCTTACATTAGCTAGTATTACAATCCTGTGTTTACATAATGTATACAAGGTGAATAATATATATACTACCTAATATAAGCTAATGTTAGAGGAAAGGATATAATTCTTCCTTTGTTATATGATTTATTTAAAGAAACTTGAGTGAATATTGGCAGTTTATTGAGCAATCTATCCATCATTGATCTCTGAGGTGTTCTTTAGAGAAAAGTTAATGTGACAGAAAGAGTGTGTGTATGTTTATTCAGTTCCATCTAATCTAGAAGAGTTCCATGAAGGGACACAATTTTTTTTTTTTTTTTTTTTTTTAGTTGTTACTGCTAATGTTAGCAAAAGGGAAGAAGATGATATTAGATAAAGGAAAAGAGAAAAGCAGATCCTCTTTTATGTGAGGTTATTGTTAGGAAGGTGGCACATAACAGAGGACTAGCAATTTTCAATTTTGGCAATCCAGAATGACTTCTGTCTTAGAAAATGAAAAACAATTTATTTTCATTAGGAGTGTTTAGCACTGTGAATGTTCACAGAAACATGCTTGCTTGCTGTCAGGTATGTGGGAATTAGCTGAAGCCCATAAAATTTGGATGGAGACTTAGCAACTTGAGAAATAAAATATTCTGACAGTTTCTAGCTTTGGACTTTAACCTATTTCAGTGATAGTAACATCAATGTCCTATACTTTTCCCCGTGGTTCTGTGGTTTTACAATGCACAGTGTAAACAAGAATAAGAGAAATTCCTTTTTTTTTTTTTTTGAGACAGAGTCTCACTCTGTTGCCCAGGCTGGAGTGCAGTGGCCTGATCTCAGCTCACTGCAAGCTCCGCCTCTGGGGTTCACACCATTCTCCTGCGTCAGCGTCCCGAGTAGTTGGGACTACAGGCGCCCAGCACCACGCCCGGCTAATTTTTTGTATTTTTTAGTAGAGACGGGGTTTCACCGTATTAGCCAGGATGGTCTCGATCTCCTGACCTCGTGACCGCCCGTCTCGGCCTCCCAAAGTGCTGGGATTACAGGCGTGAGCCACCGCGCCCGGCCAGAAATTCTTTTTTAAAGGATAATTTTAAAGGTTGTGATATGGCTTGTCTTAGTACTTCTTTTGGTATTTCAAAATACCTTATGATAAGAGACAATCTAACATGAGAGATAGTGAAACCACCTTTGCAAAATTATAACTGAGGAAATTATGATAATGAAAGAAATCAGACATAAGTGACTCCATCTTGCTTTCAGTCTTTAAGCTGTCCTTTTTCATTCCTGGACATAGGCCGAACTAACCTTGGGAAGGAATTCAGTTCATGGTTTGACTCTGAAACAAAACTGATAAAAATTTTGTTTCCCAAAAAGACCCCTTTCTCACCTGAGGACCAGTCTGCCTTTGCAGGACTAACAAATTAGCTACAGGATTAGAAATTACAGTTCAGGGGTCATGCAACCTCTGGCTCCGAGAGTCTGAAACTCCCCAAATTGCTCCTGGGGAGAGCGTCACTACTATAAAACCTAAGGTCAGTGCTTGAGATATTTTTCAGACCCTGTACTTAATGGATCAGCTGATACCATCCAGACTGGTAATCTGGCTCAACCAGTTCTGCCATCCCACCCAGTAACAGAAGACAGCAAGAAAAACTCACTTCGACCCCCTATGATTCCATCTGCAACCTGGCCAATCAGCACTCCCCACTTCCCAAGACCCTACCCGCCAAATTATCTTTAAAAACTCTGATCCCATATGGGGAGACTGATTTGAGTAATAATAAAACTCTGGTCTCCTGCCCAGCTGCTCTGTGTGAATTACTCCTTCTCCACTGCAATTCCCCTGTCACGATAAATTGGCTGTCTAGGCGGTGGGTGAGGTGAACCCATTGGGCAGTTAGAATAGGTCTGATAATATCTTCACGTATTCTGGCACGCCCCACTGACTAAACTTTGGAAAGTTTAGCAGCAGATCTATGGTATGACATATGGAAACTTACTTAATTTTACCCCAGCATATAAATGAATTTATCAAGAAGGGAGACTGGTTATGTCACTTTATTTTATAACTATTTTGTCCTCATTTTCCTTTTTCTAAGGAATGAATATTTACTTGAAAGGCCCACAGACATTATTTTGCTATCTTTACCATGCATTTCTTTCTTTTAATATGGTACCATGTGGAAGTGTAGTATTGCTCTACTCATACGCTTGTGAAAGAAAGCATAGCGAATATGACTAAGTGCATGGGCCCAGGAACCAGATGCCCTGGGTTTAAATGCCAGGTCTTACTGTGACCCTCAGGCAAGTACCTTCTTTTAACTCAGTTTCCTCATCTGTAAAACAGGAATTTCATTGTCTAAAATTGTGGGGTCCAATTATTCTGAGGTTAATAGTAAAGCAGTATTTTTCAGGTGCTCTGACCTAAAAGGGCTGGAAGTGCAAAAAGAAAGACAAATGAGACTGGAGCAGTAACATGGAAGATGAAGGGGTGATATCCAGAGACCAGAAGTTGGAGATGCCCCTGGGCTGGCTGCTGCACCATTGGAGGCATGGTTAGAGTCAAGCTTGGATCTGCTGAAGAAGTCTCACTTAGCCAAAGGGTGCTCCTCTGCCCTAGCTGGTCATCTGGATTCACTTCATTCACATAGCAGCAAGAGTATCTGCCACCAACTACCACACATTTGGAGTCAAGAGCCTTTCTCTCTCTTTTTTCAGCCTTCTCAGTTCCTTTCTGTGCCTAACAAGAGAGGCAAGAGATCCTGGAAATGTAGTTTGATACCTCCCAGCCCTAGATGTTCACATTATAGGAGGGTAAGTGGACTAGAAAACAACAGGTAAATAACCTGTACAAAGACTTCATACATGTGCATTTATCTTTTATAGTCAGTAACTGGCTATCTCTAGCAAGGAGAACTCAGGGGCTGGAACATAGCCGTGGAGGGATACATTATTTTTACTCCTGGTTTTGGGGCTTTGTTTTTAAGGCCTTTAGATCCATAAAATTGCATTGATTATGCTCATTCTTTTCTCCCATTGTCACTCATGCCATGGATGTCTACTTCTCATACTTCTATGTAGATACATTGAAATCTGTCTCTATGTATCTATCTATGTATCTATCTATGTATCTATCTATGTATCTATCTATCTATCTATATATCTATCTATATGAAATAAAATCTTCACACTGTTATTTATGGTTTAAATTTAAAGAAATACTCTTTTGGTATCCATTTTTCCATTGTTGGGCATCTAAGTTGCCTGCAATTATCTTGCACAGTGCTGTGATAAAGAGCCTCATCTCAGCCGGGCGCGGTGGCTCATGCCTGTAATCCCAGCACTTTGGGAGGCCAAAGCGGGTGGATCACGAGGTCAAGAGATCGTGACCATCCTGGCTAACACACTGAAACCCCGTCTCTACTAAAAATACAAAAAATTAGCCGGGCGTGGTGGCAGGCGCCTGGAGTCCCAGCTACTCGGGAGGCTGAGGCAGGAGAATGGTGTGAACCTGGGAGGCGGAGCTTTCAGTGAGCAGAGATTGTGTCACTGCACTCCAGCCTGGGTGACAGAGCGAGACTCCGTCTCAGAAAAAATGGAAAAAAAGAAGCCTCATCTTTTCTTTTCTGTTCTTTTGAGGCTTTGTTGAGAGTTTCTGGGATACATATCCAGTGTGGTAGGCAGCCTCTAACATGGCTCCCAATGATTTCTGCCCCCTGATATTCATGCTTTTGTTTAATGTCCTTCCTTTTAATATGCACTAGGTCTGGTGATTTTTTTCTAACAAAGAGAATATGTCAAATGTAATGTGATGTCACTTCTAAAATTGGTTTACAGAGAGACTGTGACTTCTGTCTTGCTCACCATTTCTCATTCTCTCTTTTTGGAGCTCTTGCTCTGGAGGAAGTGAGCTGCCATGTTATAAACTGCCCTTAGGAAGAGGTCCATGTGGCAAGGAACTGATGTCCCTGGCCAACAGCCAGTGAGGCCCTAAGAGCTGCAACAATCTGAGTGAGCTTGGAAATGAATCTTCTGAGCCTACCAACAACCACACTGATCCTTAAAATGGCTATAGCTCCAGGTCCTTGATTGCAGTCTTTCAAAAGACTGTGATTCAGGGCATTCAGGAAAGTCATGTTTGAATTTTTGACCCACAGAAACTTTGAGATAATAAGTATTGTTTTATTATTTATTTTTAAGCCACCAAATCATGGAGTAATTTGTTACACAGGAATAGAAAATGAATACATCGAGGAATGTGACTCTTGGGTTGTAGGATGCATATGTAGGGGGAAAATAACTCCCATACGTTTGTAATCAGAAAAGATCCCTGTTACAAAAGACAGATTAACAAGAGAAAAACAAGTTTATCAACGTGTATATTTCATATGTACAAAGGAGATACCAATGAGTAGTTCTCAAAGAAGTAGCTTTGAATTCTAGCTTTTATTTTATTTTCAGCAAAGAAGAGGTAGCTTTGAATTCTAGCTTTTATTTTATTTTCAACAAAGAAGAGTAAATTTTTAGAGAAGTGACAGCACAAAGGAAAAGGACTTGGAGTCTCTACAAGCAGCAACTTGTGGGGAAGGCAAACGAATGGCAGATAAAGGTTAGTAAAGCTTGTGAAAATAAATTTCTTCTGGTATCATTTCAAGGCTAATGGGGGTGTAAAGCCATATTCAGTGGTTAACCTTTGTTATCTGTGGTAAAGAAGGGGTGGCAGGATACCTTTTTTCTTATAAATCTATGTCTTGCTTTCAGGCAGATAGAGGGAGGGCAGAGAGCTCTCCTGCATCTGCTCCTTCTTTTTTTTTTTTTTTTTTCTGCAGCCAGAGTCTCGCTCTGTCACCCAGGCTGGAGTGCAGTGGCGCGATCTCGGCTCACTGCAACCTCTGCTTCCCGGGTTCAAGTGATTCTCGTGCCTAAGCCTCCCAAATAGCTGGGATTACAGGCGCCCGCCATCATACCCGGCTACTTGTTGTGTATTTAGTAGAGATGGGGTTTTACCATGTTGGCCAGGCTGGTCTCAAAGTCCTGACCTCAAGTGATCCACCTGCCTGGGCCTCCCAAAGTGCTGGAATTACGGGCTTGAGCCACTGTGCCTGGCCCATCTGCTGCTTCTTAATAGTCTTTAGCTCAACAATCTTTTATTTTTATTCTGGTCTGCCACAGATAGCTAACTATAAGGACTGTCAAATTTCTTTCCTACCAGCAGTACATGAAGGTTTCTGTTTCCTCATAGTTTCACTAACAATTGATAATATCAGTCTTTTTACCCCTAATTTTTGATAGGTATAAAGTGATACTCTTTTATATTTATTTCATTACATGCTGAGTATCCTTTCATATTACTCACTGGTTATTTAGGATTTCCATCCGGGTCAGTATTTTTTCATATTTTTTTATTTTCCTTTCATATTGATGTGAAGAAATTTCTTATATAATAGACTTTGTTGGTTTTAGACATGGAAAATATATCGTTTGTTGAGTTTGTGTACGATGTCCTTTGCTAAACAAATATTTAACTTTGATGTAGTTATAGCTGTAAGTTTCTTTTTTTTTCTTTTTTTGAGGCAGGTTCTCATTGTCACCTAGGCTGGAATATAGTGGCACCATCACAGGTCACTGTAGCCTTGACCTCCTGGGCTCCAGCGATCCTCCTGCCTCAGCCTTTTGAATAGCTGGGACTACAGGTGTGCGCCACCATGCCTGGCTAATTTTATTTTTATTTTTTGTGTCGACGGGGTCCCACCATGTTGCCCAGGCTAGTCTTGAACTCCTGGGCTCAAGCCATCCTCCTGCCTCAGCCTCCCAAAGTGGGATTACAGGCATGAGCCACCGTGCCTGGCCCATAAATTCTTTTTCTTTAAGGTTTGTACTTCTCTGAGTCTTGTTTAGGAAGGACCACTGATGCCATAATTTAGATTTTTTAAATAAGTAAAGACCTTTGCTTTAAAAACTGTTGAATGAAGTGCCTTTAAAAATATGAACAAGGGCCGGGCGCGGTGGCTCAAGCCTGTAATCCCAGCACTTTGGGAGGTCTAGGTGGGCGGATCATGAAGTCAGGAGATTGAGACCATCCTGGCCAACATGGCGAAACCTCGTCTCTACTAAAAATACAAAAAATTAGATGGGCGTGGTGGCATACGCCTGTAATCCCAGCTACTTGGGAGGCTGAGGCAGGAGAATTGCTTGAACCCAGGAGGTGGAGGTTGCAGTGAGCTGAGATCGTGCCACTGCACTCCAGCCTGGGCAACAGAGTGAGACTCCATCTCAGAGAAAAAAATATATATATATGATTGAACACTGATGATCTCTTATTGCTCATTTTATCAGAATTTTCTTTGCATTACCTCTGTAAAGTATTTATTTTACAAATAATGTGGTAACTGTTAACCTATTCACAAATCTGGATAAAGATGAGATGTGGTCTTTTAGTAAATGACTCGAGTCAGGTTGACTGGGGAATCTAGTAAGGGTGAATTGATATATTGGTCCCCAAGTTTCAGAAACTGTAAAATAAAGTATGTTGCAAAATAATAAAAATGTGTTTTCCTATTTTTTTCCCCCCAGTGAGGGGGAAAAGCTTCCAATTCTTTTAAACAATAATTTTAGATTTAATTAAAATGGCCACCAGGTGGCACCAATGCCTGATAAGTACTTCTGAAAATCAGAAGCATTATTCTCATACTTAACATCTGTTAAAATTGACAGTATAATTAAGGATATAATTCTGGTCCCATCCTAATTAGTCTTCAGTAAACTCTTTTTAGGCTCCAAGTTGGATGAAGTGTCTTGTCTCACCCATTACTCTGTAATTGTTTACTTGAGTCTGTTTCTACTCAAGGTAGAGATCAGGACATTTTCAGTCTCACTAGGTCCCGAATAATGTGGCTTTTATTTATTTTTCTGGTAAACATTGGGTTATGAGTTAAAGCTAGGTTTGGGAGAAGTAAAATCTAAAATGTAGACTTTCCAATTTAAATAGCTCTTTCAATACTTATAAAATCTACAGACTTGGGAAAATAGTGAAAATAAACATTTCATTGTTTGAATTTTATATTTTGAATTGATAATGAAAAATATAGTCAACATTCTCTCCCTCATTCACTGGGCTGATCCACAAGTCCCCTTTCCTTTTGGGAAATGGGCTTAGAGACACTTATGACTCTTGAAAAATGAGTTTTAGGAATGAATATGTCTAAGGACTACAAGGCTGACTTCAAAGCAACAATCTGGACTCCAAGTACGAAACTTTAAAATAATCATTTATTCTAAATGGCACTAATGAGACTCACGCTGTGTCTGTGATGTCTGAGTATACTAGAAAGTCTCTATGAGCTCCTTCCCTTTTATCTTCTTAGAGATGACATCTTTTCTGTGTGGTTCGTGCATTGAGAGACTCAGACAAGTATCAGGCTTTCCATCCATGGAACACATGTCTCCAGAACTTTCTAGCTGTTCCCTTGTAACCAATACTCAGAATGCCTTTACTATTGAATACACTTTTAAAAATGGTCAATACCAACATTTCCCGAAGTGTGATTAGTGAAGTGATAGTCCTTCAAGAAATGACCTGTACTTGGGGGAAAAAAAGTATCCTATCCTTGTTTCTGCCTTTGCAGCTTGTATTATCCTATTAAAGACTCAGAAGCCCTTCAGCAGTGGTTCTCAATGGAGTGGTACCACCCCCTAGGGGACGTTTTATAAATTTGCGGGAGTGTTTTTGTTGTCACCATGATTGGCCAGAAGCCATGGATACATGCTAGGTAACATTCAGTGCATCCAACAATGCTATAGAAGCAAGAATTGTCCTCCAACCCTTGGGACTTTCACTTGTGCTGACAATCATGTAGCTAAAAATCTGTATCTAATTAAGCCTACTACTAATTTTGTTTAACATATCAATACAAGATTATTAGGATTTTGTAGTAGACACTTGAATGTCTTAGGAATACAATGACAATATAAATCAAGGAAAGACTGTATCAAAAATAATTTTTTAAAAAGACATGCTCTTGAGGCCTGCAGGGGAAAATGGTGAACAGGAGGCAGGACTAACTTGTAGCTCCCATTTGGATGGACAGAACAGCATGTGGAGACCACATTGTGAACTTTTGCTCCAAGGAGCATACCAGGAAAACAAAAAATTCACAGACCCTTTGAGATAAGTGGCTTGCCACTGCAAACTCCAAGAAACAGCTGAAAAACTGTGAGTGCCCAAAGTGTGAGAGGGTGAAAGTCTGCCTCTGAACACACATCCTCACCGGGGAGCTTGAAAATCTGGATGACGGGAGACGGATTTAACTTTATCTAGAGCTGAAACGAATTTAGAGAGTGGAGAGAAATATGAAAGTAGAAGAGGCAGCAGGAAAGGCCTGTAGGCACTTCTGGCCTCCAAGGAAGCCCAGGGAACCCATTTCTGACTTTATTTCACAGGGGTCTTTGGGGAGGACTGCCAGTGGAATTGCGGAAAGACCACAGGAAGAAGGAAACTTCCAGCTGAACTTTGTAGTAATTTCAACCAAGTGTGAATTTTCCAGGGCAGAAACCAGGATTGGGGGCAAACGGGAAATGCAGATACAGGCACAGAAGCCACAGCGGGAAGGGCGAATCCTGAAAGACTTGCTTGCTTTCTCAGAGGAGAGGCTTGTAGCCTGGGGCCAGTTCCAAGCCCTGCTCACCACCTGCCTGGATATAAATTCGGTGTTGTTGGGGGTGCACAGTGGGAGTGAGACTGGCCTTTCTGGCTACCTGGGAGCTGGGTGAAGCCTGTCACAGCTGGCTTTCCCTCACTGACCTAGAGACTTGTATGATGCAGCAGAGACAGCCATAATTCCTTTGGTATGAGAAACACACCCATATCTCCCACAGCAGGTGCAGCAAGCCCCACCCAAGGAGAGTCTGAGCTCAGACACACCTAACCTTGCCCCCACCTGATGGTCTTTCTCAACCTGCCCTGGTAGCTGAAGACAAAAGACATAATCTCATGGGAGCTCTACGGCCCTGCCCACCACCTGAGAAACCCGAATACTTATCTACGCGACCCTAGGGCAAGCTTGTGTCCTCCCTATACTACTACAACTGATGCTGTCTTGAAAGTGCCACCTCCTGGCTGGAGGCCAACCAACACAGCAACTCATAAAATAACAACCCTGTGCCCCAGAAGGAAAAAACAACAGCTAACTCCACTGCCCGTAACATCTTGGCTAACCAGAGGTCCTAAGTCTGTCCATGTGACAACTTCACTGCCAGCACAACTAGCATTCGTGAAAAGTTGCACACTAAACAAAACTACAACCAAGGTCCCACACAGAGTCTACCTTATTCCCCTGCTACCTCCATCAGAGCAGGTACTGGTATCCACTGCTGAGAGACCTGAAGACAGACGACATCACAGGACTCTTTGCAGATACTCTCCAGTACCAGCCTGGAGCCTGGTAGCTCTACTGGGTGGCTAGACCCAGAAGAGAAATAACAATCACTGCAGTCCAGCTCTCAGGAACTCCCATCCTTAGGGAGAGGGGGAGAGCACCACATCAAGGGAGCACTCCATGGGACAAAAGGATCTGAAGAGCAGCCCTTGAGCCCCAGATATTTCTCTGATATAGTTTACCCAAATGAGAAGGAACTAACAAAACAATTCTGGTAATATGACAAACAAGGTTCTTTAGTACCCCCAAAAAATCACACTATCTCACCAACAATGGATCCAAACCTAGAAGAAATCTTTCAGTTGCCAGAAAAAGAATTCAGAAAGTCAATTAGTAAGCTACTCAAGGAGGTACCAGAGAAAGGTATGAATTTAAGGAAATTTTAAAAATTTTACAGGATATGGATGGGAAAATCTCCAGAGAAATAGATACCACAAATCAAAAACAGTCACAACTTCTGGAAATGAAAGACACACATAGAGAAATGCAAAATACACTGGAAAGTCCAACAATAGAATAGAACAAGTTGAAGAAAGAACTTCAGAGCTTGACACAAGGATTTTGAATTAACCCAATCTGACAAAGACAAAGAAAAAAGAATTTTAAAAAGTGAACAAAGCCTCCAAGAAGTTTGGGATTCTGTTAAATGACCAAGCCTAAGAATAATTGGTGTTCCTGAGGAAGAAGAGAAATCTAAAAGTTTGGACAACATATTTGAGGGAATAATTGAGGAGAATTTCCCTGACCTTGCTAGAGATCTGTGGGAGTTAAGGCAGGCTGGTGGGAAAAATTTTAAGGATAGTTATAAGAAATAGACACAAACCTTCTTGGAAGGCTGGGGGATTTGCATAACTTCAGTAATAAATCTGGCTGAAGGCAGCCTAATCCTCTTATCTTAAGTAAATAGCTTAAAGTAGGTACAAAGGAATGTAAGAGAGTTTACCTAAATCACTTGTTTACTCATGTGGTCCTAAAACTAACTTTTGATCATTTGCAGGCAGGAGGCTCTCTCCGGGGGAGGGCAACCAGGTTAGTTACCCTCTAGTGGTGTTGACTCAAAGCCTTTGACATTTAATGCATGCTGAATAAATTCCAGCAGGGCCAGTTAGTCAGGGCCTCGGCTGCTACAACTCTTTTGGTCAGTGGCTTCAGCCCCTAAGCCCACTCTTTCACTGAATATCAGTGTCTGAGTACGTTATTCATCTGTTGTGCAGCTGGGATGTGTGGGATGGACCCTGGCAGAGATCTGGACATCCAAATACAAGAACCCCAAAAAACACCTGGGAAGTTCATCACAAAAAGATCATCACCTAGGCACATAGTGATCAGATTATCTAAAGTCAAAATGAAGGAAAGAGTCATAAGAGCTGTCAGGCAAAAGCATTGGGTAACCTACAAAGGAAAACCTATCAGAGTAACAGCAGATTTCTCAGCAGGAACCCTCCCCCTCCAAGCTAGAAGGGATTGTTGTCCTATCTTTAGCCTCCTTAAACAAGACAATTATCAGCCAAAATTTTATATCCAGCAAAACTGAGCCTCATAAATGAAGGAAAGATACAGTCCTTTTCAGGCAAAAACAAATGCTGAGAGAATTTGCCACTACCAAGCCAGCACTACAAGAACTGCTAAAAGGAGCTCTAAATCTCTACATCTTGAAACAAATCCTCAAAATACACCAAAATAGAACATTCTGAGAGGATAATTTTCACATGACCTATAAAACAATAACAATTTTAAAAAAAAGGTATTCAGGTAACAGCTAGCATAGTGAATAGAATAGTACCTCACATCTCAAGACTAATGCTGGATGGAAATGGCCTAAGTGCTCCACCTTTTTTTTTTTTTTTGTGACAGAGTTTCGCTCTTGTTGCCCGGGCTGGAGTGCAATGGCACAGTCTCAGCTCACCGCAACTTTCACCTCCTGGGTTCAAGCAATTCTCCTGCCTCAGCCTCCTAAGTAGCTGGGATTACAGGCATGAGCCACCACGCTTGGCTAATTTCGTATTTTTAGTAGAGATGGGGTTTCTCCATGTTGGTCAGGCTGATCTTGATCTCCCAACCTCAGGTGATCCACCCACCTTGGCCTCCCAAAGTGCTGGGATTACAGGCATCAGCCACCACACCCGACCAAATTCTCCACTTAAAAGGTACAGAATGGCAGAATGGATAAGAATTCACTAACTAAGTATCTGCTATCTGCAAGACACTCAACACATAAGGACTCCCATAAACTTAAGGTAAAGAGGTGGGAATAGACATTCCATGCCAATGAACACCAACAGTGAACAGGAGTAGCTATTCTTATATCAGACAAAACATATTTTAAAGTGACAATAGCTAAAAAAGACAAAGAGGGACATTATATAATGATAAGAGGTCTAGTCCAACAGGAAATATGACAATCCTAAATATACATGTACCTAACACTGAAGCTCCCAAATTTATAAAACAATTACTAGTAGACCTAAGAAATGAAACTGATGGCAACACAATAATAGTGGGGGACTTTAATACTCTACTGACAGTACTAGACAGGTAATCAATACAGAAAGTCCACAAAGAAACAATAGACTTAAACTATACCCTAGAACAAATGGACTCAACAGATATTTACAGAACATTCCACCCAACAACTGCAGAATATACATTCTGTTTATAAGCACATGGAACATGCTCCAAGATAGACCATATGATAGGCCGCAAAACAAGTCTCAAAAAATTTAAGAAAATTGAAATTATATGAAGTACTCTCTCAGACCACAGTGGAATAAAATTGAAAACCAACTCTGAAAGGAACCTGCAAAACCATGCAAATACATGGGAATTAAATAATTTGCTCCTGAATGATCATTGGGTCAACAATGAAATCAAGACGGAAATTAAAACATTCTTTGAATTAAATGATAATAGTGATGCAACCTATTAAAACCTCTGGGATACAGCAAAAGCAGTGATAAGAGGAAAATTCATAGCATTAAATGCCTACATCAAAGAGTCTGAAACAGCACAAATATTGGGGGAACCCCCACCTCTGATATTCAACGTGGGATCTTTTCTATTTCCCCAAATGTCAGCTGGTCTGAGAAATAAAGGAAAAGAGTACAAAAGAGAGAAATTTTAAAGCTGGGTGTCCAGTGGAGACATGGTTTTTGGCAGGTTCCGTGATGCTCCTTGAGCTGTAAAACCAGCAAGTTTTTATTAGCAATTTTCAAGGGGAGGGAGTGCACGAATAGGGTGTGGGTCACAGAGATCATATACTTTAAGGGCAACAAAAGATCACAAGGCAGGAGGTCAGGGCATCACAAGGTCAGGGCGAAACTAGAATCACTAATGAACTTCCATGTCCAGCTGTGCATGCATTGTCATTGATAAACAAGGTTCAAGAGCAGAGAACCAGTCTGAATATAATTGGCCAGGCTGGAATTTCCTAATCCTAGCAAGCCTAGGGCACCGTAGGAGACATGGAGTAGACATGGAGTTTCACTGTGTTGACCAGGCTGGTCTCGAACTGACCTTGTGATCCACCTGCCTTGGCCTCCCAAAGTGCTGGGATTACAGGTGGGAACTACCGTGCCTGTCTGACAACAAGATTTTTAGCAAAGATTTGCTTAAAATTTTTTAGTAAAAAATTTTTTTGCAGCAAGATTGAAATGGCAATTTTAAAAAAGTCAACAAGAAAAAAAGTCCAGGATTATCAGATTCATAGCTGAATTCTATCAGACAGTCAAAGAAGAAATAGTATCAATCTTGTTGGCACTCTTCCAAAAGATAAAGAGGGAATCTTCCCCAAATCATTCTAGGAAGCCAGTATCACCCTAATACCAAAACGATGAAAGGACATAACCAAAAAAGAAAACTACAGACCAATATCCCTGATGAACATAGATGCAAAAAATCTCGACAAAATACTAGCTAACCAAATCCAACAGCATAAAGATAATCTACCATGACCAAGTGGGTTTCATACAAGGCATGCAGGGATGGTTTAACATATGCAAGCCAATGAATGTGATATGCCACATAAACAGAATTAAAAACAAAAATTACATGATCATCTCAATAGATGCAGAAAAAGCATTTGACAAAATCCAGCATCGCTTTTTGGTTAAAAACCTCAGCAAAATTGGCATAGAAAGGACACACCTTAAAGGAATAAAAGCCATCTATGACAAACCCACAGCCAACATTATATTGAATGGGGAAGAGTTGAGAGCATTCCTTGAGAACTAGAACAAGACAAGGATGCTCACATTCACCACTTCTATTTAACATAGTACTGGAAGTCCTAGCCAGAGAAATCAGATAAAAGGAAGAAATAAAGGGCATCCAAATCAGTAAAGAGGAAATCAAACTGTTGCTGTTCATGGATGATATGATTGTATACCTAGAAAACCCTGAAGACTCAATCCAAAAAACTTCTAGAATGGATAGATGAATTCAGTAAAGTTTCAGGATACAAAATCAATGTACATAAATCAGTAGCACTGCTATACGCTAATAGTGACCAAGCTGAGAATCAAATCAAGAACTCAACCCCTTTTGCAATAGCTGCAAAACAAACAAACAAACAAACAAACAAACAAACAAAAACCTAGGCATATACCTAACCAAGGAAGTGAAAGATCTCTACAAGGTAAGCTACAAAACACTGCTGAAAGAAATCGTAGATGACACTAACAAATGGAAACACATCCCATGCTCATGAATGGGTAGAATCAATATTATGAAAATAACAATACTGCCAGAAGCAATTTACAAATTCAATGCGATTTCCATAAAAATACCATCATCATTCTTCACAAAACTAGAAAACACAATCTTAAAGTTCATATGGACCAAAAAAGACCCTGCATAGCCAAAGGAAGACAAAACAAAAAGAACAAATCTGGAGGCATCACATTACCCAACTTCAAACTATACTTACAAGGCTATAGTCACCAAAACAGCATGGGTACTGGCATAGAAATAGGCACATAGACCAATTAAACAGACTAGGGAATCCAAAAATAAAGCCAAATACTTACGGGCAATTGATCTTCAACAAAGCAAACAAAAACATAAAGTAGGGGAAGGACACCCTGTATTAGTCAGGGTTCTCAAGAGGGACAGAAATAATAGGATATATGTATATATGAAAGGGAGTTTATTAAGGAGAATTGACTCACATCATCACAAGGTGAAGTCCCACTATAGGCTGTCTGCAAGTTGAGAAGCTAGGAAGCCACTCTGAGTCCCCAAACCTCAAAAGTAAGGAAGCTGACAGTGCAGCCTTCAGTCTGCGGCTGAAGGCCAAAGAGCCCCTGGCAAACCACTGGTGTAAGTCCAAAAGTCCAAAAGCTGAAGAACTTGGAGTCTGATGTACAAGGGCAGGAAGCATACTGCAAGGGAGAATGGTGAAAATTGAAGACTCAGCAAGTCTGTTCATTCCACCTTCTTCTGCCTGCTTTATCTTGCTGCACAGGCAGTCGGGGGGATAGTGCCCATCCAGATTACAGGTGAGTCTGCCTCTCCCAGTCCACTGACTCAAACGTTAATCTCCTCTAGCAACACCCTCACAGACGCACCCAGAAACAACTTTGCATCCTTCAATCCAATCAAGCTGACACTTAATATTAACCAACACAACACCTTATTCAACAAACAGTGTTGGGATAATAAAAAATAACCAACACAACACCCTATTCAACAAATAGTGTTGGGATAATAGTTTTATTCCTCTACAAGCTACATGTAGAGGAATGAAATTGGATCCTCACATCTCACCTTATACAAAAATCAACTCAAGATGCATCAAAGACTCAAATCTAAGACCTGAAACCATAAAAATTCTAGAAGATAATGTTAGAAAAACCCTTCTAGACATTGGCTCAGGCAAAGACTTAATGACCAAGAACCCAAAAGCAAATGCAATAAAAACAAAGATAAATTGATGTGACTTAATTAAACCGAAAACCTTCTGCATAGCAAAATAAGTAATCAGCATAGTAAACAGACAATCCACAGAGTGAGGGGAAAATCTTTGCAAACTATGCATCTGACAAAGGACTAATATCCAGCATCTACAAGGAACTCAAACAAATCAGCAAGAAAAAAAGCAAAGAATCCCATCAAAAAGTGGGCTAAGGACATGAATAGACAATTCTCAAAAGAAGATATACAATGGCCAACAAACATGTACAAAATGCTCAACATTACTAATTATCAGGGAAATGCAAACCAAAACCACAATGAGATACACCTCACTCCTGCAAGAATGACCATAATTAAAAAATTAAGAAAATAATAGATGTCGGCATGGATGTGGTGAAAGGGAAACAGTTTTACACTGCTGGCGGCAACATAAACTAGTACAACCGCAGTGGAAAACAGTATGGAGATTCCTTAAGGAACTAAAAGTAGGCTGGATGTGGTGGCTCACGCTGTAATCTTAGCACTTTGGAAGGCTGAGACAAGCAGATCACTTGAGGTTATGAGTTCGAGACCAGCCTGGCCAACATGGTGAAACCCCATCTCTACCAAAAATACAAAAATTAGCTGGGCATAGTGGTGTGTGACTATAATCCCAGCTACTCAGGAGGCTGATGCAGGAGAATCACTTGAACCCAGGAGTGGAGGTTGCAGTGAACCAAGATCACACTACTGTACTCCAGTCTGGGTGACACAGCAAGACTCTACCAAAAAAAGAAAAAAAAAAAAAAAAACAGAACTAAAAGTAGATCGGCAACCCCACTACTGGGTATCTACCCAGAGGAAAAGAAACAATTATATGAAAAAGACACTTAAACATACATGTTTATAGTAGCACAATTCACAACTGCAAAAATATGGAATCAGCTCAAATGCCCATCAATCAAGTGGATAAAGAAAACGTGGTATATATATACCATGGAATACTACTCAACCAAAAAAAAAGTTATTTGCATTCTCGATCGAATTGGAGACCATTATTCTAAGTGAAGTAACTCAGGAATAACAAACATTGTATGTTCTCACTTATAAGTGGGAGCTAATCTATGAGGACACAAAGGCGTAAGAATGATACAGTGGACCTTGGGGACTCAGGGGAAAGAGGGGGGCGAGAGGAAAGACTACACATTGGGTACAGTGTACACTAGTTGGGTGATGGGTGCACCAAAATCTCAGAAACCACCACTAAAGAACTTATCCATGTAATCAAACACCACCTGTTCCCCCAAAACTATTGAAATATTAGTAATAATAATAAAAGACATGGTTATGTTATGGTGTCTAGGCTGAATTGCAATGGTTATTCACAGGTGTAATAGTAGTGCACTGTGGCCTCAAACTCCTGACCTCAAGTGATCCTCCTGCCTCAGCCTCCCAAGTAGCTGGGTGTATTTTGTTTTGTTTGGAGCTTTGCAAAAATTGTTATTTCAGAAAGGCATATCGTGAACAGACACCACCGGTTGTATTTGAGTAGCTGATATAGCACAACTGTGTAGCCTGTGTTTGTAAGCTGTCACATTCACAGTTATTCCACATGTAGATGCAAGCATATGACTACTTGTTTTTTGGTTTATACATGAACAAGCATTTGCATATTAAAATACACATTATGTTGTTGTCAGCCTTTCTGGAAATTATGTTTGTGTAGGACATATCTATGAATTTTGTTTCAGGATGGTAAAGGAGGTGGTGTTACATTTCTGTACTGCTGGTGCATAGAGAGACCCAAGCAAGTATCAGGCTTTCCATCCGTGGAACACATGTCTCCAGGACCTTCTAGCTGTTCACTTGTGATGGAAACTCTGTATGCCTTCACTATTGAATACACTTTAATAATGATCAATACCAACATTTCCCAAAGTGTGAAATGTTTACAAAAAATGTATGTTGGGTTTGTTAGGGCTAGAAATTGTTATTCTAAGTAAAGAAACTGGAGAATTTTCCTAACCCAGCTAAATTTATTCAACAACAGAACAGTTTTATTTGATGCCTGCTGCTAAGTTTAAGTTATTTGCTAGGTTTTCCATTTGTCCCTCTGATTTTAGTGTAAACTTATTACTCATCCAAAATGTGGACCAATACTTCTTTTCAAGCTTGTCCTAACTAATTAACAGAAACCAGAGTCAAGGCAAAGCTACAAGTGGAACAGTGGTGGAGAAGGGTGGAACATGTCACGGCTTGAGGTAGTGATGAGCATGTGGGTGAAGTGAGGAGAGTGAGACCATAGGGGAAATGCTGCAGCCAAGTGGGTGTGTGTCTATGGAGGGCATGCATGTGTAGGGTTGGGCACTGGGCACTCCCGATATAACCACGAACAGATTAAAAACTCTGGTATTTTTCCTGATTCCTTAAAATAAGGGAATATATGGAATTTTGAATAAGTCTCAGTTGTGATGAATTGCTCCTCAGTTGTGATGAATTGTTTCTACAATTAAACAAATTGGGACTTGGAATATTTAAAAGCCTGTTATACAATGTACAAAATTCAGTAGCACTTCTAAACTTCTTTTTTTTTTGAGTCAAGGCCTCACTCTGTCACCCAAGCTGGAATGCAGTGGTGCGATCTCAGTTCACGGCGACCTTTGCCTCCCAGGCTCATGTGATGCTCCCAACTCAGCCTCCCAAGTAGCTGGGACTACAGGCATGCATCACCAAGCCCAGCTAATTTCTGTATCTTTTGGTAGAGATGGGGATTTTGCCACGTTGCCTAGGCTGGTCTGTAACTCCTGAGCTCAAGTGCTCTACCTGTGTCAGCTTCCCAAGGTTCTTGGATTATAGGCGTGAGCCACTGTGCCCTGCCAAAAATCAGTAGCACTTCTATATACCAACAACATCTAAGCTGAGAACCAAATCAAGAATGCAGTCTCATTCACAATAGCCACAAAAAGAATGAAATACCCAGGAATACAGTTAACCAGGGAGTAAAATAGCTCTACAAGGAGAATTACAAAACACTGCTGAAAGAAATCAGAGATGACACAGACAAATGGAAAAATGTTTCATGCTCATGAATAGGAAGAATCAATATTGTTAAAATGGACATATTGCCCAAAGCGATTTACAGATTCAATGCGATTCCGGTCAAACTACCAATGACATTCTTTGCAGAATTAGAAAAAGTTTTTTCTAATTTAAAATTCATATAGAAGCAAAAAAGAGACCAAATAGCCAAAGAAATTCTAAACAAAGAGAACAAAGCTGGAAGGATCACATTATCCAACTTCAAACTATGTAACAAATCTACAGTGAACAAAACGGCATGGTACTGTACAAAAATAGGCACATAGACCAATGGAACCAAATAGAGTGCCCAGAAATAAAGCTGCGCACCTGCAACCATCTGATCTTTGACAAAGTCAACAAAAACAAGCAATAGGGAAAGGACTCCCTATTTAATAAATCATGCTGGGATAGCTTGCTCGCCATATGCAGAAGATTGAAACTGGATCCCTACCTTTCACCATATACAAGAATTAACTCAAGATGGATTAAAGACTTATATGTAAAACCTAAAACTATAAAAACTCTTGAAGAAAACCTAGTAAATACCATTCCAGACATAGGACCTGGCAAAGATTTAATGATGAAGGTGCCAAAAGCAATTGCAACAAAAACAAAAATTGGTAAATGGCACCTAGTTATACTAAAGAGCTTCTGCACAGCAAAAGAAACAATCAACAGAGTAAACAGATAATTCACAGAATGGGGGAAAATATTTGCAAACTGTGAATCTGAGAAAGGTCTCATATTCAGGATCTAAAAGGAACTTAAACAAATTAACAAGCAAAAAGCAAGCAACTCCATTAAACAGTGGGCAAAGGGCATGAACACTTTTCAAAAGAAGACATAACAAATGGCCAACAAGTATATGAAAAAATGTTTAACATCACTAATCACTAGAGAAATGCAAATCAAAACCACAATGAGATAGATATCATTTTCCACCAGTCAGAATGACTATTATTAAAAGGTCAAAAAATAACAGATGCTGATAAGGTTGTAGGAAAAAGGGAACACTTATACACAACTGATGGGAATGTAAATTAGATGAGCCCCCATGCAAAGCATATTGGTGATTTCTCAAAGAACTTAAAACGGAACTACCATTCAACCTAGCAATCCCATTATTGGGTATATACCCAAAGGAATATAAATCATTCTACCATAAAGACACATGCATACATATGTTCATTGCAGCACTATTCACAATGACAAAGACATGAAATCAACCCAGATGCCCATCAACAGTAGCCTGGATAAAGAAAATGTGGTACATATACATATGGAATACTATGCAGCCATAAAAATGAATAAGATCATGTCCTTTACAGCAACATGGTTGGAGCTGGAGACCATTATTCTAAGAAAACTAACACAGGAACTGAAAACCAAATGCTGTGTGTTCTCACCTATAAGTGGGAGCTAAACATTAAGTATATATGGACACAAAGAAGGGAACAATAGGCACTGGGACCTACTTGAGGGTGGACAGTGGGAAGCAGGTGAAGATCAAAAAACTACCTTGGATACCATGCTTATTACTAGGTGATGAAATAATCTGTACAGCAAACTCCTACAACACACAATTTACCTATATTACAAACCTGCACATACACTCCTGAAACTAAGTGTTTTTCTTAAAATTAATATAAAGATAGTTTGCTTTACATTCCTCTTACTACACGCAACAGGGAACATGCATCATAAAGAAAAGAAATAGGCTGGGTGCGGTGGCTCATGCGTGTAATCCTGGCACTTTGGGAGGCTGAGGTGGGCAGATCATTTGAGCCCGGGAGTTCAAGATCAGCCCGGGAAACATGGTGAAACCCAGTCTCAACCAAAAAAATAAAAAAAAATTAGCCAGGCGCTGTTGCTTGCACCTGTAATCCCAGCTGCTTTGGAGGCTGAGGCAGGAGAATTGCTTGCACTTGGAAGGTGGAAGCTGCAGTGAGCCTAGATCGCTCCACTGCTCTCCAGCCTGGGTGACAGAGCAAGACTTTGTCTTAAAAAAACAAAAACAAAACAAAACAAAAACCATTAAGTGCTTTAAATGCTAAATAGTCAGCTATAGCATTTTGTTACCGAAGAAAGTCAAATGGAAGCACCTGACAGATGAAATCTGGAGATGGCTAAATAAAAGCAGTGATCGTAGAGATTTTCCCAGTGATTATGCTCGACCAGGATTAGAAAACCTCAGGATCGGGAATCAGGCTTTCTCGGGCTTGCCTTCTGCTTTGCTGTGAAACCTGGGAATGTAGTTAGCCTCTCTGTCTTACCTGTTTTCCTGTCTACCTCAATAGGGATTATGAATATTATATACAATGACAAATGGTAAAGTATCTTGAAAATGGAAACTTCTGTGCTATTTAAGATGTTGTAGTTACTAATTAATTCTGGCTTATGATGCAGTTTAAATGAAGTTTTTTTTTTTTTTTTGCAAATGGATGATTTCCTCTGTTATGATAATATTCTATCGATAATATTTATTTAATCAAAACATCATTATTTGTCCACAGACAAATAATGTCTGTGGGGTCTAGGCAACTGGGGTCTAGGCAACCTGATTCACAACATGGGGTACTTCCCCAGGGTCTTCAGGTCAACTGAATTTAGTGCTGCCTGGAACCTCACTTCCTCTTTAATTTTGCATAGCTAGACTCCTGCCTAGCAGTGTTGCTATTATCTCTTTGAAATAGTGGAGAGACATGACTGATGGCTCTAATGTATTCTCATAGCTTCCTTACTGGTCATGGACTTTTTCTTCCCATTTGGGACTTTTTCATCCCAGCCTATATCCTAGAGATTATATAGATGGCTGCAGGTAAGAAGGTGTTCCCTAGTTAATGTCTACAACCATTTGTGTAGAATAGCCTGGATCTCCAGGGAAGCTCTCTTCTCTGGTGGCCTTGGGAGCTGGCAAAGTTACCACGGAGATCCTTGCCTGGAATGACCATGAGAGCCAGCCACACCAGAGGCTCAGGTGGTTCCAGGTTTTTTGTTTGTTTGTTTTTTGAGAACGGAACCTCGCTCTGTTGCCCAGACTGGAGTGCAGTGGTGGTATCTCAGCTCACTGCAACCTCCAGCTCTCAAGTTGAAGCGACTCTTGTGCCTCAGCCTCCTGAGTAGCTGGAACTACAGGCACGTGCCACCACACTCGGCTACTTTGGGTATTTTTAGTAGAGATGGGGTTTTGCCATGTTGCCCAGGCTCGTCTGGAACTCCTGGCCTCAAGTAATTTGCACAAAGTACTGGGATTACATGTGAGAACAACCACACCCAGCTGGTTCCAGGCCCTTTCTAAGGCACCAGACATTTCCATCTGCATTCTGACTCACATAGTCAGACTTAAATCCCCAGGGTCCACCAAGAATAGCCCAGAACTCCTTGAGGGAGCCCTAGAACTGACCAGTGTTCTGAGGCATCTTCCAGGCTGCTCCCCATCTATGTCCGTGGGGTTCTTCTTGGGCATCTCCAGTGTGTTGTGGAGCATCTGTGATAGAGGACTGTTGTCAGCAATCAGCTCTGTTTGCCAGAGGGGCACCAGCAGCTCTTTTCTGAGGAGGAGGCTGTCCCTCAAGGAGTCTTAATTGTGAGGCCAATTTCATTCTCATCATTATACTTTCCTTTGAAATGCTGCTTCCTATTTCAAGGCCCAGCTCAAATGTCACTTTTTCCCCTGTAGTCTCCCAATTTGAACAGAATAATTGACTCCATAAGGTGCTGTCTGTGTGCCATAGCATTTTTTTTTTTTTTTTTTAAGACAGCGTTTCACTCTTGTTGCCCAGGCTGGAGTGCAAGTACCATAGCATTTTATCTACATCGATAGTGAAACTAGCATTTTATCTACATCAGTAGTGAAACTTAACACACAAGCATCTAAAATGTGTCTGCCTATGTGAATAACACATATTTATTGACTTAATTCCCTCAAAAAACAGTATGATGGAGATCAAAGACAGACACTCTAATTATTTCCACAAATTTATTGAGAACCTACTAACGGGTTAGACACTGGCATGTCCTGAAGATGCAATTGTGAATAAGACACACGTAATTCTTGCCTTCAGGGAGCTTTCAGTCTTTTTCACTTTCATGTCTTGGTTCCTCAATTCACTTATGCTTTCCCTGATAAATCAAATGCTGCTTCAGGTGATGGTGAGCCAAGTCAGACTATTCGTTCTTGCTTACCCGAGAGGTGAATGAACACCCAGGGGAAAGGGCTGCTGGTGGTGGGAGAAGCAGCAGGTAGCATGGCAGAATTATGTCCTCCTTCTGATTGCACTCGTGATTATTGTAGCATGTCCAGTTTTTTCAGTTCTCTCCAACAGGAACCACAGATGATCTCAGTGGTGGCCTTGTGCATCTGGCTAATCACAGGTTGGGTCTTGTGAGTGTAGGCTTGATCTCCTGGAGTAGGTACCCAGAATGGATAGAGCCAGGGGGCAACAGGAGGCCAAACCAAAAAAGCCAAGTCCATTTCAGATCCAGTGGGATGAATAGTGAGGGGCAAATTTCTAAGTTTAGAGGCAATATTGGACAAGGATGAAGCTTGGAGTTGTAGGAGAAGCTGGAGATTAAGAATTAGGTAGTTAGTGAATCCAAGAGTTTTGTGGTAAAAAGAACAAGACCTGGGATGTCCTGTTCTTCAATTGCTGGGCTCTCTGTTCTTCAGTTGCTGGGCTTACTTAAAGAGACAGGGCTATGGTCAGGCATGGTGGCTTGTGCCTGTAATCCCAGCACTTTGGAAGGCTGAGGCAGGAGAATTGCTTGTGCTCAGGAGTTCAAGCCCAGCCTGGGCAGCATAGCAAGACCTGGCCTCCAAAAATAATTACAAAATTAGCTGGGGACATGATGGCATGCACCTGTAGTTCCAGCTACTCAGAAGGCTGAGGCAGGAGGATTCCTTGAGCACTAGAGGTCAAGGCAGCTTTGGGCTAATATTGTGCCACTGCTCTTCAGCCTGGGTGACAGAGCAAAACTGTGTCTAAGAGAAAAAAAATACAAGGCTAGGTCAGACAATGGTGTGTAGTTCTGTGGGTGCAAACAAAGAGTCATAAAATGTTGTCCCTGCCCCTTAAGGAACCTATAGTCTAGCTGTGAAAGAATAATCACATTTTTAAAAAAAGAATGGAGTAAGATGAGATTACATTTAATCAAAGACTAGAGTACCAGAGTACCGGTTTTTCTAGAAGAGGGTTGGGTCAGTGTGAGCTAAAGGCTTGGGAAGGCCTTGTGGGCCTCAGGGCGCAAGCAGGGTTCAGAGATCCTGGCTCATTCACAGCCAGCATTCCGTGTAATATAGTCACCTCCCATGCCAGAAACCACAGTGAAGTCTGTGCCCAGGCTACAATTAATGTGAACAAAGCTAAGGACAACAGTGGAATACTCAGAAGAATGCCATCTTGGCCTTAGTCAATTCAACTTTTTCTTTCTGAATACCGAATGAAGAAATCTCATTTATCATGAAAATATTCCCAGCTGTCATAGTTGAGTACAGAAAAGTCAAGAGCTCCCCAGACCCTATTGTGTGGCAAGGAGTGGTGCACAAAAGTGGTTGCCTCAGATGCAAGGCTGGCATTTTGCCACATTTGGATGGTACAGGTGGATAGGCCTTTGGGTCTGGGCAAGTTTCCCAGCTCCACCTGGGGTCTGACTCACGCTGTCTGCCTGCATTGTCCTTTCTGTGGAATGTTTTCTGTTCTGCTAGATTACCTTTCACTGGTTGAAAAGACAACCTCTCATCACTGAGATTGAAATGTTTAAAAAGACGTCATCTCACCACTAAGACTGCAGGCATGCATCTCTTGGTACTAGATGGAGCCCTGTGTCTCCTGGTGTCTCTCCTCAGAGCACACACCTCCCCAGGTTCTGCACATTCCATTCTTGCACTTGTGTTAGGAGGCATGGAATTTTGAGTTTCTTGAGGCATGAAGGAAGATGTGCTCATCAATAACTGTCTTTCCTGCCTTTACTTTGCCAACAGAAGAGAGCTGAATAATAAAACTTGTGATTTATTTGGACCAACTGCATTAGGAATTAACAGTGGCAATTTAATTCCAGTAATGCTTTACTTCTTCTTCTGCATTTTGTCTGTTTCTTCAAACTGTGCCCCTTCTATAAGTGACTGATAATCACTAATTCTAAACTTGCTTAAAGAGTATAAAAGGGGCTGGGTGCAGTGGTTCATGCCTGTAATCCCAGCACTTTGGGAGGCTGAGGTGGGTGGATCGAGACCAGCCTAACCAACATAGTGAAACTCCATCTCTACAAAAAATACAAAATTAGCCAGGTGAGGTGGCGCACTCCTGTAATCCCAGCTACTTGGGAGGCTGAGACAGGAGAATCGCTTGAATCCGGGAGGCAGAGGTTGCAGTACTGGAGATCGCGCCATTGCACTCCAGCCCAGGCTGGAGCAATGGAGCCTGGGCAACAAGAGTAAAACTCTATCTCAAAAAAAAAAAAAAAAAAAGTATAAAATGGTACATGTCACCTAAAATCTCAATAGAATTATATTTGTCACCACATAATTTTTTAAGACTTTCAAAATATTTCCTGAATATTTCCTGAATACCAGATGACTGAAAAGTCCAGCCAACTTGCTGGCTCATCTTTTGACTGACTGTCTTACCTTTACAAGTGTTTTGAGGGGATCTTGCAATTGTAAAGTGATGAGTTTGTTGTTCAATTAATTAATTCACTTAATGCATTTATTGAGTATCTACTGTGTCATGCTCTGTTCTAGCTGTTGGGAATAGAGCAATGAATAATACGGAAACTTGCGCTCATTGAGGGGAGACAGATAAAGAGAAAACAAAGGGCAGAAAGTAACTGGTGATTTGAGCATGAGAAGGACTGTGGAGAAAAATCAGGGAAGGGGATGTAGGCTGCTTGTATGGGAAAGCAAGTAGGAAAAACTTTTCAGTTTTAAATATTGTTGTATGGAAAAGCCTTGCTGAGAAAATGACATTAGAGCTGTCAGCCTAAATAACAGAGAGGCTCTCTAAGAAAAAATGGTATTTATTTGGAAACAGAGCATTGCAATGGGAATATAACTGCCATGGTAAACTATTGTGCATTGAGGGAGATAAAGGCAGATGTGAGTTTTTTGTAAAGGAAAAATGAGCAGGGTTACATAATTTTTTTGTTTGTTTGTTTGTTTGAGACAGAGTCTCACTCTTTTGCCCAGGCTGGAGCGCAATGGTGCAATCTACAAGGTGGTTATAACTACCTTATATCCTGTTAGAAATGGGGAGTGATGGGTGAATACAAACACAATTTAAAAGAAACTGCAGTGTACTAAGTAGCTTGGACCTGGGACGAAAGTAGCCTTGGCTTTTGAAAAAGCCACCCTCCAGCTTGACCTTGCAAGATGAGGGTTCCCATTTCTCCACTCTCCCTGCTGCAGCCTTTCTCCCCTTGCTTGTATTCAGGGTTCCCTCTGGAGCTGGCAGAAGAGGAAAGAAGCAGGATCCTCTGAATCCTCAGCCCTGACTACTGCAGCCCATGTGGCCACATAGCACGGCGATTAGGAGCATGCACTGAGATCAGACAAACAGTTCATACCCTGACCACCATCTACCTGGGGTCTGAGTTCTCAGCTCCATCTGTAAAATGAAGATAAAAAATAATAGCTACCTATTAAGAAGGAGGAGAATTAAGGAGGATAATGTTCACAGATAAAATGCATAGCACAGAGCTGATACATACAGACACTATGAAAATCTTGGCTGTTATTGTTATTTTTATTATTTGACATTCTTTAATTTAAAAAGATACACTGGACTTGATTAAGATCTGGCTCTTCATTGTCTCCAGTCAAATGTCCTGTGGGGACTCTGTGTGGTACTGACCCTTCATATCTTGGTTGGATATGGCTTACTGCAAATAAAACAAAACCAATATGAATAGTGAATAAATCCAACAACCACAGCCAGCTTTCCACTTCCTAAAAACCTCAGTAATGCTAAGGATGGGGCCACATAGAGATGCATGGAAGACAGGACAGTGAGGAGGGAGCTGCATCAGGAACTACCCTACTTTGTAAGTTGATCCCCCTCCTCCCAATACCTTTGAGCACCTCTTCAGGTTCTGTTAGTAGAAAATGATGTAGCTAAGAGGATTGAAAAGTCCAATTACATATATTTTACTTAACCGTGTTAGAATAAAAGAAAGGCTTTTTCAAATAGCCCACATGTTTGATAATTTGTTTTTCACCATAAAAACATGTTGAACCACTGACCTTTGTGCAGAGAGAGGGTACAGTGGAGGGAGTGTACGGCGACGGACTCCCAGGTGCAGGCTGTATAAACTTTGGTCAGGTCTGAAGCTTCCACATCTGTACAATGGGGAGAACATTTTCCTCACAAGGCTGTTGAGAGGATTGAGGCACTTGGTGTGTCAGAGGGGTCCTAGCCAGAATAGGTTTTTAATGATGTTAGTGTGATTTTTTTTTTGAAGCCCTTTCTTCAATTTTTTCACTTTTTTGACACATCATTGGAACTGCTTAATTATTCAGGATTTTTATATCGAGTTTATGGATTATAGAAGCTCTTTGCTAATAGGTTTATCTCCTGCTGACTTTTAAAACTGCAATATAACTGCATATCAGCATGTCAATTATGAGAAACAGCACACAATTCAACATTGATACTGCTGAATGCCTTGGTAAAATGGTTTTTATAAAAAGGAGTTTGAAAGTATAGTTAAAATAAAACAATGTTTTTAATGTTTATTTGACCTATGAACATAGTTTGCAAGTTGGTAGTTTTTCTTATTTTTAACGTTATTTTTTTTTCTGATTATACCGTTATCACAAAAATGTGAAGATCAGAATAAAATCACCCATAATCTTATTGCCCAGAAATAACCACTCATAACTTAATTTTTTCCCTTTGATATGCATAGCTCTTTATATAACTTTTTCCACTTAAAAATATGTCTTAAGTATTTTCCCAAATTGCTAACATTTAAATTGCTTTCATAATGGATGTACTGTGATCTACATAATTATTTTCCTAATTTAGACAATAAAGTTTGCCTAAGCTTCTTTGCAAGAAATGCTTTTGAATGTGAGCTTTTGTCTGCATTTCTAACTAATACTTGAGTTTGAATTCCTGGGAGGAAAATTATTGGGACAGTCTTATTTATTTATTGTGGTGTAACAAACTACCTTAAAACTTAGTGACTGAAAACAACAGTAATAATTTATTTGCTCACAATTTTGCAATCTGGGAAGGGCTCTTTGGGGACAATTTGTTTCTGTTCCACATAATGTTAGCTGAAGTGATGACTTCACTGGGGCTGGAGACCCACTTCCAAGGTTGCTCACTGATAGAGCTGACAAACTGGTGCCGGCTGGTGGCTGGAGGCATCGAGTGCCCTCCAGATAGGCTTCTCTACTGGGTTCCAGGAGGGAGGAAGTGGAAGCTACTAGTTCTCTTAAAGGCTAGGCACAGAACTGGCAGAGTCCCTTCCACCATGCTCCATTGCTCAAAGTGGTCACAGGCCAAATTCCAGAGTGTGGTTAAAATAGGCCACACCTCTTTCTGGGGGATGTGTCAAAGGATTTGTGGCCATAATGAATTTCCCACAGAGAGCATATTGTTGAAGGGTCTTTATGCATATTAGTAAATCATTTTCCACAAAGGTTGTCTATTGTTACACTCACCCACATTAAATATTAAAAATTATAAAAATCTCTACTTATTCAATAGGTGAAATGTGGGATTTCATTGTTTTACGTTGAATTTACTAGTGCACTTACACAGACTTGATAAAAATTTGTATTTCTTCCTTTGGATAAGAAAGAAACAAATTTCATTTTTGGAGCCAATTTGTTAAAGTGTTAATCTTATGAATCACAGGAGTTGTTTACATGTATTATTGACACTAAGAATGTGTCATAGTTGTTATAAATATTCCTTTCAGTTTTCTTAATTAAAAATAAAAAACCTTTTCCTCTTAATTGAGGAAAAATTAGACAAAACAATTTCCTATTAAATTCACATGATCTTATGAGTCTGGCTGCCATGCATTGATCTCAAAATAATGATACATGTTTTACATTTTAATAGAATATTTTGAGGCAATTTCAGTTTTACTCATCTAACGTGTCAACAGAAACCCAGAAATTAGTGTGATTTATTCATTACCTTCATTTTGGAGGAACGGAATCCAGAAAGTTTGGATAAGTTTATCAGAATAAAAACGGAGAAACAAAACTGTGTTATCATCCCTTAATTTGCTCTTTGTACCTTAGCTGCCCGGTGGGAAAGCCTCTAAACCCTCCTGAGCCTCGTGTTTTTAAACTGTAAAATAGGGTAATATCAGGGACAATTCACAGTGTCCTTAGAGAAGATACTTATGAGGGGCCTAGCGTGTAATGGTATGTAGTGGGCACCATCATTACTCACCTAAATTCTCCGTTGTGAACCTAGGAAAGGCCTTATTTCCAGAATATCAGAGAAAGTGCTACAGATGACTTTCCAGGCGGGGACTTGGGTTGTGTGAGTGCTGTTATCCAGCCCACTTCAGTTGGTGTCCATTACTCGGCGGTAGTCAGCACCACATGGTGTGTTGCACAGGGACACAAACTCGATGCCTTGTCCTAATGGCACATCACTAATGTCAGGCCACAGCTGGAGCAATTGTCTCTGGGATTGTATGATATACTCCTTGAGAATGACTCTCAAGGAACTTCTCAGAAGAATATGATGTCCAATCTTAATATTCTGAGAATTCCATGCTAGTATTGTGATGGATAATACCTTATACCACTTGTGTGCCACTTGATAGTTTTCACAGTACTTTATATGTTTTGGTCTTCTTTGATCTTCACAGCCATCCTGAGAGGCCAACTATTCAGATATGACTTCCCTTTTTTACCCATGAGGAAGTCAAGGCTTGAATGGGTAATGACTTGCCTAAAGTTACAAACTGAGGAAGTGCCAAGCTCAACACCAGATGGTTCCCACAGGCCCCATCCAGAACGTTTCTATTTGATTGTATGCTGCCTAACTCCCCACCAAGGACAAAGTAACAGATGGTCCTGAAATGAGGAGGTCTACAGGATGGATTGTTTTTCTCTTTTGCATTAAAATGGGTTTGCAGACTGTAGTAGTCAGTGTGGATTCTGGAGTCATCTGGAGTCATTCTCTGCATTTGGATGCTGGCTCCATCAGTTAGCTGTGTACCCTTTCTTGCAAAGGAACTCAGATAAAACAAATGTAACTTTCTGAAGTTTCAAGACCAGAAGGGTCAATTTCTATGTTTATTCAAAAGAAACTTAACCACTCTATGCCTCAGATTCTCCATCTGTAAAACGAGAATAACACTAGTAGCTAACTCATAGGACAGTTGAGGGATTACATCAGAACCTCCATGCAAAACAAAAGCACAAGGCCCAGCACCAAAGCTAAAGCCTTGGTTCTTTCTTGGTATGTTCTGTGAAACCTTCAAATGTCTATGCTACTGGCCTTTCACTGTGCTTTGTACTTCAGGCACTGGCTTCAGGACACCTCTGTTGTGAGAGAACTGTCCTCCATGAGATGAGAACGGTCCTTTCCATGAGATAGGCAGTCATTGACAAGTGTCCTCCAACATATTATCCCAGTTTATCATATTGGCACTGAAAGAACACTCAGGTAAGTATTAATTGACTTGAGATTAAAAAAAGAATTCGACCATTAACCACTCTTAACATTTTGTTGTATTCACTGCCCATTTTATGTAATCATTTCAAATTAGAATCATATTGTATAAAGACTTTTTGTAATTCGTTTTCTTTACTTCGTGTTTATATTATCTTTGCATCTTCTTAGTAATAAAAAAAACTTGCTTTCGTGGTTGCATTGGATTCCATATGTGGAGGTACTGTTATTTATTACCAGTTTGATATATGGGACAGTTAGTTTTATTTTCCTGTTATAAGTAATGCTATAGTAAACATCCTTCTACACAAATCTTTGAAATGTTCTCTCATTATATCCTTAGAATAAATTTCTAGAAGTGGATAACTAATTCAAAGAGTATATACCATTTGAGAAATATTGCTGAACTGCCTCCTAGAAAGTTTTAATTATTTTCTACTCCCACCAACAGTATATGTGAGTATCAGGGATCAATTCATTCCAGCCCTTCCATATTCTCTCATAACCAACTGTTCTTCTCACCCTTCATTCTAAATATAGTCCTATATGAAGCTGCTACTTTAGATCAGCCCTTGGTTTCAGCTACATTATTTCATCTAGTGCCTCCTAAACATCCTCTGTGGGCACCCTGTCTAGGCCTTCGCCTTTTTTATTTCTTTTCCTGGAAATGTCTTCTTTTTCTTATCTCTGCATCATATATCCTTAATTCAAGTCCCAATTCATATGTAAACTTTCCTGATTGTCTGATTTAGTAAATTATCACACCCCTGAAATCTCTCAACCCTACATTGTACTCTGTCTTCATCAGTCATTTGACACTCATCACATGCTCCCTTATCTGTGAATTAACTTTGTATGCATTCCTATATTGGTTTCCAAAGGACTTGTATAGTACAGAATTACACTTAAAAATCCCTTGTATTGGCCAGGTCCAGTGGCTCACACCTGTAATCCTGGCACTTTGGGAGGCCACCTGAGGTCGGGAGTTTGAGACCAGCCTGACCAACATGGAGAAACCTCATCTCTACTAAAAATATAAAATTAACCAGGTGTGGTGGTGCATGCCTATAATCCTGGCTATTCAGGAGGCAGAGGCAGGAGAATCGCTTGAACCTGGTGGGTGGAGTTTGGGGTGAACCGAGATCACGCCATTGCACTCCAGCCTGGGCAAGAAGAGTGAAACTCTGACTAAAAAAAAAAAAAACAACCTTGTATTGTTACTGAAATGCCAGGGGTTTGCTCTAGGTCCTACTGCTCACTGCACAGAAAGCCAGTCACTGAGACCATGAGTATTGCCAGGGAAGATGGCTTAATCAGGTTCTGCAGCCGAGGTGATGGGAGATCAATCTCAAATCCATCTCCCTGACCAGCTAAAATCAGGGGTTTATATAGCATGGAAGAAATGTAACTACATGTAGGAAAACATGAACTCAGGAGGCATAAGGAAGAGGAGTTGGTCAAGAGGCATCTGGTGGTCAGTTAGGCAATCACAATGAGTGAAGGGACTGGCTTCTCATTGTCTGGATGTGTTGATCTGGTAAGTGTCAGTTCCTTGATACCATCTGGGAGGCCTTATGGTTGGTTTCTTGTGAAAGGAACTCAGATAAGACAAATGTAACTTTCTGAAGTTTTAAGACCAGAGAGTCAATTTTTATGTTTATTCAAAAGAAACCATAAACATCAGTTCTGTGGGGGCAATTGGGATGGTTTCAATATCACTCATAACATACATAAACATGGCTTTGCGTATAATTACACTGTAATATATATGCATGTATAATGCGTATAATAGAACTCCAATGAGGGATCATAATGAAAACTTAAATTGCCTTTTGGTTAACTGCCCTACCAGATCAGACCCTTTCCGTTGTTCCAGTCACCAACAAAAAACAGGTATCCTTGTTAGACCTGTCCCAGACATCTAGGAGGCTTAGATATTCAGTCTTCTTGAACTTAAACCTCCAATGTATTATGCTTATCTAAATAAGAAATGATAGGGACCCTTTCTCACATAGCACTTAGGGAATAGTAGGATTCAATTTTAAATCATAAAATTGTAATAAGAATAATCTGGTCAATGTCTACAATCAGGAATCAAAATCAATTTGACAAAGTATGTATGTACACAAACAATGAAACTAAATATCAATCTTAAAAAGTATTTAACCTGAAAGATGTAGGAAATCTTAATACTGTTAGTGATCAAAAATGATAGTTCTTTCAAGAAATGCTGAGATTGGGCCAGGTGCGGTAGCTCACGCCTGTAATCCCAGCACTTTGGGAGGCTTAGGCGGGTGAATCACCTGAGGTCAGGAGTTCAACACTAGCCTGGCCAACATGGTGAAACTTTGTCTGTAGTAAAAATACAAAAAATTAGCTGGGCATGGTGGTGTGTGCCAGTAATCCCAGCTACTTGGGAGGCTGAGGCAAGAGAATCACTTGAACCCGGGAGGCGGAGGTTGCAGTGAGCTGAGATCACATGACTGCACTCCAGCTAGGGCAACAACAGTGAAACTCTGTCTCAAAAAAAAAAAAAAAAAAAGGAAAAAGAAATGCTGAGATTGAACAAATGCTTGGTAAGTCACATTATATAAGTAAGTAGGTACATAATGCAAACATACCACAAGAAGCTAAAAATTCTATAATTCCATTAATTCCATGTTGCATTTAGATATAAAAATTGCTCTTCATCATTGGTTTTAAATGATCTAGTTAATGTTACTGTCAATCTTAGAAGATAAGACATATGAAAAGGTAGTTATGTGACATTTATAATCTGTTACAGTTTATAAAGCACAGTTTATAGAGTCCATCATCCCACTGGAGTATCATGACCATGCTTTCAGATAGGCATTAATTGTACAAATAAATAATTGGAAATTCGAACTTGGTTAAAGCCATACAACCAATAAGTGGGGTCCCCAAGTCTCACACCTGGGTTTGTTTGGCTCTCAGTGTAGTGTGCACTCTGCTGTAACCTGTGCTTCTACTGCATGTTAAGAGCAAGTTTCAGGTTCGGAAGCCTTGCCCTGCATCAGGGTCTTTACACTGGTAGTTCAGTGTAACTACCTGTTACATTGCCTGGACTGTTCAGCATGCAGATGTGTACATACTTGTCTCACTCCCTTACGTCCTTAGTTTTCTGCTCAAATGGTGCTTTATTTGTGAGTTCTCTCTTACCTAGTTACAATACTAATAATCCCCACCTCTCCACACATACCTAATAATTTCTTCACTTTTTTTCTTGCTTTATTTTTTCTCAAAGCACTTATCACCATATGACATATTATATATTTACTTGCTAACAATAGCATGTAGGATCTATAAGGACAGGAATTTTTATTCTGTGCCCTACTGTATCTCAGCCCTAGAGCAGTGTGGGAACCTAGCAGGCATTCAGTAAATATCTGTAGGATATAAACAAATTAAAAAAATAAATCCATGTACTTTCAAGTTCGAATTTGTAGCAGAACATTGGTATTGGTATTGTAGTTAGGTATGAATTCACAAATAAAGCAGCAATTGAGCAGAGAGCTAAGGAGGCTGAGGGAGTGAGACAAGACGTGGATGTCTGCGTGATGAACAGTCCAGGCAGAGAGAACTGGAAGTATAGAGATCCTGAGCCGGGATGAGGCTTCTGGGGCAGTGTAGTCTGAACTGCTTGATTTCTAGCTCTGAGTTCTTCATCCATCCATTTATTCATTCACCATGCTTTGCTTTTCTTCATACCCCTTATCACCACCCAAAACTTGGTTGTGTATATATATATATAAAATGTATGAATACATTATATATATATAATATTTGTCTTTCTCCTTATTTGTCTTTCTCCTTATTTCATTATTTCTCCTTATTTCATTCTAATATAAGCTCCAAGAGGGCAGGGGCTTTGCCTTGTAAAATGTCACATCTTTACATTGAGAACAGTGTCTGGCATAAAATAGGAGTCCAATACATATCTTTTATTAAATAAATAATTAATTAATATATTAATTTAAAAACATTAGTTGAGCACCTACTATATGCCTGGCATAAGCTTTGTCTTTAGACTCACGAGAGAGAAAAACAAGTCAACAGAAAATTATAGCACAGGTAAGATTTGCCATGGAAAGGGGAACACCTCTATAGGGACTCCTAACCCAGCTATGAAGGGTCAGGAGAACTTTAAAGGCAGGATTATCCTGAGCTAAGCTTGAAGAATGACAGCACTTGCAAAGGGGCTGGGCCAAGCAAGGACAGGCAAAGTCTTGGAAGTGGAAACAATTTGATATGTTGGCAGGCTGGGACTCAGGGTTAGAGTAGAAGTGTCCAGAGGAAGCCAGAAAGCCAAGGGGTTCATATGACATGCAGGCCCATTGGACTTTATTCTGAGCTCAGTGGAGAAATCTAAGCAGGGATTCAACATGAGCAGCTTTTCTTTATTATCCCACTGTCAGCATTTGAGAGAAAGGACAAGGCAGCAAAAACTAATCTTCATATCAGATCCACAAAGCCAGCAAATCGTAAGTTTGACACAACAAATGAGCTCTTCAGTTGGTTAGGCACAGGTATGAGATAGGACTTTACTTCCCAATTAACCTTTAGCCTGGCTGGCGAAGAAACCCACTCCTAGGCCCAGCCTTCCATAAATGGAGACTGAAATGTTCTATGATCAGGTGGAGACAGCCTAACCCCTGTACAAGCTCTTGGTGACAGTTTGTGGGTGTCTTTGAAATGCTTGACAGAGGCTTTCTCTCTAATGTAAAAAATGAAATGAAGTGAAGCTGTGAAATTGAAATATCTTGAAAAGGTAGTAATCCATACTCTAGATAATTCTAGACTAACAAAAAGATAAAACTCCTCCTTTCTTTACTTAAATTATGCATACAATTTAAAATAATACATGCAAATATTACATTTAAAACTTAGAACATTTTCTTTTTCCTTGGGAAGGAGTCTCACTCCGTTGCCAGGCTGGGATGCAGTGGCTCAATCTCGGCTCACTGCAACCTCCGCCTCCTGGGTTCAAGCAATTCTCCTGTCTCAGCCTCCAGAGTAGCTGGGACTGCAGACACCCACCACCATGCTCAGCTAATTTTTGTATTTTTAGTAGAGACAGGGTTTCACCATATTGGCCAGGATGATCTTGATCTCTTGACTTCGTGATCTGCCCATCTTGGCCTCCCAAAGTGCTGGGACTACAGGCATAAGCCACTGCGCCCGGCTAGAAGATTTTTTTTTAATCAATAAGGCGGGTAAGCAGAAAATAAAAGTGGTAATATAAATTGACTTTCACCAAATGTCTAGTTTCTTGAGACCTTATGCCAATTTGTGTCAGCAAAGTCAACCTCTACCTGAGTAGAGTAGAGAGAGAAATATTAGGGGGCCTGTGAATGTATGTTATGGCAGGGAGATATGTGCCTATGGGGGAAAACTCCAGCAGAGTGAGAGAAAAGTCCTGGTGAAGAGTACATATCCATCTATTCAGCTCATCTTTGGTTGGATGTTGGCCCTATGTGTGAAAAGCACAGTGTTAACTATATCCCTTCCAAGATAAAGGGTGTGTAGTTGAATGGTTGCATGTATTTGTACATGCAACTATTTTTTTTACATTCAACTATTTTTTTTTGATTGAGTGCAATTCATATAACATAAAATTAACTATTTTAAAGTGAATAATTCAGTAGCATTTAGAGCATTCACAATGTTGTAGAACTGCCATCTCTATTTCCAAACACTTTTATTGCCCCAGAGGAAATCCTGTATCTGTTAAGCGGTTGCTCCCTATTCCTGCTTCTTACCTGGCCCTGGTAGTCATCAATCATCATTCTATCTTTATGAATTTACCTGTTCTGGATATTGGTTTGCCTCTGTGTCTCCACCCAAATATCACCTTGAATTGTAATAATCCTCACATGTGAAGGGCAGGACCTAGTGGAGATAATTGAATCATGGGGCAGTTTTCCCCATGATGTTCTTGTGATAGTGAGTGAATTCTCACAAGATCTGATGGCTTTATAATAAGGGGCTTCCCCCTTCAATCGGTACTCATTCTCTCTCCTGCTGCCCTGTGAAGAGGTGCCTTCTGCTATGATTGTAAGTTTCCTGTGGCCTCCCCAGTCTTGCAAAACTGAGTCAATTAAACCCCCTTTCTTTATTCCAATGAACGGAATAATTCAGTGGCATTTAGTACATTCACAATGTTATACAACTGCCATCTCTATTTCTAAACACATTAACTGCCCAAAGGAAATCCTATATTTGTTAAGCAGTTGCTCTCTATTCCTTCTTCTCTCCCAGCCCTGGTAACCACCAACCATCATTTCATCTATATGACTTTACCTATTCTGGATATTTCAGACAAATAGAATTACATAATATGTCACCTTTTGTGTCTGGCTTCTTTCCCTTAACATAATGATTTTGAGGTTCATTTACCTTGTAGCATGTATTAGTATTTTATTCCTTTTTATGGTTGAAAATATTGCATTGTATGGGTATACCACAATTTGTTTTTGCATTCGCCTGTTGATGGGCATACATGCTGTTTCTACTTTTTGGCTATTGTGAATAGTGCTGCTATGAACATATGTGTACATACACTTATTTGAGTACCTGTTTTCAATTCTTGCCAGTGTCTACTGCCCAACTAATTTTTTTTGACAAAGAAGTGAAGCAATTCAATGGAGAAAGTATAGTCTTTTCAACTAATGGTGCTAGAGCAATTGGGCATCTATAGGCAAAAAACAAAAACAAACAAAAACAAAACAAAACAAAAACATGACTTAACCATTATACCTCATATTAAGATTAATCCAAAAGGGATCATGAATTTAAACACAAAATGTAAAACTATACAAAATCCTAAAAGAGAACATAGGGAAAAATCTTCTAGACCTAGGGCTAGGTGAACAGTTCTTAGATATGACACCAAACACACCATCCATAAAAGGCAAAGTTAGTATATGGGTCTGTAAAAATTTAAAATGTTTGTGCAGCAAAATAATCTGTTAAGAGTAAGAAAAGACAGGTTATATAGAAAACATTTACAAACCATAAATTTGGCAAAGATCTTATATCTAGACTGTACAAAGAACTTTCAAACTCAACAGTAAAAAACTAAACAGTCCAATTGGAAAATGCACCAAAGACTAGAACAGCTATTTCACCCAAGAGGAGATACAGATGACAAATAAGTTCATAAAAAGATGTTCAACATTATTAGCTGTTAGGAGAAGGCAAATTAAAACCACAACGAGATATCACTGCTCACCTGTTAGATGAGGCAAAATAGTGATTCTACCAAATACTGGAGAGAATGCAGAGAAACTAGATTTCTCATACATTGTTAAGAATGTCTAATGACACAGCTACTATGGAAAGATTATTTGGCATTTTCTTGTAAATCAAAACTTGTACTTACCATAATGACCCAGCAATTGCACTCTTGAGCATTTATCCCAGAAAAATAAAAACTTAGGTTCACACAAACATCTGTAAACAAAAGTTTCTAGCAGCTTTGCGATAGTCCCAAACTGCAAACAGCCAAATTCTAGTACATCTATACAGTAGAATATTACTCAGCAATAAAAAGAAATGAACTATTGATACATGCAACAATCTGGATGAATCTCAAGGGCATTATGTTGAGTGAAAAAAATCCAATTGCAGAAGGTTACTTACATAATGTATAATTCCATTTCTATAAAATTTTCAAAATGACAAAACTACAGTGACAGGCATGGGGAGTGGGTGTGAAGATAAAGGGAGAATATGGGGGGTTTCTTTGTGGTGACGGAACAGTTCTGAGTCCTGATTGTGGTGGCTACATAAATATATACATGGGATAAAATTGCACAGAACTACACACACACACACACACACACACAAATGAGTGAGCACATGTAAAAACTGGTGAAATTAAACAAGGTCTATGGTCTGGTTAACAGAATTATACCAAAGTCAATTTCATGTTTTGATATTGTATATCGGCTGTCACCACTAGGGGGATGCTGGGGAAAGAGTGCAATGACTATTTTGCAACTTCCTGAGAATCTATAATTATTTCAAAATAGAGTTAAAAAGAAACTAAGTGGTGCTTGGGGATGATGGCTCACACTTGTAATCCCAGCATTTGGGGAGGCTGAGGTACGAGCATTGCTTGAGGCCATGAGTTCAAAACTAGCCTGGGCAATATAGTGAGGCCCATCTTTAAAAACAAAAAACAAACAAGCAAAAAAACAAAGCCAAGTGTGATGGGGGCACACCTGTAGTCCTAGCTACGTGAGAGACTGAGGCAGTAGGATTGCTTGAGCCCGGGTTTTTTTTTTTTTTTTTTTTCTTTTTTTTTTGAGATAGAGTCTTGCTCTGTTGCCCAGGCTAGAGTGTAGTGGTGGGATCTTGGCTCACTGCAACCTCTGCCTCCTGGGTTCAAGTGACTCTCATGCCTCAGTCTCCTGAGTAGCTGGGATTACAGGTGCATGCCACCATACCTGGCTTTTTTTTTTTTTTTTTGTACTTTTAGTAGAGATGGGGTTTCACCATATTGACCAGGCTGGTCTTGAACTCCTGATCTCAAGTGATTCACCCACCTTGGCCTCCCAGTGCTGGGATTACAGGCATGAGCCACCACGCCCAGTTGAGCCCAGGGGTTTGAACCTGTAGTGAGCCATGGTTGCACCATTGAACTCCAGTCTAGGTGATGGAATGAGTCCCCATCTCAAAACAAACAAAACAAACTGGAAATTAAGTGGTGAGTTAAAAATGCTCATGAGGCTGGGCGCGGTGACTCACATCTATAATCCCAGCACTTTAGGAGGCTGAGGCAGGCGGATCATTTTAGGTCAGGAGTTGGAGACCAGCCTGACCAACATGGTGAAACCCTGTCTCTACTAAAAATACAAAAAATAAATAAATAAAAATTAACCGGGCATGGTAGCACATGCCTGTAGTCCCAGCTACTTGGGAGACTGAGGCAGGAGAATTGCTTGAACCTGGGAGGCTGAGGTTGTGGTGAGCCGAGACTGCGGCACTGCACTCCAGCCTGGGTGACAGAGCAAGACTTCATAACAACAACAACAACAACAACAACAACAAATGCTCATGAAAGTACTAGGATATAGCTGTATTTTATTAATATTTTGAATAAAGGCAACAATGATTTTGAACATAAAAACAGAAGTGTGATATTAGGTTTTGCTGAGCTTTCTCGGTAAGAGGAAATCCTTGTCTTTTGAGTGCCTGGGGGAGTAGGGAAGATAGTTTGGTAAACAGCACATTGTCTACTGGGAGGTAAGCAGATATAAGCAACCACCTATGATCCCTGAATCAAATGAATTGAGTAATTCCAAGCAAAGTGTGGCAGGAATTTAAAGGAAGGAGATTTTATAGTGGCCTGAATGGCTGGGGAAATATTTCCTGGAGGAGGTGACTTTTAAAGTGACCCTGGGAAAATGGATTTGATTCTGAAGATGAGAAAGAGAACAGGGAAAGCTTCCATGGATGTCTTATATATTTTATTTTTGGTTAATATTTTCTTAATCAAACTCCTACTTTATCTCAAAGCTTATTCTTTTATGCTTTTAGCCTCAGAAGCTGGATGTGTCTAGGCATCCAGCTTCAGAGGAGGTATGCAGGCACACCTTGTTTTATTGCACTTCACAGACATTGTGTTTTTTACAAATTGAAGTTTTATGAGAAACTTCCATTGAGCAAGTCTATTGATGCCCTTTTCCCAACAGTATGTGCTCACTTTGTGTCTCTGTGTCAAATTTTAGTAATTCTCAATATATTTCAAACTTTAAAATTATATCTGTTATGCTGATCTGACCAGTGATCTTAGATACGCCTATTACAATGGTTTTGGGGCACCACGAACTGTGACCGTATAAGACAGTGAACATAATTGATAAATGTTATGTGTGCTCTGACTGCTTCATTGACTGGCTCTTCTCCCATCTCTCTTCCTTTCCTCAGGCTTCCCTATTTTCTGAGACAAAACAATAATGAAATTACGGCTGTTAGTAGCCTTACAATGGCTGCTAAGTGTTCAAGTAAAAGGGAGAGTCCCATCTCTCACTTTAAATAAAAAGCTGGAAATGATTACACTTATTGAGAAAGGCATGTTGAAAGCCAAGACAGGCCAAAAGCTGTCTTGAGCCAAACAGTTAGCTGACCTGTAAATACAAAGGAAAAATTCTTGGAAATCAGAAGTGCTACTCTAGGCCTCTTGAGCCAAACAGTTAGCTGACTTGTAAATGCAAAGGAAAAATTCTTGGAAATCAGAAGTGCTACTCCAATGAACACAAATGATAAGAAAATAAAATAGCCTGATTGTTGATATGGAGAAAGTTTCAGTGGTTTGGATAGAAGATCAAACTGGCCACAATATTTCCTTAAGCCAAAACCTAATTCAGAGCAAGGCTCAAACTCTTCAATTCTATGAAGGCTGAGAGAGGTGAGGAAGTTCCATAAGGAAGGTTTGAAGCTAACAGAGGTTGGTTCAGGAGGTTTAAGGAAAGATGCCATCTTCATAACATAAAAGTACAAGGTGAAGCAGCAAGTGCTGATGTAGAAGCTGCAGCAAATTACTCAGAAGATCTAGCTAAGGTCACCGATGAAGGTGGTTACACTGAACAACAGATTTTCAATGTAGACAAAACAGCCTTCCACTGGAAAAAGATGCTATCTGGGACTTTTATAACTAGACAAGAGAAGTAAATGACTGGTTTCAAAGCTTCAAAAGACAGGCTGACCCTTGTTAGGGGCTAATGCAGCTGGTGACTTTAGGTTGAAGCCAATGCTCATTTACCATTCTGAAAAACCTAGACCATTAAGAATCATGCTAAGTCTACTCTGCCTGTATTCTATAAATAGAACAACAAAGCCTGGATGACAGCACATCTGTTTACAGTGTGATTTACTACGTATTTTAAGTCCATTGTTGAGACCTACTGCTCAGAAAGGAAGATTCCTTTCAAAAGATTATTGCTCATTGGGCAATACACCTGGTCATCTAAGATCTCTGATGAAGATATACAAGGAGATGAATGCCATTTTCATGCCTGCTAATATATTTATTCTTCAGTCCATGGATCAAGGACTAATTCAACTTTCAAGTCTTATTATTTAAGAAATATATTTTGTAAGACTATAGCTACCATAGATGATGATTCATCTGGTAGATCTGGGCAAAGTACATTAAAAAGCTTCTGGAAAGGATTCACCATTCTAGATACCATTAACAACATTTGTGATTCATGGGAGGAAGTGAAAACATCTTAAGAGGAATGTGAAAGGCGTTCATTCCAACCCTCATAGGTGACTTTGCAGAGTTCAAGATTTCAGCAAAGGAAGTAACTGCTGATATGGTAGAACTAGCAAGAGAGTCAGAATTAGAAGTGTAGCCTGAACGTGTGATTGAATGGCTGTAATCTCATGATCAAATTTTAGCGGATGAAGAGTTGCTTCTTACAGATGGGCAAAGAAGATGCTTTTTTGAGATGATATCTACTACTAGTGAAGACGCTGTGAGCATTGTTGAAATGACAACAAAGAATTTGGAATATTACATAAACTTGGTTGATAAAGCAGTAGAGGGGCTTGAGAGGATTGACTCCAATTTTGAAAGGAGCTCTATGTGAGTAAAATGCTATAAACAGCATCATATGCTACAGTGAAATCTTTCATGAAAAGAAAAGCCAATCAATGTGGCAAGCTTCATTGTTGTCTTATTTTATGAAATTTCCACAGCCACACCAACCTTTAGAAACCATCACCCAGATTAGTCAGCAGTCATCACCATTAAGGCAAGACCCTTCCCCAGCAAGAAGATTGCTACTCAGTGGAGGCTCAGATGATCATTAACATGTTTTCAGCAATAAAGTATCTTTTAATAAAGTATGTACATTGTTGTTTTAGACATGGTGCTATTGCACATTTAATAGACTATAATATAATGTAAACATAGCTTTTTATGTGCTCTGGAAAACCAAAATTTATGTGACTAATTTTATGACAATATTCACCTTATTGCTGTGGTCTGGAACCAGACTTGCAATATCTTTGAAGTATGCCTGTATGATAAAAATGGACCATGGGGACTGGCACAAAATATGCATATTTTGAAGCTTAAAGAGAGAGTTTAGACTTAGTTTGTAGCTCTTCCAAGGGAACTTCTCTTTGGAATGGGAGAGTTTGACTTTAAGTTTTGAGTCCTACTGCCATTTGCTGGGAGGCAGTAAGGTGAAGTCATATTGCTGGAAACTCTGCCAAAATAAGATTATTTCTTCCACTATAGTTTTTTGTCAGGAAGAACTTGAAAAATGAATTGAAACTGAAAATCAAGTACAACTGACAATAAAGAATATTGCCCTGGTAGGAACACAACAAACCATTTGCAGTTCATGGAGTCTCAATTCTGTACTTTCTTGCATTTAATTATTGAATTCTAGTCCAGAGAAGCCAAATTCAAAGAAAGCTAAATGCCAGATATGAATAGACCCTTGATCACAAGCAATTTATTCTGACATTTGTTGTAATATGGACTTACATTTTACTTGGTCCTCTTTACTTAATTGGCAAACATTAACTATCACATATTATTAATTAATAAAGTTATATGATCTTTGCAGAAGCTAATTCATACTTTAGGAGAAGATTGAAATAGCCATTTAAACTGTCTGTGGAGAAAAGATGCCCTCACTGAACCAACTACTTGAGTGCCCTTTCAATTACATCAAGAATCCCAGCCATTTAGGCTAAAAAGAGCTCTGGAGATTCCCTTATTCAATAGCCTCATTTCACAGGTGAGGAAAACAAGACCAGAAGAAGATGCACCTCTTTCAGGGAATAAGTAGTTTTCAAGCTGTTCATTCATTCATTTGTTTGTTGCTTGTTCAATCTGAGCACTATGAGCCAGATATGTATTCTGAGTGCTGGGGATATCGGAACCTGCTCCCAGGGGGCTTACACAGTGTGTATGTGGAAGAGGAATTAGAAAATAAAGACTACACTTTTGGATTAACTAGTAATTTTGCCACAGTGGTAAGTGCACTAAAGAAAAGAAAGAACAAAGAACAGAATTCTGATTGGTAGGAAGTGGGTGTTCAGGGATAACTTTTTCAAGGAGATGACATTTAGGCTGAGGCCTGAATGATGAAAAGTCCTCATCATCTTTGTTATGATAATGGGGGAGATTGCCACAGGTCGAGAAGAGCCAAGCCCTGAGGTAGGAGGATGACTAGTCAATTCAGAGTAGAACACAGCCCAGTGTTAGGTGAGGGCTTGGCATGGCAGAGTCTTGAGGGCTGAGTGAAGATCCTCAGTCTATGAAAGGTCTACAGAGGAGCTGAGGGATACAATTTATATTTTTAAAGTGTTTTGTTGAATGTGATGTGGAATGATGTGGACAAGGTGGCTAGTTATGGGGCCACCACAGCCAGCCCATATGAGAAGGATATGGTCTAGAGTAGGGTTTGTGGCAGAGCTGAGCAAGAGAAGTGAATGTGTTTAGGATATATTTTAAAGACAGAATTGGCAGGACTGTGGTTGGATTGGATGTGGGGGTGAAGATAAATGAGAGAGTGATTAGAAGGACTGAAGCTTTTGGTTTAAGCACATAGGTAGGGTCATTTCCTGAAATGGGAAAGTCTTGAGAGGTGCAGGTTGGAGAGGGTACAGTGAAGGATCAAGGGTAATGAAGAAATAAATGGGTACTGTACAGAGATTGGAAAAAAGAAGAGTAGGCTTATTTTGATGGGGCAGTCGATGAAGGCCTCACTCAGGAGTTGACATTTAAGGTGAGAACTGAAAGGTGTGAAAAGCCAGAGAAGAACATTTCAGATAGAGGGAACCGCAGATGCAGAGGCTCAAGGGAGGAAGTGGCTTCAAAACTCAGAGGGAACCCAAGGGAGAGAGGTAATCAAAGGAGTGGTTTCCGTGTTTCATATTATAACTTAGATGTGATGGAAGAAATTTGCCTTTTTTCTCTTTTTAGCTGACCTGATTTTTCTCATAGGAGTTGAGATTGAAAGAAGGTACCAGGACTTTAAACTTGCCAATGAATCCACCTCTTTCAGTTGACTCCATCACCTTTACACCCGTGGCTTCCTTTATCTGGAATATTTGGATGAACTGAAAATCTGTCTCTTAGATGTATTCAATCTAAGAGTTTGTCCCTGGATATTTGTACTAAAATATACTAAAATCAAAAGTCAAAACATCATATTAGTTAATGTAAAATTGTTCTGATATGTGAAGTAAAAGGGATTTGAAAGCATTATTTTCAAATTGACTGTGGCACATATGTTTGGCCAAACATGAGTCCAACATTTCTCAACCAACTCAAGTCATTGTCTTGCACTTTGCTTTACATTTGTTCCAATAGGATTAGATGCTTTGGGTGTGGATGCCAAGAAGTGACAAAAAACAGAAGCTGGGATCATTGTGGTTAACCCAAGCATGTTGGAAACCAGAGAGGGACTGAATGCTGTCATACACAGACCCATGAACCCAATAATGGGTTGCAGTGTATTTTGAAATAAACTTCTACCCATTGGGAGAGGTGAAATGAAACAAAAAATTTATCAAAAATAAAACTACTAAAAAGATTAAATTTGAATTTGACCTAGAAGAATTTATCATAATTGAGGAATTTGACCTGTAGGGACAAATTGTTCAATTGAAGAAAGAATTAAAGAATTTGATCCACAGGAACATATCAGTCAATTAATCTGAATGTTCTTTCCTGGCTCTTCACACATTTTAGATCGCACCCTAAATATCAACTCCTGAGTGAGGCCTTCATTTAGGGCTGTAACAAAATGGCTTTTTTTTTTTTGAGACAAGGTCTCGCTCTGTCCCCCAGGCTGAGAATGCAGTGGTGCAATCGTGACTGACTGTAACCTGCACCTCCTGGGCTCAAGCGATCCTCCTTCCTCAGTTTGCTAAGTAGTTGGGACTACAGGCACATGCTGCCATGCCCAGCTAATTAAACTTTCTTTCTTCTTTTTTTTTTGGTAGAGATGATGTCTTCCTATGTTGCCCAGGCTATTTTCAAACTCTTGGGCTCAAGCGTTCCTCATGCCTTGGCCTTCCAAAGTGCTGGGATTGCAGACATGAGCTACCACATCTGGCAGGATTTTTGTTTTCTCCTGATCTCCATATCTATTTATTTTTTCTTTTCGTTTTGAGACCCGGTCTCACTCTGTTGTTGCCCAGGCTGGAATGCAGTGGAGCTATCATGGCTCACTGTAGCCTCAACCTTCTGGGCCCAGGTGATCCTCCTTCCTCACCCTCTAATGTAGCTGGGACCAAAGGCATGTGCCACCACATCTGGCTAAGTTTTTACATTTTTTGCAGAGATAGGGCCTCACTTTATTGCTCAGACTGGTCTTAAACTCCTGGCCTCAAGCATTCCTCCTGCCTCAGCCTACCAAAGTGCTGGGATTATAGGTGTGAGCCACCATGCCAGGCCTATTTCGTCTAATAAATAAATCCTTACCCCACCTGTACTCTCCCCAACCTGTTCCTCTCTAGACTTCCCATCCCTTCTCATCCTAAGAAATGGTCCTACCTAGTTGCTCAAGTTCTCTCCTTGGTCGTCTCTTCCTTAGAGAACTTTCGGACTTTATCTCTTCACCTGCTCCTCTCCTAGATGGATTGGGAGGCTCATGTGACCTCAAGATGGCAGAGAAGAGAGGCCAAGTTGTTCTATTGCACTCCAACCCCACCTGTCTGCTTGGCAATGCTGTTTGTCTGTCTAGTCAGGTGGTGGAGTTTGGGGGTGCTTTGCTGCCCTGCCTTTGGAGAACTTAGTCAGTCGACCTGGACTTCGTTTCTGTAGACTCACTCTCTCCTCAGTTTCCTTGGTGCTGCTGTTCTTTCTTTCTAAGGTCTGAGGGGCCCTGGGACCTCCAGCTTAAGATTCTTCAGGGTCACCTCACTAATGATGTGTGGCATCTTTGCCAGCAGAAATATCAGCTTATTTTCACCACCATCATGAGGCAGGCGGGAACCTCTAGGTCTCTTCTGTGACACCCAAGAGCCAAAAAACACTCTGGGTAAGCAAGCCTTTTTACTATCTACCCTTACTGTGTTGCCTATTTTCACTTTGCTGTGGCCATTCATTGTTGTCCCTCTATGTGGTGACATCTTTCCAGAGTGAATCTGAAAGTGGCAACAGCACCTCTACTCTTGGCTTTCCTCTTGACCCTTGTCCCACTTGATAACAGCTTCTTTGAGCTTATGAGTTAGGGAGGTTTGGTAGTGATCCACAACATACACATCTGACAATTTGCTTTCTCTAAATCTCCTTCTTCTCTTTCTAGCAAGCTCCCTGAGCTGGAAGGGGTAGATTCTCCTCTTTCTCCTTATGGTGGTTTTAAAACAAGTCTGAACATTTTTTGAAACTAAAAAAGGTGCAGTCCATGTCAATTCCTTTGACCCTGGGTGGGCCTTTGTGACTTTCTTGATGAAAGGAATATGGCAGAAGTGATGCTGCATGCTATGCTTTGAGTTCGTCCCCACTGAAACTTATGTTGAAATTCGGTCCTCAACGTGGTGGCATTGGGAAGTGGGGCCCAGTGGGAGGTGTTTGGAAGATCCCTTATGAATGCCTTGGTGTTACCTCAAGTAGTGAGTTCTTGCTGTGGTGATATTAGATTAGTTGCTGTGAGAGTGGGTTGTTACACAGTCAGGATGTTTCTAGATTTTGCCTTTTCACTCATACCCACTTCCCCTTTGACCTTCCGTCATGTTTTGACCTAGCTCAGAAGTCCTCACCAGAAACTGAACAGATGCTGAGATCATAATTCTTGAACTTCCTAGCCTACAGAACACAATGAGCTAAATAAACCCTTTTTCTTTATAAATTATCTAACTTCTGATATTTTGTCACAGCAACACAAAACAGACTAAGATACTGTGTGATGTCAGGTTGAACTAGGAAAGGCCCTGCCATTTCTACCAGTTTCTCTTAGGACTTGCTCTCAGAACTTTCAGCTCCCATGTAAGGAGTCCAGCTATCCTGAGACCTCCATTTGGGGAGACCATGTGGAGAAAGGATGAGACCTGAAGAGTGTGTGCTATTAGCTGTTTAATTGCATCCAGCTCAGGAGCTGATGTGAGCTAAGAATCCTTAAAGATGATGCCAGCTCAGCCACTGTCTGATGGCAACCACAAGAGATACTCTGAGTGAGAACCACCTGGCTAAGCCATTCAATGCCCAGATTCATGAGCAAAATAAATGCCTGCCCTTGTTTTAAGTCATTCATTTGGGATGGTTTGCTAATAGGTGACTGAAGCATCCACTCTCACTACAGCTCACATTCTTACCATCCTGCTTCATTTCTTAAGTTGTCACTACGCTATGACTCATCATCAAACCTCCAAGTAGGGTGACCAGTCACCTGATTTGGATGGGACTGAGGGAGTTCTCAAAATTTGAGACTTTCATTGATAAAACTGAGAAAATCCTGGGCAAATCAAGATGAGATGGCCACCCCAACTTCAAGATTTGCTTTTTTTTTTTTGAAATAAAAATATAGCTGAAATAGTTTAGAGATTTCAGAATTATTACTTCACTATAAATTTTTTAAAGAGGTAGTGTTGGGCATAGAGGCTGACCCTTTTTTCTGAGTGCTATCTGCCCTCCTAAAGGAATAGATGCTATGTCAATGAGTGGGCTAGCAGAGTCAAAGATAATTATAGGATGTGAAAATGTACTTGAAAGTATTTCAAAAATATATCATAACACAGAGATGGGGAAACGATCCAGACAGGGTCACTGACTTGCCAAGGACAAACCATGACAAGGTCATGATTTGGAATGCAGATATTTGAACTTCAGTCTGGGTTACTTACCTCCAAATTTTATCAGTTCTCATTCTTACCAATATTCACCATGTAGGTAGGGTATAATATCCAATCCTAGAGAATACTTAGACTGAGGGAGAGATGTCTTTGCTGTAAGACAGTTCACCATCTTCCCATCTAGTTAGCACAGGATAGACTGAAATCCAATCTCAACCAAGACTGAGTAAACTAAGAACAAGAATATACATCTTACTTAAAACAAAACCCCAAACCAACTTCAGGTCTATTTTTGAAATGGAAGATTTGACAATTTCATTATAAATGTTAGTGCAAAATTGTAGGCTCTGGTACTGCTGTCTCAGAAGAAGCCCAGTTAACTGTGGGTCCAGATTTTAGGGCTCTTCAAGGAAGTGAAGGATAGGCAGGCTTCCAACAAGCAGCAGGGCTGGTATAACTGGATACAGGGAAAGGAGCCTTCCTGGGTGTGGTTTTTTGGCAAAGAAACCCAGACTGCCTCGGCAAATGATTAAGAGGCTGGTAACTAGTTGGGGGAGTGGGAGGAGAAGGGTGGAAAGGAGGGTGGGGAAGGAGAACATTACCTTGAGGTCTGATGTGGCAGGAAAGTCTTCTACTATCTGCTTGCCCCACCTCTGTTCAGAAAATGTGTGTGGTGTGTTTGTGTGTGGGTTCTGGGTGTATCTAACAAATAGAGTAGAGCTTTTTTCAAAGAAGGCAAATTGCTTACTACTATTACTCCAATGCCATGGCTACCCAATAACCAAGCCCATTTTTTCCCAAGAAGGCCAGGAGGAAACTGTCTGACCAGCACAGCTAATATGATGGTGGGGCCATGAGTCAGACACTGATTAGATTCAGCTGATATGTGAACAGCTGTGAGTTGCATTCATATTATGATTAAAGAAAAATTTCTATAATTTGACACAACCTTAAGACTCATTCATGCAAAGCTGAAAGTTAAAAAAAAACAATGAGTGAAAACTCTTGGGGTGGGATAACATTTCAAACTGTTAAACACTTGCTTTTATTCTGTATTTCCTCCTTTCCTTTCCTTCCACTCAAATAGGTAGTTAAGTCTGTTGTTTGCTTCCATGGAGGAATATAGTTGGGGCAAAAAGGAGAAATAGTCTACATGTCTTTCTGGCATTGGAAGAATAGGTGAGGCCAACATATTGGCCAGAAACCCACAAGGGAAAAGATTCCTCTGAGTTCAGAGCTGGAAGATTTCCCAGGGCTGGAAGGAGGGAACACAGAAGAACAGAGAGCTCTGAAGTTCTGGGGCAGAGAAGAAACATGCCCTTGTGAAAGTTGTCAGACTCAAAATGGAGTCACTAATGTTAAAACAGCAATAGCAATAATAACAACCCTGACAAATAGAGCTGGGAAAAGGCTGTGAGGAGAAGGTATTCAATCTCGTATGCCTGATAACAAAACTATCACAAAACTCTGCAAAAACCTCGAAAAAGGTCATTGCAACTTTACACACACAAAAATATTTTTGCAAGGACATCTGCCCAGCAACTGCCTTTTAACCTTGGGTTGGTATCACCTTTTTGTTTGTTTGTTTGTTTGTGTTTTAGAGATGGGATCTCACTATATTGCTCAGGCTGGTCTCGAAATCCTGCGCTTAAGCTACTCTCCTGCCTCAGCCTCCTGAGTAGCTGGGACTACAGGTGTGCACCACTGAGCCCAGCTAATCCTTTGTTATTGACCTTTGTAGACAAGGATAATTTGTTTTCAAAATGATTATGTAATCCTCCTAATTTTTTCCTTTAAAAATCTTTATCTTCCTTTACCTCCCTGAATATACACATAGTTTACTATGGCAGATGTATTCCCATTGCAAATCTCTATTCTCAAATAAACATCATTTTTTCTAAGAGAGCCTCTCTTAATTTGTTATTTAGGTTGACGCTCTGAATCTTTCAACATTCATTCATTCATTCAACTTTTTTTTACACCAGGCACTGTTTCAAGAGCAGTGAACAAATAGATAAAATCAGAACAATGCGCTCATGAAGCTTACATTTTAGTGAATATCAAAATGTATGAGATTCTTATGCCAGACATTATTCTAAATGCTTGGTATGTTTTCTTCTCACAACAACCCCTTGAGTTAGATACTATATTCCCAGCTTACAAATGAAGAAAGTGAGACAGAGAAAGAATATATAATTTGCTGATCTCACAGCTAGTAAGTAGCAGGGCTGGAATTAGGACCCAGATAAACTGGCTTCATTTCTTTTAATTGCTATGGTACTCTTGCTAAACTTTTAGGCAGGGTTTTGGGAGGTTGGCAAGACACTAGAGTTGCGAAGGCTGCTTGGAGCAGTTTTACAGAGACTTTCATGCCCCAGATAGGTCAGGGTAGGAGTGGAAAGACCCTGAAATTCCAGGGTCCTCCATTGTGGATGATAAATGTCTCAGAGGCAGTCTACCCTTGAATGTCTTCCACTGCCTGAGTCTGAGACAGCAGCTTGACCAGAGGGGAAGAGCTCTGAGGTCTGAGGTGTTTCCTCCCTGCTTAGCAGGATGTACACTCAAAATAGAAATTAGACTGTGTTAAAAGAATAGAGATAACAAAATAGAAAGAATTGTTAAAATAAGATGAAATGGCGGGGCACAGTGACACATGCCTGTAGTTCCAGCTACTAAGGAGACAGAGGCAGGAGGAACACTTGAGCCCAGAATTTTTAGTCCAGCCAGGGCAACACAGTGTGAGACCCATGTCTCTTAAAGAAAAAAAAAAAGATAAAACAGAATAATTTCTTTTTTGGATTGTGAGTTTGCTGACTAAGATCCTCTGGGAAGCATGGGATTAGAGAGCTATGTGTGGATGGCGGGTGATCCTAATCTCAATCTCACATTTCTCCTTCTAGGATTAGAGCACTGTTAAAGGAGGATCTAGGATTTCAATGCTGCTAAAAATGAAAGCTTAATCAAATAAGACTATTAACTCCTTTTTAAAGAGAAATTAGTTTGAATTTACATGACTGTGGCAGACTAAGTAACTATCAACATTTCACTAAAAAATAAGTGGATATTTATATGGATGTGGACCAAGATCGGGGACTAGAAAGCTCCACTAATCGCTCCCCCTGCAAGGATACCAAATTAACAACTATCTGCATGGAAAAATCACTTTAATGAGAACCAAAAATCAGATGAGCACTCGCAGTACCTAGTTTTAACTTCACGTCTCTGAAAGAGGCACTGAAGAGGTAGAAAAAACAGCCTTGAATTGCCAACACCAGGCCTGCCCCATCCGCTAGCAGTGGCGGCATGGTACTGAGAGTCTTTCTGTGAGCTAGGGGCGGGGGAACAGAGCAATTGTGAGGCACTGAACTCAGTCTTGCCCTATTACAGCAGAAAGAAAAACTGTACCAAACTCACCTGATGCCTGCCCATGGAGGAAGCATTTAAATCAGCCATAGCCAGAGGGGAATCACTGATCCCAGTGGCTAGAACTTGAGTTCCACAAGCCTCACCACTGGGGGCTAAAGTGTTCTGTGGCTCTATATAAGCTTAAAAGGCAGTCTAGGACAGAAGGACTGCAATGCCTAGGGAAGTCCTAAGACTGAACTGAGCCTAGGTCAGTGGACTGGGCAGGGGAGGTGACATACTGAGATACCAGCTGGAAGAGCCAAAGGAGTGCTGCTGGCATCACCCTTCCCCTAAACCCACGCTGCACAACTTGCAGCTCCAAAACAAACAGCTTTCTTCCACTTGAGGAGAAGAATGGGAAGAGTGAGGAAGACTTTGTCTTGCATCTTGGATACCAGCTCAGCCACAGCAGGAGAGGGCACCGGTTAGAGGTGTGAGGTCCCCTTTCCAGGCCCTAGCTGCTGTATTACATTTCTAGACACACTCTGGGTCAGAAGGGAATCCTCTTCCTTGAGGGGAAGGAGTCAGCTGTGGCAGGATTCACCATCTGCTAACTGAAGAGCCTATGGGCCCTGAATAACCAGCAGTAATACTCAGGTAATATTAATACGTCCAGGGCCTTGAGTGAGTCTCTGGGACTTGCTGGCTTCAGGTAATAGCACATTCCTAACTGTGGTGCCTGTGGGGTGGGACTCCTTCTGCTTGAGAAAATAGAAGGAAAAGTAAAGGGGACTTTGCCTTGCACTTTAAATACCAGTTTGGCCACATCAGGGTAGAGTACCCAGAGGGGTCTTGAGGTCCCTGATTCTAGGATTTGCTTATTGGACGGCATTTCTGGACCTGACCTGGGCAGAGGGGAGCCTGCTACCCTGAAAAGTGAGTCTGATGCCAGGCAGCATTCACCACAAGCTGACTGAAGAACCCTCGGGCCTTAAGGAAACATCAGTGATAATCTGGCTTTACTCTCTGTGGGCCTGTGGTGGTGATAGCTATGAAGTAAGGCTCCTCTGCCTTTTCAAAGGAGAAGGAAAAGTGGGAACAACTGTGTCTTGTGGTTTGAATACCAGCTTAGTTGCAGTACAGCACAACACCAGACATATTTCTAAGGTTTTTGACTGTGGTCTCTGGCTCCTGGATGGCAAATTTGGACCTTGCCAGGGACTAGGGGAACTGAAGGGAAGCTGCCTGAAGGGAAGGATACAGGCTTGGCAAGCTTTGTCATTATGGATTGTAGAGCCCAAGGGACTTGAGTGAACATAGGCAGTAGCCAGGGAGTGGCTAGAGTAGGCCTTGAGTGAAACCCAGTGCTGTGCTGCTTAAAGTCTGACCCAGCACAGTTTTAGTGGTGGTGGCCACAAGGGTGCCTGTGTCACTTCACCTCCAGTTCCAAGTGGATCAGAACAGAGAGAGACCCAGTGTCTTTGGGAGAAAGTAAGAGAAAAGAGCAAGAGTCTCTGCCTGATTATCCGGAAAATTATTCTGGATGTTTTCCAAGACCATTAAGTTGGTAACTCAACAAATCTGCAAGAACCACAGCATTACTGGGCTTGGGGTGCCCCCTAAAACAGATACAGCTTAGTTCACAACACCCAAGTCCTTTCAAAACCTTCCCAAGAAGGATGAGTACAAACAAGCCCAGACTGTGAAGACTACAATAAACACCTAACTCTTCAATACCCATCTACCAGTATCAAAACCATCCAGGAAAACATGATCTCACCAGATGAACTAAACAAAGCACCAGGGAACCAGTTCTGGAAAAACAGATATGTGACCCTTGAGATAGAGAATTCAAAATAGCTGTGTTGAGAAAATTCAAAGAAATTCACGATAACATAGAGAAGGAATTTAGAATTGTATTAGATAAATTTAACGAAAAGATTGAAATAATTAAAAAGAATCAGGCAGAAATTCCGGAGTTGCAAAATGCAACGGGCATACTGAAGAATGCATCAGAATCCTTTAATAACATAATTTGTCAAGCAGAAGAAAGAATTTGTGAGCTTGAAGACATGCTAAATAAAAATACACAGTCTGAGGAGGCAAAAGAAAAAAGAATAACAAACAATAAAGCACACCTACAAATGGCCTTAAAAGAAAATCTAAGAGTTATCTCCTTAAAGAGGAAGTAGAGAAAGAGATAAGGGTAGCAAGTTTCTTCAAAGGGATAATAACAGGTAACTTCCCAAACCTAGATAAAGATATCAATATCCAAGTACAAGAAGGTTATAGAACACCAAGTAGATTTAACCCAGCGAAGACTACCTCAAGGCTTTTAATAATCGAACTCCCAAAAGGTCAAGGATAAAGAAAGGATCCTAAAAGCAGCAAGAGAAAAGAAACAAATAACATACAAGGAGCTCCAATACATCTGGCAACAGACTTTTTAGTGGAAACCTTAAAGGATAGGAGAGAGTGATATGACATATTTAAAGTGCTGAAGGTATAAAAATTTTTCTGTAGAATAGTATATCCGGTAAAAATATCCTTCAAACATGAAGAAATACAGACTTTCCCAGACAAACAAAAGCTGTGGGATTTCATCAACACCAAATCTGTCCTACAAGCAATGCTAAAGGAAGTACTCCAATCAAAGAAAAGGCTGTTAATGAGCAATAAGAAATCACCTGAAGGTATCTTAAGTAGAAAGGCTAAACAGTGAACCAATCAAAAATAATAACTAAAATAACTTCTCAGGACATAGACAGTACCGTAAGATACAAATAGAAACAACAAAAAGTTAAAAAGTGGGGGAATAAAGTTAAAGCATATAGTTTTTATTAGCTTTCTTTTTGCTTGTTTGTTTATTCAAACAGTATCGTTATCAGGTTAAAATAATGGGTTATAAGACAGCATTTGCAAGCCTCATGGTAAACTCAAGCCAAAAAACACACAAAGAATACACAAAAAAATAAAAAGCAAGAGAAACTAAATTATGTCATCAGAGAAAATCACCTTTGCTAAAAGGAAAACAGAAAGAAAAAGAAAGATGGAAGAGAAGATCACAAAACAATGAGAATACAAACAACAAAATGGCAGGAATAAGTCCTTAGTTATCAATAACAACATTGAATGCAAGTGGACTAAACTCGCCAATCAAAAGACATGGAGTGGCCGAATGGATAAAAAACAACAATAGGAACAACAACAACAAACAACAGCAACCAAAAAATAAGACCCAATTACCTGTTGCCTTTAAGAAATACACATCACCTATAAAGACATACAGACTGAAAATAAAGGGATGGAAAGAGATATCCCGTGCCAGTGGAAACCAAAAAAACAGCCGAAGTAGCTGTACTTATATCAGACAAAATAGATTTAAAGAGAAAAACTACAAGAGGCAAAGAAGGTTACTATATTATGATAAAGGAGTTAATTCAGCAAGAAGATATAACAATTATAAATATATATGCACCCAACACTGGAGCACCCAGGTATACAGAGCAAATTTTATCAGAGCTAAAGACAGAGATAGACCCTAATACAATAATAACTTGAGACTTCAATACCCCACTTTCAGCATTGGACTGATCTGCCATACAGAAAATCAACAAAGAAACATTGGACTTAATCTGTACTATAGACATAATTGATATTTACAGGACATTTTATCCAGTGGCTACAGAATACACATTCTTTTCCTCAGCACATGGAACATGCTTCTCTTCAGGAGATGTAACTACTTCTGATTCCAGTAAGTGTTTCAATAACACCCTGTGCAGATTTCAAGCACTAAATTTAATTCATGTTATTGTCATTATTTATAGGTCTGTCTGCCAAACTGGATGTTGGGCTTTTCAGGTCATTTTAGTATTTTCTGTCTTTGTATCCACACAGCAAGTGTAGTGTCTGAGGCGTTGTGAGTCATTGACAAATATTTGTTACAGACATTCATTTATTGAGGAAAGAACTCATGTGGTTTATTTGATCACATAATGAGAGCTTTGTACTACTTTCTATTTTTCCTGGCTTGCCAAATAAGTTCAAGCCAAATTTTACACTCTGTGACAATAGCTATCTTATCCTAACTCTAAAAGATATTTTTAACTTTTGTTTTTATTTTAATTAAGCTAACTACATATTTTCATCTAAATGATCTCAAATGCATTTTGGAACTATAAGGAACATAAATTATAAATAAATACACTTAGCAAATTTTGGCCCATCTCTATGTTGAAGGAAGATCCAATCAATGCCTCTCACTAAGATGAAACATTAAGAAACATGAAGAAGTAATAACTGTTAGATAAACAGGCAAATGTGTTATGTATTATGCTTATGAATAGAAAAGGCAAATAGAGATTACTCAAAGAGTAGACTGGAGATTTATAAGCTATAAACAGATACATTTACATTGCTAGGGTTGCTGAGATGACTTGGCACTGATGGATATTATGCAGTGTGGAGAATCATGTGTTGAAAAAATTCATTTTACTTTTAGTTATGTATTGGTTGTTTTGCTACTTAGGAGAAAGACAAAGGGACATAGCAAATCCAAAGGATTTCTCAGAGGAGAAGGATACTATAAACCTGGTGAGACAGCTGCATAGTGGTCCAGTTACGAGAAAGGCAGAGGTCAGATGCAGGTACCAAGGTCAGGCAACAGAGTCCAAAAGGTACACTTCTATCACTATGAGAGAAAAAGAGTATTCAATTTGAGATTGGAGAATCTCAATGGTCCAAGGAAATTATCAGTTGCCTTCGATAGTTACAGTGATATAAATCCATAGGAATATTATTTTGTGAAGTAAGGAGCATATTCGTTGTCAAATTACTCTTGGTTTTGCTACAGGCTTACCAAAAGGCTGAAGGTTAGAGTGAAATGGGAAGACAGAAAACAACAGGAGGAAAAAGGAAAACCAGAATGCATGAGGACAAGGCAGAGCTTTATTTATTAAAGTTATACTTGGGAAAATTTGAGAAAGTAAAGGAGTTGAGCATTTTCCTGAACTGAAAACAGACCATTGGTATTACTTATAAAGTAAATAGCACTTTCTAGATGAAAACAAACTACTGAAAGGATGAACAAAGAAGCAGTCATTTCACCATCAAAAGAGTCAATATTTGCTTTTTATTGTAACCAGAAATAGCTGGGTTTGTTTTTTAATTTTAATGGTATAAATTTTAATGACAAAGATTATTTAGCCTTTAGTGAAAAATTGGAAATTCCTACAGTAAAATTTGCTCTTGGAAATGGACTCCAGTTTTAGAATGAAAAGTGCCCTAACTTAACACTTATTTGTTTGTCAAAGTTGATGAGACTATCTAGACATTGTGAAGTGGAAAAGGAACATGCTCACAGAGAAGGCTGGCATCTGCACTAGGAAAGGAAACTTAGAGGCAGTTGCTAGGCTTGACCCGTGGTAAGAGTTCTTGTCTTTGATACCTGCTCTCAGAGGTCAAAAAACTTTTAGCCTTCATGAGGCCATTTGGGAAGTCTGAAACATCCAAATTCATTACTAATATTGAATTGTGAGATTTCATATAAAAATTTACATTTCTGATTTCTTTTAAAAAATCGGATAACATTCCAGCATAGCAACTATCAATAGGAACTGAATAGAAGCTGCTCATTTGGGACAGAGCCAGGTCACGATTGTCCGTTTCCCAACCCCACTATTTTTGCCAGACATGGAGACTGAGTTGCCATCTATCAAAATGATTGCACAGCTGTTTGCATTATTATAGAATTAATAAAATATTGAAGTATTTATTTTTTTTCCAATGTTCAGTTTTCTTTGATGATCCTCACCTCCCTGAAGCACAGGTTCAGGTAGCTGGGTGATGGCAGGAGATGTTCACTTGAAGATCTTGCCCAAATTGAAGGCTTTGCCCACATGCTGGAAGGCTCTATCCCAGGAAAAGTACTCTTGAACCTGCATCTGGTCTCATCACTGCCAAGATCCAGTTTCTGCTATGTGTATGACTGGTAGTCCACCTGCCAATCTGGACTCAGGGGAAAGGCAAGCTCCTGGCCTCTTAAGACCCAGATTCCAGAAATGGAGTTGCTGTTGTTGGTTCCAAAGAGGATGACACTGGCAAAGGTGTTCTTCCTCAGCTTGTCTAGTCACTGGAACACTTCAGCAATGAGGTTGCAACTCATGAAGGTCTGGGTGAGTTCTTCAGGGAGGTGACAGTCAGAGTACCATAGGGACCAGCCATCCTTAACAGAGTGCTTCCAAAAAATATGGCAGTGACACAGTGTGTCCTCACTGGAGCACTTGGGTGTAAATTCACCCGACATAAAGGTACCCTTGGGCTGGGGAGCAAAGCGGTCCTTGGCCTTAGGCTCAGCAGCAGGTGCATGCTCACATTCATCCATCTCCTCCTCAGGAGCAGGAGAAGCCACATTTTTTCCTCTTTCTGCTCAGCCTGAGGCATCTGCTTCTCTTTTAATGAACCTTTCCCTTTCCATGGGTGTCGTTTTTAGTCAGGCTTTCTACAGAACTTTTAGCATCAGACTGGGCCATCTTCTCACACAGTTTCACTTCTTCCAAGATGGTCTGGAACTGGGTCTGGTTAATGCAGGTGAGGAGCCAATGGTTGATATTGAGAAATGCTTGGAAAGAAGTCTCCAGCACCTGCTTAGAGAGCCACAACAAGGTGCAGACAACTGTGATGTCAGCCAGTTACTCATTCACCCACCAGAAAAGTCCTCATCTTCAAGTGAGCATCCAGCAGCCCCAGAATTCACTTCATGTCCTCTGTTGCATTCTTAGTGGCCTATTTGTTGTGGTGCATGATGCCCAAGGTAGAGAACAAGCAAGTACTGGCTAAGGGTACTATGTTGTTATCAGCAAAGCCTACCCACTGCACCACCTGGGCTTCTGCTTCTGGAGTACTTTCCTGCAGCTCCTCATTGCTCCCACAGTAGGTAATGACATTACTCTTAAACACACAGACTCCACTGTAACCATTAAATGCTGGAATCTTGCCAGCAGGAAATTTGCAGAGAAATTTAGGGTTGTGGTTAGTTTGGCCAAAGTGGAAGTGTGAATGGTGCAGAGAGCATGCACACCGAGCCCTGGTGTACTAAGCAGTGATGAGGGCTTTGAAGGCCCTCCAGTTTTCAGGATATGTGTACAGGATCTCAGCCATCATGGTGATTCTTCAGAGAAAGAGAAGGGAAGAAAAACAAATCAAGAATGTATTTGGCTGCCAGTAGCAGAAAAGCTGACCAACATGACTTAAACATGAAGGGTTTATTTTTCTCATATTACCAAACCGATGCAATTACTGGTAATTGGTTTAGCTACACAACTGCACCCAAGAGTTCAGACTCTTGCTATCCTTTCTGCTAAGCATCCTTCACATGCTGACTTTTGTCTTTGTGGCTATCTCCTCACAAGTACAAAATGGCATTTACATCTCCAGATAATTTGTCCACTTCAAAGCAGGAAGAAGGGGGAATGATCAAGGGCCAAACCAATTGTATGTACCTTCTACAGAGAAATGTAAAATTCCTAAGTCAGCAGAGTGTCCTGCCTACATCTTATTGGTCAGAGCTGGGTTACATGGCTAGAAACAAAGGAAGCTGAGAAATAAGAAAACGTGAGTAAAAATTTTGGCATAGACATGGTTCTAGGCACATTGCCACCATAAAGGCTCAGAATTTCACTGAAAATAAAAGAAAGAAAATAGGACTGTCTCTTGAGGTAGGAAATATTTTATTTAAGTCTCAGTGGTGATCTGTACCCAAGGATGAAATTATAGATACAAAAACTAAGCTAGGGATCTTAAACCCAAAGTCTAAAAGGGGATAAGTGAGTAAAACAGGCAAGTGACTTGTGTACATCTATATCTTCTATGCATAATTATTTCTAAGATACCCTTCACAAGAAATATGACTTTTCCAATTGTTCTTGAATCATGTGGCATCTAGGTGCATTTTTATCACCCTTGTGTATTTTAGATATCAGTCTCCAGTCAGATGATGGTTTGCAAATATTTTCTCCCATTCTACAGGTTGTCTCATCACTCCATTTACTGTTTCCTTTGCTATGCAGAAGCGTTCTAATTTAATATAGTTCAATTTGTCTATTTTTGTTTTCATTGTCTGTGCTTTTGGAGTCTTAGCTGTCAAGTGTTTGCCTAGGCCAGTGTCCTGAACAGTTTCCCTTTGTTTTCCTCTAGTAAGTTTACAGTTTGGGGTCTTATATTTAAGTGTTTAATCCATTCTGAGTCAATTTTTTTGTACATGGTGAGAGATAGGGGTCCAGTTTCATTCTTCTGCATATGGTTATCTAGTTTTCCTAGCACCATTTATTGAAGAGATTGTACTTTCCCCAGTGTATGTTGTTAATGGCTTTGTCAAAGATCAGTTGGCTGTGAATATGTGGATTTATTTCTGGGTTGTCTATTCGTTCTGTTGGTCTATGTGCCTATTTTTACACCAATATTAAGCTATTTGGGTTACTCTACCCTTGTAATATATTTTGAAGTCAGATGGTGTGGTGCCTTTAGCTTTGTTCTTTTTGCTCAGGGTTGCTTTGACTATTCAGGCTCTTTTGTGAATAGTTCCACAAGAATTTTAGGACTGCTTTTCCTATTTCTGAGAAAAATGGCCTGGGTATTTTGATAGGGATTGCATGGAATCTGCAGACTGCTTTGGGTAGTAGAAAAAAATTTTTAATGTGTAGATTTTATTGAAAATATTTATATTTATATTCAAAAATAGTTTTGAATTCTAAACACTTAGATTTTACCTAATTAAAATCAGAAGTGTTGATTTTATTGTTAGAAGAAGCTTTGGTTATCTTGTCTTAACAGATAATTTCTACATAAACAATTATTTGATTATATAAAATATCAAATGTAAATAGTAGTAGACCACGAAAACAATAGACATAAATAATTATTTAACCAGTAGCAATCATTTGGACCACCTTTTAAAGGTATTTTTGGATACATGAAAAATGGAAAGATATTGTAATAAGATATTGCAGCACACAAAGCCATTTGATCCTAACTTGTCACTGTTACTAAGCTTTTGTTTTTCAGTAGTGGTGGACCCTCATTATTGCCCATCAATCATTCGGTTTATTATATAAACCAGAATGCAGGACCATGTGTTCTGCAGGCAGGACAGGTCTTAGAATGCCAACATCTCTGATGGGTTGTAAGGCACAAGACTTAAATGTTTATTTCATTCACTACTTTAGACTTTTCTCTTTTTTTAAGTTCTAAGATGGACCAAGTTATCCTGTTGTTTTTTCTCTTCAGGAGGAATAGACAAGCATTTAAGTCAGCAAGTACTGCAACTGGCTGCTTGGAAAAGAAATCAACCAAGGAAGGGCAACAAGGAAAGCCATAGTGACACTGTGCTCCAGAGGCTGAAAGTTCTTAGAATCACCAAGGCAGCCCCTTCCCTTTACAGGCCATGTTCTCTAGCACGTTGCCTCAGTGCCCTTGCCAATAGCAGACATTGCTGCTCCCAACCCAGCATTTGCAGCATCAGTCTTAGCTGGTTGGGCCATGCTGTTGTCTGTGGTTGTGGTTTGTTAATTTTCACTTCTGTATATTGTTCCATTATGCAAACCTGCCACACTTCATCCATAGTACTGTTAATGGATTTTCCTTTTTTCTTTCTTTCTTTTTTCTTTTTCTTTTTTTTTTTTTTTTGGTGAAATAGCATGCTTTATTGGGAAGCAGAGTGCTGCACAGTGACCAAGATAAGAAGGCTGCCCAATGGGCATTTACACATTTTACTCCAAAAGACACACAGAACATCTTACCAATAAAAATAAACTGGAACAGTGATTCCTCTGGGCAACTCCCCAGCCTCATCCCTTTCAGAGATTGGAAAATCTCCCAACCATTTTCCTCATGGCAGCTGTGGTTCACTAGAGATAGAGCCCCTTGGGAGTGCCTTCCTGTTTTTTGCAAAGAACATTTTTTCTTTGTATTTTTTGAAATCCTCCTTTGTTACCTTCATTCTGTGGCTCTCTTAAGGTCATCAGGCAAGCTTCTGTGCAGATTGCCTTGATGTCAGCACCAAAGACGTCATCTTTAGTCATGATCAAGTCGTCCAGAGTTACATCATCAGCCGGCGTCATCGTGCTTGTGTGAATCTGAAAGATGGTCTTCTTAGTATTTTCATCAGGGAGGGGGATCCCGATCTTCCTGTCAATGCGACCTGGTCTGCTAAGTGCTGGATCCAAATTTCTGTTTGGTTTGGGTCCATGATAACTTTCACGTCTCCCCTAGAAACAAATCCATCCAACTGGTTCCACAGTTCCAACATTGTTCACTGAATTGCTCTCTCACCACCAGAATTTGAGTCATATATTTTTGTCCCAGTGGCATTAATATCATCAATAAACACAATGGATGGTGCGTGTTCTTCAGCAACTTGAAACAATTCCAGTATGAGTTTGAGCCCATCACCCAGGTACTTCTGAATAAGTTCAGAGCCAACCACTCTCAAGAAAGTGACTAAGGTTTGGTTTGTTACCGCTTTGGCTACAAGGCTCTACCTGTGCTAGGTGGACCATAGAGAATGACCCCCCACCCGGTAGGAGGCTTTATACCCATCTCTTCATAATATTCAGGTTGGGTAAGAGGAGGCTCCACAGATTCCTTAATTTCCTGAATTTGGTTGTCCAACTTTCCCCCAGTATCAGCATAGGTCTCCTGGGGAGTCTTTTCCACCTTCATCACTGTGACTAGGGGATCCATGTCATCCATCAGCACCCCTATCACTGCATGCACCTTGTGGCTTAGCAGAACCGAGCAGCCAGGTTCCAGCAGATCCTTGTCTATAAATGAAAGAATGCCGATATAGTGTTCTGAGCCCACAGATGTAGAATGATGGTATGATTGTGATCTCTTCCAGGGTTCCTACTACTCTTAGGGTCCCCCTTCAGATCATCCACTTTTAATCTTTTCTCCTGTTGCTTTTCCTCTAATGGTTTCATTTATTTCTGATTTCTAATGAATTCTTCCTCCATGAGAAGACAGTCTTCAATTCTCTCTAACTTCAGTAATTTTCATCAGCACTTTGCTGGCAGCATCTAGTCCCTGTGTTTTCTTCTTCTCCACTCTAGTTGATACAGGAGGTTTGTATTTATTTTTCTTGTCCTGTCATCCTTCTTGCAAACTCCAGGACCATAACCCCCACTCTGACTTTCACCCATCTTGCCTTGGCCACTTGAGCTGCCGATTCTTTCTTAATGTCTGTCTTTTCATTAGGCTGTGGCTTCACAAGGTGTTCAATAGGTTTTTTTTTTGATGAATGGATACTGAGTAGATGGTATAATGTCATGGTGATGTGAGATAACCCTGGAAAAGTTAGTTGGGGCCGTACTGCCGAGAAATGCAAAGTCTGGTGAAAACTTTGTACTAATTTGTTAGACAATGAAGCTTCAGACTGGAGTGATCAAAAGCACAGACTAGGAGCCAGACTATCTATATGGGTTCCACTGCCAGTCCTACCACTTACTAGCTGTGTAACCGTGGGGTTATTTACCTAACATATCTGTATCTCAGTTTCCTTAACTGGAAAAAAAAAACGGATTTCATAGGAGGATTGTGAAGATTAAATGAATTCATATTTATAAATTGCTTAGACCAGTACCCAGCAGAAGATAAGTTGAAAGCAGTGGTTATTAAATAAAATGGGTATCCATCACAGGTTTTTGAACACAGAAGTGGCATTTTTGGAGCAGAATGAGAGGCTGTAATAAAGGCAGGGGCAGTGGTCCAGGCTACAGCTACTGTTAGGGTCAGAAGGCTGATTCTCACTGATCCCTGTTGCCTGTATAAGACATACTTATGAGCAACTCACAAGCAGGAAATAACTTGACAATAGGGATTGAGAAAATTACATTTTCAAAAATTTTATCCTTTACCTTTGCAGACAAATTCTGAGTGGGCAGTTTGGAATTGCAACCTGTAATTAGAAACTTTCATTTTTTATATCCACCAGTGAATGAACTGTAGTTATCACAGTGGTGGAATTTCAGGCCAGCAGGAGAGGGATTTTTTCCATCCCACTGAAATGGCACAACATAAGTTTCTCCCTATGTTGCCTAAGCACGAGGTTGATTTGTTGAAATTTGCAGAAATTTCCACTGGAAGTTTCCTACAGTGAAGTTGTCTCTGTAGAGCTGGGTCATCTCACTGAAGCCACACTATGGAACAGTGAATATGTGGGAGTCTAGGAAGAAACAGATGCTCCACTCCAACTGGGTACTTTGAAACATTGAAGAAAAGGATCACTTGCTGACTAGGGAAAACAACAAGAAATGATACAGAACCCTGAAGCCAGCAACCCTGGGGAAGCCTGATCATTTCAAGTCTGAATTGCATGCTTAATCTTATTTAATCCTCACATTATTTCCATAGCTATTATTACTAATACTTCTCAGATAAGGAAAACTGAGGCTTAAAGAAATTAAGTGAGTTGCCCAAGGTCTCACAGCTCGTAAGAATCACCTGAATCAATTTTAGTGCTAGGTTTTCTGAAGCTAAAGTCCATGCTCTTTTCACTACTTGAGTGTTCTACTGACCTTTTATTTATGCAATAACTTTATGTTTTACTCTATTAGATGAGTATACTTGTATACAATTCAAACATTACAGAAATTACAGAGTAAAATTATAGAGTAAAAAGTTCAATTCAGTTCTTCTGACCTCTGTCTCTCAAACCACTTTTTTTTTTTTTTCTCAAAAGTTATCATTATTGACAGTGGGACATGGCTTCTTCCAGATACTTTTTCCCCTGTGCATTTACAAACTTAGTACATATATAACTATTCTTACAGAAAAGGTAAACTGAAGCTTAGAGAAGTTAAAGTAACTTGCCCATGGTCTGTTTCTGCTGGATATCCACTGTAAATAGGGTCATTTTGTTAATAATTTCCTTTAACTTCTTATTACTTTGTGTTTTTTTTTCCTTTCACTTTGGACCCTTCCCTCCCAGAGTGATTTGAATTATTTCATTATACTGTGGCTTAAATTATACAGGTATATATCTACACATCTATAGATACATATCTAAATATATATTTAGGTATGAAACTTCCTGGTGTCTTTATAGTTATACATAACTACAAAACCTGAATAAATTAAGAAACAACATAATTTAAAAATAAAAGTTAAATCATCAATGTTAATGCAATGCAGTTTAATATAATTGAAATAAAATTGCCAATGTTTAGGTTTAATTATAGGAAGACATTTTATTCACTTGTTGACTTTTGATTGGAGCATGATAGTCCATTTTTATCTTTTTTTTTTTTTTTTGCTTTTAAACAATAAATATATACTCTCATTTTATCCTACGGCCAGTCAAAAGGCAGTAAAGCAATGTAATAGTGCATGCCCAAACAATACTGAAACATTTTTAAAGAACAATTTACCAAAAATATTTTTCATGTATTTCTACAACTGTAAGTTCTGGTAATGAACTTCTGCAATCTGATTAGTACAGAGGTAGATACATACAAAGAATCAACATTTCCCAAATGGTACTAACTACTATACCACTGTATCTGAATTATTGTGTATAAGATGACTCAGTTCTCTCACAAATTGTTCCTTGTTTGAACTATTGGTAAACTTTTGTTTGCATAGTATAAAATGAGGCAATCTGGCCTCCAGTGGACGTTGGTGCCTTGTTTCCATTCTGAATCCACCTCAATTTCTTCCTCATTAGCTGCCCCTGTTCGTATATATTACTGCCCCGTCATTTTCATGACAGCATATGTAAACCTCGGTTTATTCAGTAACTTAAAAAACTAAAGTTTCAGTCCATGAAAATGTCTTATAATTCTATCATTGAAAATCTCAAGATTTGTCATATAATTGGTTAAAATAAATTACAAGTACAATAGCAGATACAGAATGTTGTCATTTAGATACCAGGATGTGCTGGCTCATATGCATTCAGTTATGTGTGTGAATACATAGAAATGAAATGCTACTCCTTCATAGGATCACTTGGTTATAACCTGATTAAAAATAGCAGTACAAAATGCAGGGATTGCATTTTGTGGGTATTAGGTGGTCAACTGATGCAGAATATGCCTACATTTTTTAAAGAGTATCAATCATATGAGAATAAAAAATTAAAATAATCTCACGGTGTTTGTGATATAGTCCCCCACCCCCGCCCCAACCACAGCTCTGGATAAGTGAGAAGTTCCCAGTTTGAGAATTGTTGTGCACTGCGTTCTACTTCCCTGCATGGGGCACAGAGGCCATAGGATTGGGGGTGGGAGGAGAACGCTGCTAAAGGGATTGAACACAGACTTACCTTCAAACTCTTACAGGGTTCTGTCTGCTGCTGGCAAGGAAGTTGGCCAAATTAAGAATGGGATGCTGTAGTCTGTGTGGTTTTATATCTCCCCAGTGCCCAGGCCAGTGAGATATTTCTCCATTTTGCAGACAGGCTTAGATTACATTCTTTCTGTGGATGTCCAGACTCTGCTGGATTGATGTCAGCCTTCCATGTTACCCATCTCCTAGTTTGTACTATGGTTTGAAGCCCCTGTTTCCTGTCCTAAGATATACTTACTATAAAAGGGAAGAGAAAAAGCCAAAATGGAAGTTCTATGGCATGTAATGTCCTCATGAATCCATTACCCTGGTGCATAATAAATTTATTATTCTAGTTGGCATAAGTGCCAGAAGTGTTTCTGTTTCTGGATCTTTCCTTGGGACTCAACATGGGAATCCACTGAAAGGAAAGTGTTCCCTTAAAATACTATTCGTTTCCAAAGTAACTGATAGTTAAGAAAAAGGAAAAGACACTTTTTCCCTCCTTCCTTCCCTTCTTTAGTTCCTCTTGTTCCTCTGTCTCCTTTTTTCTGTCAGGTATCCTTTAAGCAGTGTTGTGACTGGACAGGGATACCCAGACCCCCAGGACTGTACTCCCCACACTAGGCACCTGCTGAGAAACATAAATCAACAATATATTGAGAGTAGGATGATAGTTAACAGAGGCTGGGAAGGGTAGTGGGGCAGGGGTAGGAGGTGGGGGTGGAGAGAAGTGGAGATGGTTAATAAGCACAAAAAATATAGTTAGAATTAATAAAATGTAGTATTTGATAGCATAACAAGGTGACAAAAGTCAACAATAATTTATTGTAGATTTTAAAATAACCAAAAGAGTATAATTGGAATGTGTATAACATAAAGAAATAAAAAATGCTTGAGGTGACCCTGATGTGATTGCTATGCATTGTAATACCTCATGTACCCCATAAATATTTACACATACCATGTACCCATAAAAATAAAAAATAAAAACAAAAACCCAGTATATTAAGAAACACAGCCTTACAGAAGAATTCCAATTAATAAATGTAAAATAAAAGAGGGGGAATAAAAAACCATCATTGGGGAAATACCACAGTAGTAACTATTGCAGACAAGATCCAGTGACAGATAAAATTAGTGGGCAAAAGTTTGAGGAGAAATAGGACATTAGCACAGTCTCAAAATATCTCTCCCAAAGCACTTATCCCTTATAAAGGGAAGAATAATACATTTGCAAGGGAGAAACCCAATAACACCACAGTAACCAAGTGGTCAAGGTTAATGTCACTGGTATTGAGACATATCAACATTACACACCTGCTGATAGTGTTCACTGGGAAAGACACAATATCATTTTTGCCATAATCTTTCCAAAAAGGTATAAAGCCTCTATTTAATCATGAGAAAACATTAGGTAAACCCAAATTGAGGGTCAGTCTACAAAATACCTGATGAACCCTCATTAAAAGTGTCAAGGTCACGAAAGACAAGGAAAGACTGAGAACTGTCACAGACTGGAGCAGACCAAGGAGACAATCAAATGTGATGTGGGATCCTGAGTTGATTCTTCAATAGAAAAAGGACATTCAGGGAAAGACTGAAGAAATTCAAATAAGAGCTGTAGTTCAGTCAATAGTGTTGTCACAATATTAATTTCCTGGTTTTGATAATATACTATGGTTATACAACGTGTTATTAAAAATATTAGAAGAAGCTAGGTGAAAGGCATACGGAAAGTCTCTCTCTTTTTTTTTCTACAACTTTTTGGCAAATCTAAAATTATTTCAAAATAAAAATGTAAATAAATAAAAGAAACACTTAGGACTAGAATGGTCATAATAAGTTTCCTATGTAAGAAATTATTTGATCTCAGCCTTGAATCGTGGGCAGAATTCCATAGGCAGAATTCCAGACAGGGAATCTCCCAGATAGGGAAGGAACAAATCATCACTTGACTGATCAATGGCAAGAACACAGTGGGCCATGGATATTGATGTGAGGTTGGATTTGTAGTGGGAAGAGAGAAAACTGGATTATGAGGATTCTTGAAAACCAGGTCAAGATTATTAGACTACAAGCCTGCAGCAGATAAGAGAGAGTCTTTATATGTCTTGAGAATGAGAAGACTGTTGTGATCATCCAGATGGGACCGGAGGCCTTGCTAAGTTTGTGTTTTGACAGTGAGGATGGAGAATGAATAGTATAGGAAATGTTATAGGACATGAAATATTATAGGAAATGTTCAAGATTTGATGAATATAAGGGAAATGAGGAAGAGTCAAAGAGGACTTGATTTTAAGCTCAGACAGGTGGATGGTGGTATCATTGACAGTAAGAAATTCAGGAGGCAAGAAAATGTGGAGTGGGGGGAAAGGACATCATATTGGTGTGAAGTTTGAGATATTGCAAGAGATTCAAATGAAAAAGTTTTAGTAATAGTTCTAGGGACATTTCTTTCTTTATTTGTTTAGCAGACATTTATTCCTTACTTTGTGCTAGGACTTGCGCTAGGTGCTGGAGATACTAAATCCCATGATGTGGCTCTTACCCTAAACGAGCTGGAGAGGAAACAGACACTGTATGGAGGGTTGCATATAGGCTGGGATTACAGGGAGTATGAAAAGCTTTAAGAATTTTCCCAGTGTTGGGAATATGGGACTACAGGTCAGACAAATACAGAAGATGTGAAAACTTAGGAGTCATTAACCAAAAATGGTAGTGGAAGCCTTGTATAGCTAAGTTAAAATTTAATAAAAGAAGAAAGGCAAAAGTTCAAGAGGTAGTCCTGCTGAGACTCACCCCGAGAGAGTGAAAGTCAAAAGTTACTCACAGAAAGGAAGAAAGTGTTGGAAAAGTTGCAACAGAATCTGCAGTCATGGAACCACAGACATGGAAGAGAGTTTCAAGGAAGTAGGAGTTTGCCAGTTGTTTGGATTTTGAGGGGATCAGTTCAGTGGAGTGGAAAGGTCAAGAATTATAGAGACACTAGAGAGGAAATGAAAGCATGGAGTACTCATTTGAAAATTATAGTAATGAAAGAAAGTCAAGAAGTAGGAAGGTACCTGGAGGGGGCACCGAGAGTGTGTGAAGTAGAATCTTCTCCACTCATTCACTCAATTCAACAAATACTGATTTCAGTTGCCAGGCGCTGTGATGGGTATTTCATGTATATTTCTCAGTTAGTCCTCACAACTTTTTGAGTGGGTATTATCTCTTCAGCAAACTTTTTTTTGGAGAGCCTACTTGGTACCAGAGAGTGTTTCTGTTGATGAGGACAAAATAGTGGACAAAAATAGACAACCTCTAACCTCTTGTCACTATTGACGTTAAGCAAATTATGTCACACGTCATGAAAAATTGCAAAAGGAAGAAAGTATACTATTATGGAACTTGTGATCATTCATAGAGGGTTGTGCTCAAGTTCACCTTTGTCCTGTAAAAAAGAAAGGCTTGCTAAATAAATTAATAGTGGAAAGGTCATAACATCTTTATGCAAAACATTCCCATTTACAGAGAAGTGTGTAAATGGGAACTCTGGGTTTGCTGTAACTCTTAAGGCCATTCTAATTGTGGGCACTGACTTTAGGTGACTTCAGATGGAAACTTGTTCTGCTATTCTCTTGAGCCTTTCAACTCACAAATGAACCTTTTCAAAGTCCAGAATGGTTCCAGGAGTGTGCTCTGAAAGTGGTGGAGCTGGAATTTAGCATTGAACCTGGGAAACTGGGTTAGGTTGTCCAAATGCCTCCTCCACCCTAAACCCCAAGGGCAGCCAAGAATCTGGAATCTGCAGATTCTCCTTATCTGGGGTAGAAACCGTAGAGTTTCCAGACAACATTCTCAACGCAGCCTTTGGAGTTTCTCACTTGGTCTTGAGACCCTATTTCTGTTATCTGAAGCTCCTGATCATTTTCTTTTTTATCCAGGCCCTGATCTCTGTTCTTAACTTAGTCTGATAAATTGAAATCATCTTTGATCTGTTTCTTTTTTCTAAGTTGGTTTCTGGGAAGGGCAAGGCTTTCATAATTTTGATAAGTTTTATCACTTTTTTCCCTGCCCCTCATTTGAAGGCGGGTAACTTCAAATTTCCAGGCCATATGATTGTCTTTACAGTAGAATAATTTTTGAGCTTGGTTTGAGCATCTTATTACAGCAATTAATTAACTCAGAGTCATTCTGTTGCACCTTTGCAGAAATGAGAAGCAGTCATGTCTTCCCTGACATTCGTTTTCTGAGCTTCTCAGTGTTTTCAGGTCTTATAGGTAAATGTGTCTTACAAGGCTAGTATCTTTGCATGACTGTAATATAAAGTCACCATAATGGTTAACATAAATAATTATTCATCATTACAACAAATCTGAAAAATGTAAAATTAAATAAAAGACAAAATTATAAAAAAATACTATTCCAATATGGCCCTTTTTTATTCTATCTGGTCACTGTGCTTTCCTGTTGGTTTAACCACCCTTAAACTAGGTCACAGAGTATATAAGTAGAGCCAGTTTTAATTTGTCTGGACTCACGAAGATGTGGCATCTATTTCTTCACACCCTCATGAAGTTAGTGGATCATTACCTTTGATTTATTAGAAAGTCTGAAGCTCTTGACTGTGAGAAGGAGCTATTTCTCTTCCTCTTTTGTCCTGAATTATTTTCTCCTTCCCTAATCAAGAATTTTATTATATTTTTCTTTACTTCTCTAACTGCCCAAGAACATCACCTAGAAGTTCCATATTAAGACTTTCATATGAAAAGCAAGTTCCTCTAATTATAATAGCACTGAACTTTATTCTTATATATAATGTGAGGATTTCTTTGAGTTTTGAGGAGGGATGGCTAACTCTATTTACTGAAAGATATAGTTAGAGGTCCAAGTTATATAACCAATTGGCAAGGGAGAATGTTTATATTAGAGAATAAACTGATTTTAATTGCTAATTTTATTGTGACTAATTGCTGTTCATCCTCTAAGATGTAACTCAGGCATCGCTTTATGTAGAAAGACTTCTCTGAATTTCCTCATCCCCACCCAAAAGCACTAGGTAGGCAAACCAGAATCTGTGGTCATCCTATATAACGTTCTGTCTAAATCTCAAAGTGCTTACTACATTGATAGATGTCCTATAATCACACAGAATCAGTGAATGATAGAATGCAGAAAAAAGTGTGGTATAGTGATGGTTTATGTGGATGTGTAGAAGGTGCCATTTCGTCCAGTGGTTAAACACGTCACGTCTGCAGCCTCAGTTCAAATCTCAGCTCCTTTACTAACTGTGTAACCTTGAGCAAGTCACTTAAACAATCTGTGCCTCAGCTTTCCCTATCTGTAGAATGAAGATAATGATATCTACTTAACAGGATTGCTGTGAGAGTTAAATTAATTACATATGCAAAATGCTTAGAAGAGCAGATGCATAGTATCTGCCTTATAAATATTAGCTATTTAATGTTATGGCATGTAGTTGGCCTAATAGAAGAGGTAGAATTTGAACTGAAGTTGAAGAATAAGTGTACCTGAGTATATAGAGACAAGCTGCCAGTATGTGTGTACACATTTCTATGTGGCTGTAAAGATTACCTGTTACAGTGTTGTAAGTAGGTGTTTTCGTTTTATGTCCACAGGTTTCCAGCCACTGCACTGGGTTAGGAAAGTAATTCTATGGTTTTTGACCCAGTAGAACTTAAAGTCCACTTCCTTTCTACTGATCTCATGATAGACACTGGTATGTTCATAATGGCATTCTTTCCAATGAGCAGGTATACTGATCTCATGATAGACACTGATATGTTCATAATGGCATTCTTTCCAATGAGCAGGTATAGCTTCAAAGTTCTTAACAGCATGACCTTCTAGGGTGGCCCTGCCAGTGATCACAAGAACCAATAAGAGAAAAACACATATGCTATTCCCAGAGGAGTATTCTTTTCACAGCAGAGAAACTGGATCCCAGAGAAGTGAAGTCCCTTGTCCAAGGGCACACACAGGTAGGTAGAGCAAGAAGAACTGGGTCATTCTACTCTCTGAGGGGTGATTATCTTTCCATTATCCATATCACTTGTTTATCTTAGTTTCTAACTAAAATTTTCTGCCACAAACATTTGCAAACTATTCACCTGACAAAAGTCTAATATATAGAATCTCTAAGGAACTTAAACAATTCAACAAGAAAAAAAAAACCCATTAACAAGTGGGCAATGACATGAACAGACATTTCTCAAAAGAAGACCTACAAGTGACCAACAAAAATATGAAAAAATGCTCATCACCACTAATCATCAGAGAAATGTGGATTAAAACACAATAAGATACCATCTCACAGTGGTTGGAATGGTTATTATTAAAGACTCAAAAAATGACAGATGTTGGTCAGGATAAGGAGAAAAGAGAATGTTTACACATTGTTGGTTGGAATGTAAATTAGTTCAGCCTCTGTGGAATACAGATTGGAGTATTCTCGAAGACCTAAAAATAAAACTGCCATTTGATCCAGCAATCCCATTACTGGGTATGTACCCAAAGGAAAATGAATCATTCTACCAAAAAGACACATGTACTTGTGTATTTATTGCAGCACTATTCACAATGACAAAGTTATAGAATCAACCTAGATACCCATCAATGGTGGACTGGATAAAGAAGATGTGGTACCTATGCACCATGAAATACTACAAAGCCATAAAAAGTAATGAAATTATGTCCTTTGCAGTAACACAAATGCAGTTGGAGGCCATTATCCTAAACGAATTAATGCAGGAACAGAAAATAAAATACCACATGTTGTCACTTATCTGTGGGAGCTAAACAAGGGGTATACACAGATATAAAGAGAGAAACAATAGACACAGGAGACTTCAAAAGAAGGGAAGGAGGGAGGAGGGCAAGGGTTGAAAAACTACCGTTTGGGTACTATGTTCACTGTTTGGGTGATGGGTTCAATACAAGCACAAACCTCAGCACATTATGCGATATATTCATTACATCCGCATGTCCGTGTAACCAACCTGCACATGTACCCCCTAAATCTTAAACAAACAAACAACAACAACAACAACGACAACAAAAAACCCACACCCATTCTGGAGCCAAGTCTGGGTCCAAATAGGTTTGTTGAAATAAATACATATAACTGCAAGTAATTAAAAACAAAAGGAAGCAAGGTACACTCATTCATCCATGAGGTGCCCTATTGTGATATTATTGTGAAATGCACAGATTTGCATGCTCCGCAGCGGTGCTGATGGTACTATCTATCTGACTTAACCAAATTATTGTGACATGATCTTGTACTCAGGTTGTAAATGAAAGTGCTCCACCAAGCTCATCAGCAGCAGACTGAGTGTTCTTTAGAACTTCATGCCTGTAAGCATAATTTGTGATATTTTACTGCTTTTAAATGATGCATGATGAAATGATTGAAGACATCATTAAGTGGAACAAAATGTAGCGGGGAGCGTGATGCTAACTATTAAGCACTTCAAGCTTCTATGGGAGTGTTGAGTACTTTTACTGAAAAACAGTAAGGAAGCGCTGTTTGTTATGATCAAGACCGTATCTAGAGAAAGAGTAGTGCCTTAATCATATTACAGACATGTTCGACAAGCCTGGCAAGTGGGAGGGTACAGAGGAGCATCCAGCTTGATGCTGGATTTTAGTGATTTAATCAGCATTCACTAAAAGTCTGTTAAAGTGGTTCTCAATCTTGGCCAAGTATTAGAATTATCTGGGGAGTTTTTAAAACTACTATGTTGGGCGCTCCCTTCTGGGGGTTTCGATTTAGTTTCTCTGGTCAGGGCCAGGCATTGGTAGTTTTTAAAGCTCCCAGACGATTCTAATGTACAACCAGAGCTGAGAACAAATGGTCCAGTACTTGAGGAGAAAACAGTTGCAGATCTTTACAGATGCATCAATGAACTTTTTAAAAAAGTCCTCCCTTTTAAAAAAATGCTCATGTGGGGATTGCTGTGAGAATAAATAGGAGCAGGAGAGAAGGAATAATGGGTAGGAGAATACAAGAGAGGGACAAAGGTCTCTCAAAACCTTCACCAGATGTTTAAAAACTCACCTTAGGTGAGTGACTTCATAAAAATGCTAGTGACAAATCATGTCTGGAATATGACTCAATGCCTCTACTCTGGAGTTGTAAAAGGGCTTAATTTGTTCATCAATCCATTCGTTTAGTGAGTTTTTATGAGAATATGTGGTGCAAAAAACCATGTGCTGTGGTTCTCTGTGCTCTTCAGAAGGAACACTTGCATAATTCTGAGGCAACCAACACCTGAAAGGTACAGAATATGCTATGTGGGTGATGAACTTCTCTTTTCCCTCTTTGAAGCCGGGTACCTTCTCTGGCCCAGGTAAATATAACTCAGGACTGGGAGGAAGGTATTGCATTTGCATGGTAAGGTGCGAGAGATAAGCAGGGTTTCAGGGGGTTACATTTTGACAGCGTAAAGGCCAAGGGAAAACGTCCCTTTTGGCCTCTGAAGATTCACTGAAAAATCAACTGACAAAAGGCAGATTAATAGGAGAAATGGCAGACAAATTTATTAATGTGCATGGAGAAGAATCATAGAATGATTACCCCAACACCCCGAAGTGGGTACAGATGCTTATATGCCATCTTGAGGTTCCAGAAAGAATGGGGGACTTGGATCATGGTCTGAAACAGGTTATGGTGGTAAATCATGCCTCTGTCCCATCCACTCTTACACCACAGCCAGTGCCATCATCTTACAGTATAAACGACATCACATTCCTTCCACATCATCCCCCTGCTTACAGTCCCTCAATTAGAGAAGTTTGAATCCTGCTCTACTGCAGCTGGAAGAACTATGTTCCCTTTGCCCCAAGGGTTTCATCATCCCCAGCCACCTGTCGCTGTCTTTCTAGCACACTAGTGTTTGGTTTTTTTTTTAACTTTATCACAATTCATAAATATTTTGCTTGCTTGAATTTTTTTTGTTGTTGTTATCTTGCCTACCAGATAGTATCATTAATAAATCCAGAGATGTTTCTGCTTCTGTCTCATTCATTCTCATTTTCTAGTACGAAGCCCAAAGACTAGCACGTGGTAGGATTTTATTCCCTATGTTTTTAAGTAAAAAACTTGAAACACAATGTTAACAGAATTTTGCAATGAATGCCTGTATACCTAGCATCTAGTTTCTATTGTTATATGGTCTTCATCACATATGTTTTCATTTTTCTATCCTTCTATCTATCCATCAATACATGGTTGACTTTTAATAAATTTATTGAATGAATGAATGAGTGTTACTCTTTTGGTCCATAGCCAGGAGCTGTCCATCTTGAGGTTGGCCCAATACAAACACTGAACTTCTTTGTTTTTGTGTGGTCACAGGGTAGAAGGAGCTACATAATGTCCTCTTGGGTGGGAGTTTGCTAAGCTCTGTATCAGCAGATTCAGAAATAAGGACAAATCTTACTGGGGATCACTCCAGTAAGAGGATCTAAATATATTTGTGATGGAAGAAGAAAAAAACAGAAAATGCGGATGAGTGATTTTTTTTTCCTGCAAATAACTTAATGAAGATTGGTTAGTCCTATCTTGATATTTAAACTGCCTGATATGTTGACATTTTGTGTTTTTTGTTGCACAAGCAGATAAAAGTAATTGTTGACTTGGCCAATGCCAGGGAAAGAACATTTTACAATTTCTCGTTTGGTGAGTGACAAATGCAAGTTCACTGGGACCATGGAACCTTTGGCCTTTCTTGTTTTTAAAGTTCTGTACACATCATTGAAATATCTAAGTAATGGAAGCAAAGGAAAGACACACGAAAAGTGTTTCTAATCTAGGCAAACTGTGGTCAAGGTAAAGAATGTCTCTGCCATGTCTAGAAAATAAACTTAGCAGGCAGGGAAAGTAATGCTTACTCTTCTTTCCCACTACACGCTGATAGGTTTTTTTTCCCCCAAACTATTTTTGATTATGTTTTTTGGACGCTGTATTATTATTTTGACTGTTCATAAGAAACACCTTCGAAGTGACATCCTGGGGTGGTGTTGTGCAATAATCTTTTATTAAGCTTTGCTGTGTCTATTCATGTTTATTTTAACTCTCTTATTTTTAGACGGAGGATTTTTTGAGAAGGTCAATGTCGTATCTTTGTGATTGAATTCCAAGAGTGCTTAGCAGGGGTCCATGTATATAAGGGTGTTGAATCATTATGAACTGGGAATGCATCCAAGTTCATGCTTAACTGAGAATTCTCTTTAAATATTTAGAAGTGAAAGCAATCTTTCAAAATAGGCACGTGGGCCTTGGAAGCATAGAAATGGGTGAACACAGCATCCTAGGTACAGCAAAAAAAGTGACAGCTGGGACCTCGGCTTATCATTCCTCCAACCTTGGCTGTCTCCTAATGCTCTTCTTTTTATTTGATGGAGTTATACTTTCAAACGTTGGTGACACTCATCCCATCAACTTTCATTTGTTCATTTTGTCCTCCCCTGGGCTTTCGTGTACAAAATATTTTCAGGGCCTGGTGTGGTCCTGACCTGGATTTGCATCCTTGCTATGCTACTGGTAGCTAATTCACCTTGAATAAGAAATGTAACCTTTTCAAGTTTCAGGCTCTTTACCTGTAAGTAGGAGATCTTTGCACCTACTCCAACATGGAAAATGTGTCCAGCATGGAGAAGTCCCTTGATAAATGTTAGGTTTTTGTTACCATTTTAAGACCCGTTACCACATTGGATTAGTAAAAAATGATATGCTAGGGAGAAATATGCAATGTACCGTCTAGATATTTAGTGCAATATGAAAAAAAAAAAGTAAATCTGGAAGTAGATATTTACTTACAAAATTAATTTTATTTTGCAAAACTCAACAAATACATGTTCAGATCTGGTTTCTCTTCAAAACATGTGTTTGTTTTTTTAACAAACATGCAAGTTAATTTGGCATGCCAAACATCTTTCTCTCCAGCTCGCCTTGGAAAAAATTTTTTCATAACACAAACAAGGGTGCAAATATTGTTCAAACCTATTTACATTTTTACCCTCTAGAATTACATACATTAATATTTATTGGGAGGAAAGCAAAACTGTAAAACTTAGTCTTTGGCATTCACATTCACTTCAGCAGTATAATTAAAACCTTATATTTGTTTTAAAGATAAACACTTTGAAGGAAATTTAATAAATCTTGTTTTGGCTCTGCAAAAGAGCCACTATATCAAAGCACTTAACTGGAGCTGTTGAGTTCCTGCTGGTAGAATATTACTTCCAGCCTACTTATTAGCTTTTCTTCCTGTGGCCCAATACATGCTTTTTTCCCCTCCGCTGAATAAAAGCACAAAAAGAAAACAATTTCCTTTCTCTTTTCCCCCCAGCATTATGCAAGGCAAGGCAATACCACAAATCACAATATCTGAATTTACTTTGATTATACTTTAGTTTCCTACACTTAAAATTATTTTGTATTATAATACTTACTTGGTTATCTAAAATCAACATTGTTGATTTTAAACGGTTATAAAGCCAGGCTTTAAGAAGCATTTAAAACAATTCATGAACTGTGTATGAAAGGAAATAATTGCCTCCAGCTTATTCTTTTGTATTTGAAGTAAAAGAATTTCCAGTATCATCAGTTTACTAGAAAATAAGACTTAGGGGTTCCATATAATTTATTCACATCTTTTTATACATCATAAACAAAGATAGGATACTTCTGACAGTAGCCTAAAAAGAATTTTAAAAATTTACCCTTCAGTATAGAATAAGTGTCAAGGGAGTACTTTAAGTATGATTCTGGTATGTCTGTTATGAGCTTATTTTCCAAAAAAAAATTTGTAGGAAATTGTTCTGATTTTAAATAAACTAAATTCATAGATTTGTGTTGACAGAATTTGATTTGTGAGGTAAAGTCATTGTATTATCTATGGTCTGATGCACAATGTAGCATGTGCGAAAGAAACTAAAGAGACATCTATTTCAAACTCCAGGCAGAAAGGCAGAATATAAGAGTGCATAGAGAAGAGAGTGCTTTTCAGGTCAGATAGTGAAGGAAGACACAATAGTTACCTAAATCAATAAGTTGTAAGCAATATATAAATATGCAATGCCACTTCACTGAACGTGAACAAGATCAATTAGAAATGGTACTGTGATATCCACATATTTTTGAGAAAAATTCCCAAGCCAGGCGAATGTGGATTGGAATAAAGACATAGGCAGTGTATACCACCATAGCAATAATGGTTAGTAAGATGGTGTTAAACATAGATCGCTCCCAGGGCTCTAAAACAGCACAGCAGCTAATGATTTGGTATTGATAGTAAAGCCAGGAGAAATATTCCTTCACGCGCCTCAAATCCATGGTTGGCTCCTTCAAGTTGCAGTAAGTTTGTCCTGTTAAAAAATGTAACATATTAGAGGACAAGGAACCAAACAAAGAATCTCTTTAAATTTTCATGATCTCAGCATGTTAAAATCTTTCAAAGATTTGTTAAAGATCAGTGAATATATTACTAACATATGAATATTCTGTAAAATAATATATACTATATTAACTATAAAAATTAATAGTATTGTCACCACTACTAATAATTACTACTAAAATTGGCAGCAATAATACTATTAGTAACGGTAATATCTATCTAAACATGATAATTGTTAGAAATAACTTTCATGATAACAGTACCTAAAAATTGAGGTTAGCCTCATTTTCCTGAGCCATGTATACAAAGAGAAATAAAAGTTAACTTTTCTATTTCCTACAGCATATATTCTAACAGAAGATTTAAAACACGGTGTGCAGAGAAGAAATAATATAGCAAGCCCAAGGCTACTACTCTTAAGAAGGACATGCTTGCAAATTTAGTCCTTGACTGGCATCTGAGAACGTGGCCTTTGGAATGTTCTCTCCATTTCCTAACAGATAAGGAAGATTCACTGTGCCTAATCCGTACAAGCAATACAATTTATAGTGAATATCTACTGTATTCTGGTAGTCTGGAATTTTTAATTGCCAAGCAAAGTGTGCCCACATGACCAGCCCCAATATAAACTTTGGATGCTGAATTTCTTTCTAATCGGTCTCCCCAGGCAGAAGCTGTACATACATTACTGCAGTTTTTGCTGGTAGAGAAAGGAACTCTTAGGTGGATAATGCTCCAGAATCTGGAGAAATTCATGTACATGCTTCTGATGCGCTCATGAATAGATACTCTGTGGATAAATATATGTTGACTCCCACAAGTCCTTCTGGTGAATCACTGGACATGTGGGTGGTCTTAGGGATCCCCAAAACAAATGGGAAGCCCTAAGCGTACCTTTGGGTAGTCATTTGGTTTTGTAGTAAAGAACTTATAAAAACCTCGTTAGTGTTTCATTAGTCTTCAGATAGGACCACAGTTACAACCACAAGTAAAACTTCCCTGAAAGAAGTCATTTCTTAGAAAGCTTCCTGGGGGCTGGGCGCAGTGGTTCATACCTGTAATCCTAGCACTTTGGGAGGCTGAGGTGGGAAGGTCACTTGAGGCCAAGAGTTTGAGGCTACATGGCAAAACCCCATATCTACTAAAAAAATACAAAAATTAGCTGAGTGTAGTGGCTTGCGCCTGTAATCCCAGCTACTAGGGGGAGGGGGAGTGGGGGTGCTGATGTGGGAGGATGACTTGAGCCTGGGAGGCGGAGATTGCAGTGAGCTGAGATTGTGCCACTGCACTCCCGCCTGGGAGACAGAGGGAGACTCTGTCTCAAGGAGAGGGGGGAAAAAAAAAAAAAAGCCTTCCTGGGAGATATTGCAGACTTTCATAGGCATAGTGGTGGGTGTCTCTGAAAATACAGGCTCATCTTTCTGCCCCTTTTGCTTACTCCTAAGAATAAGATGGTGTCGCATCATCAAAGTTCACTTTGATAACTTTTACTATTCAAAGCACAGTGAGGATTTTTAAAGATAATTTCTATCTTCTGATCTGAAAATGTCTCTTTTTTCTTTTGAGTATAAGCAAGATGCATTTGTTCTATAAGACTGTGGACTCCTTAGGCTATGGGGAAACCCTCATTGATCTTTGTATACTGGACGCTAGGACAACGCATGGCACAAAGATGGTCATCAGTAAGTATTTGCTGAAGGAATGAGTGGATGAATGAATAACAGGTAACCAACTTAAAAAAATAATTATAGAGCACTCATAGTATCAACGTAAGTAGAATACAGTTAGCTATTGTTGATTTTCATACAGCTTGGCTCTCATAAGAAGTGATCCATTTTGACAAGCATCATTTTCACAAAAACTTAAAATGGAAAGCCCCTGTGTGACCAGGTCACAATTATCTATAATAATGGCTAAGATAATCCAGACAAATAGATAATACAAAACTGAAGCATTCTGACTTTCTTATGGAATGAAAAGTCAGCCTCCCGTCTTTCCTAGAAGCCAGAGTAAAAACTAAATAATTTGATTTAAATTACCTCAATAATTTAAATTATGAAATTTAAGTTGGTAACTTCAGTGAGAAGTTACCTCCAATGTTCTTTCCCCCAGCTCTGGCTTCACAGAAACAGCAAAAGTCAATAGGGTTAGGTCTTGGAGGAAATGAATGACAGAAGGAGAGTGTCTTAGTCCGTTTGTGCTGTTATTACAAAATACCCTAGACTGGGAAATTTATAGATAATAGAGATTTATTTCCCAGTTCTGCAGGGTGGAAGTTCAAGATCAAGGGCCCAGCAGTTTTGGTGTCAGGTGAGGACACTGCTCCATCTCTGCTTCTAAGAATGCTATGTACATCACACAGCAGAAGGGATGGAAGGGCAAAAGGCTGACTCTGTGGAAAGCCTTCTTTTATACAGGCTTTAAGTGCCCTAAAGGAAAAATACCGTGTATAAGGGGCTGTGGGAAACCTAAGCACAGCTCTGAGGAAGAAACTTTTGAGATAAGGTCCGAGAGATCATTATGAGTCAAATAGATAGAATAGGCAGTGAAGTGGGGAGAACAGCCAAGACAGAGGGAACAGTATGTGCAAAGGTTGTAGGTGGGAAGACGTAGGTTGGTTTCGAGGGGCCACCGAGGGAGCAGGGAGTGTGATGACACTGAAGAGGTGGGAATGGCCAGAGTGAGGGCAGGAGCTATAGGTGCTAGTTGGATAGGTTAACTGTTTTATCTTCAACCTCTGAGTTAGGGCAATGCTGTGGTGGGTTTGAGAGGAGGAGGGGTTAAGTTCATGTGATAATGCTGCATTCTGGAGTAGAGTTGAAATGACTTTGGAGCCCAATTATTTCAGAAAATCTGTACCTCTACTCTTCCCTTGGGCATTACTGTTTTGGAATGAACAGTATACTGAGAACTTGTTTAAAATATTCTTAATACTCTTCACTTTTACAAATGAGATAATATTGCTTATTTAGAAATATTATTAACTTTTGTCTATATGTCATGGATTTTTATTATTTATTTAATTAATTAATTTATTTATTTGTTTTTGAGACAGAGTCTCACTCTGTCACTTAGGCTAGAATGTAGTGGCATAATCTTCGCTCACTACAACTTCTACCTCCCAGGTTCAAGAGATTCTCCTGCCTCAGCCTCCTCCTGGTAGTTTAGGATTCTAGGAGCATAATAATACCATGCCCTAATTTTTGTATTTTAGTAGAGAATGGGGTTCACCATGTTGTGGGCTGATCCTAGAACTCCCCAGCCTCAGGTGATCTACCTGCCTCTTACCTCTCAAAAGTGCTGCTAGAGTTACAGGCATAAGCCCCACTACCTGGCCTTGTTGTGGTTTTACATTGTGGCTTTTTCGATACCCGGAGGGGGCTGCTGGGTGGCTCGCGCATGCCTGCTGTCCAAACAGGGTAGGCAGAACAGATCACTGAAGTTCTAATTTGAGACCAGCACCTAGCTGTAACAGAAACCCTGTCTCTACTAAAAATACAAAAAATTAGCTGAGCATGGTGGTGGGCACCTGTAATCCCAGTTGCTGGGGAGGCTGAGGCAGGAGACTCACTTGAACCTGGAAGGCAAAGGCTGCAGTGAGTCGAGATCTCGCCATTGCACTCCAGCCTGGGCAAAAATTCTGTCTCAACAAACAAACAAACAAACAAACAAACTGCACTAATTAAGCTAGGCCTGGTGGGGCAGGACAATAGTCTCAGGTACTAGAGAGGCTGAGGCCGGGGGAAGGATCCCTTTGGCCTAGGACTTCAAGTCCAGCCTGAGAAACGTAGTGAGATCCTGGCAAAAACAAAACAAAACAAAACACTCTAATTTTTTTTTTTAATGCATTGATTAATTTCCTGGCTATTGCGTTCTCTATTAAAATTAGAATTCCTTGCTTGGGCAGCCCTAGCCAACACCTTAATGATGGCCTTGAGAAAGACCCTGAGCCAGAGGCACCCAGCTAATCTGTATCCAGATTCCTGAGCCATAGAAACTTCAAGATGATTAATGTCTATTGTTTTAAACTGCTAAAAATCAATCAATCAATCACTGAATAAAAGAAACAGCAGATAAAAAGCACACCAACCTGTATAACACCAACAGTGGATACATGGTAAGATCTTGATCACAAATACCCTAAATCTGCAATGACTTTAAATCTGGCTGTTTTAAATATACTTTTGCACTGCTAACCATTTAAGCGGTTAAGATTAAAAATTTTTTTTTTGCCAGTTTCCACAATCTCAGCCCTCTAAGTAGCTAGAACTGACATGTGAAGTGTCTCTTGAAAGCACTGATTGTCTCTTTTTCTTTGATTCATTTTCCCCTTATTGATGATAAGCAATTTTAAAGACAGTTTGTGTGTCATTTCTTATTATGTGAAGGTGAGAAGAGCGAGAGTTGGTTATTATTGGTGAACCATCTGCTACAATCTATTGTTAGAATGCACCCTATTTTTAGGTTCTAGATTTGCTTAGGTAATATATTTCTACCTTCTGTGAGTCAACTTTCTTATCTCCTATGGGACTATATACAAGATTAAAAGGAAAAAAACCACTTTAGACAATTTGATGAGTAATGTGGTTAGGAGAATTCATTCATTCATTGAATGAATACATTTTGAGTACTACTATGTGGCTCCTTCTGAATATTAACGGCTTTGGAAAGACTTTATTCTCAGAGGCATTACAGGCAGGAGATGGTCTTCCAGGAAGCAGCAAACTGGACCATGTAACAAACATGCAGTGATCAAGGGCCCAGGAATGAGCACTAAGTGGGAGTAAAGGACATGGAAAAATGCTAAGAAGAAAGCTAGAAAAAGAGGCTGCATTTGAGGAAATAAGATGACAGAAATATCGTGAAATTAATTATCCAGAGATAACCTAGAACTAGATGACAGCAAACATTTTAAAGTTCTAAATTTTCACAATGAAATGTGATCTTAATCTATCCACTTCCTTAGAGACCTAGTGCTACATCTCAGCAAAGCTAAACCAATAACTTGAAATGCTTACTTTATTCAGGCATACCATGCATCTCCTGTTTTCAGTTATGTGCTTTTGAAAAGATGACTTTCGATATATGGAAAAGAAGGAGAGAGTAGTTTATTCTTTTTTTTTTTTTTAAGCTTCCTCTAAACTTGATGACTTTAAAAATGTTCTTAGATCTTTCATGAGATTGTGTATTCAAAAGTGGCACTCCTAGGCAGACTGTGATGTGTCTTCAGGCAGGGATACAGTGGCCTGGGTACAGTTTGACTCTGACACGCTGAGACTGTGATAATACCTGCTGTAGACTGAATGTTTCTGTGTTGGAAGTCCACTAAAAGGTTATTTCATAGCTGAGAATGCAGAGAAAATGATTATTTCTTATTTCTGATTGTTGCTACTCTTTTATCAATGGGTGATGATTTTCCTCTCATTAGATTTGTGTGCAGTAGAGAAGGAGATAAAAGTTATACCTCCTCTCTCAGACAGAGAGGGAGAAGATTTGAGACTTATGACTCATCTCATGCAGGGGCAGTACTTTGTTCTGGCTTGGATGCAGAAGAAAGTGAATAAATGTAACAATTAAGAAAAAAACCACATGTGGTAACATGAACATTGCTGTATGAGTCATGGCATGTGAACACTGTTGAGGGGAGCTTGCAGGAAAAGTATTGGCTGGGCTTGCTCAGGGAGCTCTTCGTTGTTGTTTTCTGTTTTGGGGAACAGCACTGGTAGGAAGTCAGGTAACGGCAATGAAAGAGGCGTAGCAGGTGATTTGGTACAGTGGCATTTACCTTGGAAATATTGCAGAAGATGTGATCTGTAGCCCTCCCCTGCCAAAAAAAAAATACCCCAAGTTATTGGATTTTCTCATTAAGGAATTTCTTATTCTAAAGGTAGCTATTCTCCTGGGGAAAATAAAGACTTAGTACATTTTGGTTTAAATTTACTTCTAGAATATCAGAATAAGGGACTAAATAGTCAGAAGGGCCTAAAGTTGATTTTTGGGTTAACTCCTTCTCAACTCACTTTGGAACTCTACATCAATCACTCAGCTTCATTTTTTTTTTTTTTTTTTTTTTTGTGCTTCATATTTGGAACCTGAAAATCTGAGAAGTGATAAAAGCGTCCTGCCAGTTTCAGAGAGAGAGATGCTGTATCTAAAAAGAGACTCTTTCTGTACTCACAGTAGCTTTCTTTGGAAACAGCTTAATATGACTTACTCAAGTACAAGCCTTGCTTTAACTAAGTAATTCATTTATTCAAAAAATTAGGAATACAGCGATTTCCTTCCAAAGAACACAGTATGGAAAGGGGGATAAAAATGAGTAACTTTACAGTGGAGAAAACTGATAAGCCCTGCTTCAGGCAGATGATCAAGGCCAACATTGATCATTATTAATCATGTTGATAATAGGTCTTCATGATATGAAGTCAAAAAAGACACTTTACCTCTGTAGTCTTCTTCGTAGTAACCCATAGCTCCAGCCTAATCTAATACCTAAAGCCTAATGTCTGATACCTAAAGAAAGGTATCAGACAAATTGCAATAGAGGGGCATTCTACAAGATACCCGACCAGTACTCCCCAAAACCCCCAAGGTCATCAAAAACAAGCAAAATGTGAAAAATTGTTATAGCCGAAGGAGGCTAAAGGAGGCATTATGACTAATTGTAATGTGATATCCCAGATAGAATCCTGAAACATTAAATGTCCCTGAAAAGGGACATTAAGTAATAATTAAGGACACAGAAGTAAAGTAAGAACTTTAGTTAATAGTAATGTATCAATATTGGTTCATTAATTATAATGAATATGTTATACTAATGTAAGATCTTAAAGGGGACACTGGATGTAGAGTATATGGGAACTCCCTGTATTGTCTTCTTGATTTTGCTGTAAATCTACAACTGCCTAAACAATGAAGTCTATCCAAAAGAGAAAAGATTAATTAGGAAAACCTTCTAAGGTCCAGATTTATCCCTATTCTAAACTCCAGTGAACTTTGCTGATGTTTTATTTCCTATCTGGAAAACTTTTCCCACTATGTACATAGATGAGTAATATCCTTGTATAAGACACTGGCTTTTAAAATTTCTTAAACACAACAGAGAGGAAAAATACATCTTACATTGTGATCCATGGTGTATACATACACACACACACACACACACACACACAGAGAGAGAGAGAGAGAGAGAGAGAGAGAGAGAGAGAGTCATATAACTGAAACGAACATCTCTCAAAAGAATACTTTGCAGGGCATGCTGATATTTTTTATTCTATTCTGTTTCATTATATTTATTCTTTTCTATTCTAGTTAATTCTACCTTATTTTGTTATTCTCTTCTTTCATTAAAAACATCCTGATTGTGATTTACTACATTGATTTCTTAACCTACTAATTGCAACCTGCAGTTGGAAAAATCCTACTTTAAGGCTTAAGTGTTAGCTTCTCTAAGATGTCTCTATACTGCCCAATATGGCAGCCACTAGTCACACATGACAATTTAAATGTCTAGTGTTTAATAGCCACATATGGCTAGTGACTACCATATTGGAGAGCAGAGATATAGAATATTTTCAACATTGCAGAATATTTTGTTGGATAGTGCTGTGGACTCTCTCCATCTGTTGCTTGCACTAATGAAATAGCCTAACTACTTGTCTCTTTTTTACCTTATAATCTTCTAAACTGCTGCTAGAATTAACCGTCCAAACTTAACAGATTCATTTCTCTTCTTGAAAGCCTTCAATGGCTCTCCATTTCCTATGAAATAAAGTCTTCGTTTAAGGCCCTTCAGAGTTTCATTTCTTCACCTCTCCAGTTAAATCTCTCAACTCTCCTGCTAAATGCCATTCATTCTAAAGCTTCTATGTTTTCATTCATGCTCTTTTCTTTTCTTGAAGTTTTCTTGTGCCCCTTCTCTGCTAGATAAACTCCTATTTTAAGCTATTACTTAAAGAAGTTATTTTAAGGCCTATCTTCTATGTCCTTTCTTCTTTGAAACATTCTCAGAAGACCCCTCTCTTGCAAAGGAAAATATTATTACTTTCTTTTATGTGTTACCATTGTAGCAACATTTTTAGTTATGCACAGTCTGTTTCCCCACAAGACTATGAGGGCTTTGGGTACTGGGAATGTACGGCATTCATCTTTTTATCCCCAGTGCCTGGTTGGTGAGCTGGCCTGTTGGCTGACTGATGGATTCAGTTGTAAGTTGGTTGAGGGCAGGAAGCCCACTCAAACTTACTTAATATTTCCACAGCACAATGTGGGGATCATAAAAGGTGCTTCTGAATTCTCATTGTCTGCTTTCAGGCAGTGAGTTTTAGACAGATTGTTTTGTGATAATTCACTGCAATCTGTTTTTATTTTTTTTATTTTTTTGAAGCATAGAAGGGTTCTGGTGCTAAATTTTAAAAAAATGTATAACAAGTGCTTTTTAACTTTCTTATAATGCTAAAAGTTAATGGACTTTGCAGGTGAATAAGAAAGACTTATGAATTAGTTTTAAATCCTATTAAAATGGCTCTTAGAAGTGCTTACTCTAGGTGAGTAATAATTTAAGATTGGTAGTTAGAAAAGTGGTTCTAATGGGAAAAATTCCAGGATGGGAACACCTGGACACTTGAAGACTTGAATTCTATTGCAGCTCTTTTCCTCTCTTTCTATTTATTTATTTTATTTGTGTCTTTGGGTAAATTCCAAAATCTTCTTGTGTCACAGTTTCTCCATGTGTAAAACTAGGATAATTGATAATTGTCTCTAAGCCTGTTTGAGTGATGTAGTAAGGAGAGGTGGAATGGGTTTTAGCTCTTTAGATGTAATAGTAATATTCACAGCAACTGCAGTGTCTTGTCATTACTTGTGGATGGGTAAAACTTTAAACCACTTGTAAGTTTTCATGAAATTATAGACTCAAAGAGTCTTTGTGGAATATAACAGTTACTTCAACAATGGAGTGATTTGTATATTTGATGGGGAAAAAACTACCCCTTATTTATGTTCGCTAATTGAATTGCCTAGTACCTTAAAATAAATAAATAAATACACACGTGTATGTAGCCATGATTGCAAGCCACTAGTTGAAAGGTATTGGAACCTCTAAACAAATGGTTCAATTTTTTTTGGGCAGGGCCACCGCACACTATTGTGTGGGCTGTGCACTGCACAACCAATGTGATGGCTCTTGTCTCAGGGGCCTAATCACAAGCTGCATCTTCATGTGAGCACAATTAGATTCACAGAGATACAAAGACATGCAATTTCTTATTGTATCAGAGACATGAATGTGGTTTAAGTTCATCTGATTAATGCCAAAACCCTATATTGCTTCTGTGTAAGAATTAGACATAAACACATTTTATTGGCTGCTCAGTTTCCAGATATTTTGCTCTACATTCTATGTGGGTGACCCCAATGTTTTCTGTGCCCCACTGTAAATTCGATCCTTGTTTAAACTTTTAGGGGAGAATTTCCTTTTCATCTTAGAATACTCCCCAGCCTTCCTTTGGCAACCAATTCCTCATGTTGACAGCAGAGTGCATACCAGAAGTCAGACTAGAGGTGAGGATTTGGAGTCCAAGTTTTTAGAGAAAGCTGAAAAAAACAACTTAAAAGTTTATGATGAATCAAAGCTAGGGAAGAAAATTGAACAACTACAGGGCAATTAAGGAACTTTCTCTACACATTCATTAGTTGGATAATTTTATAGACCCTCTAGAGAGTAAGAAACAAACAATTGTAAGTCAAAGCACATTATTGGTTTAGGCAGCAAAGTTACTCTAATTAAATTTTATAATCTTATACTTGGAAGTTTACTGAAATCATTTACTAGAAGGAAAAAGTCTCTCTAACAGTTTAGTCAAGTTTTTGTTGATACAGTGTTTTGTGTTATATACAAGAACAGAGTGTTTTGTGGCTACCTGAACTCACCTTATTTTATTTATGTATTTATTTATTGAGACAAGGTCTCGCTCTGTCACTTAGGCTGGAGTGCAGTGGCATGATCACAGTCATTGCAACCTTGAACTCCGGGGCTCAAGATATCCTCCTGCCTCAGCCTCCCAAGTAGCTGGGACTATTGGCGCATGCCATCACGCCTGGCTAATCCTTAAAAAACAGTTTTGTAGCGGCCAGTTTGTACTTTGTTGCCCAAGCTGGTCTCGGACTCCTGGCTTCAAGCAATCTTTCCACCTTGACTTCCCATAGTGATGGGATTACAGGTGTCAGCCACCAGGCCTGGCCTGCACCAATTTTATTGCCTTCCATTTGTATTAACACTAACAAAAGCAAAACAACAACAACAACAACAAAAACATGTATTTCTAGTCCAACTATCAATTGAAGTCATTGTGCAACATGACATGTGTTGAGTAACTGCAATTTCAAGGCAGTCCTTTTATTGGTCATCTTCTAATAGATTACAGAGGAATTTATGAATGAGAAACTTCTGGCTGGGAAAGAAAATTCGGAATTTGACTGTAACAAAAATTCTCATGATAATATAGAAAATACTAAATTCAGATTAGATTAATCTCAATATTGTGTGGCTATCAAAAAGAAGATACATATTTAGAAAATAAAAAGAGTGCCACATACATTGATGCTGAGTAGATACTAGGAGTAGGAAGAGAAATTTGTAACAAGGGAATGGTCTATCTTGTCTTGCTCCTGATGTCCTTTCACTTCCTAACATAGAAACAGGACAAGGATCCCTGTTTATTTCTGGCAATACTGGAAGGGAGAGTATGGCTTCTAGGTCAAGGTTTAGTTACAATGTTATTTCTTAGGATGAGCTTCTTTATAACTATGTTATTCAAGAAGAAAAGAAACTTTGTTGTTATCTAAAGAAGGAAAAGGGAAAATATATAGCTTCCGAATGGCTTTTTCCTTTTGAATATATTGTTGCCAAGGGCTGCCAGCTTGTTTTTAGAAGCAAAAAGTGAACAAACTGCAACATTAACAATGGCATTAAAGCCACTAAAAGTTGTTTTCTAAGTCATTAAAAGTGTATCCACATTCATAGAAGCATTATTCACAATAGTCAAAAGGTGGAAGCAATCCAAATGTCCATGGACAAATGGATGGAAACATAAGATGTGGTGTATACATACAATGGAATATTATTCAGCTTTAGAATAGAAGGAAATTCTGGCACATGCTGCAACATGGATGAGCCTTTCTTGTTGAAGAGAAATAAGCCAGTCACAAAAACTGTATGATTTCACTTACATGAGTTTTCTAGAGTAGTCAAACCATAGAAACAGAAAAATGATGGTTATCAGGGGCTGGGGAGATGCAGAAATACAGAGTTGTTGTTTAATGGGTGTAGAGTTTCAGTTTTGCAAGATGAGACAGTTCTAGAGATTGGTTGAGGAACAATGTAAATATACTTAACGCCACTTAACTGTACTCTTAAAAATGGCTAGGATGTCAAATAGTTTACCACAATTAAACATTTTAAGAAATCAATGAGTAACCCTAAAAATTATGAAGGACTGAAATTTTAAAATAAACTTTAAAACAGTCTGAACAATATTTTTAAAAAGTTACTAAAAGTCAATGAGAGTCTCAAGTTGGAATGGGGCATTACCAGCCTAGCAAAGGTGAATAAGCAACCGCAAAGGCCTTCAAATAATAATTGTGAGGTCCCAATTGGGGTTCCCTTCTTGGTTGTCAAAATAGAAGGGGAAAACTCGGAAGAGCCAAACCCCCAAGAACCTTCTTGAAAAGAGAGCTGATATATTTAGGTATGCTCTTGGCATTGGTGAAATTCTAATAGCTTAATCTTCTACAGTACTTGTGGGAATTGTGAATTCTATGATATGCTTAACTGCCTTAGGAAAGGCTTGATTTTTTTTTCTAAGGCCTTTGTTTTTCTTAAGAGCTAGAAGCCTGACCATGAACAATTAAGCCTTTTTCTCTTCCCTACCTACTGTTATTACATTTTATGAATCTTCAGCAACTGAAGACCTTTATCCAGTGAATAATTTGAGGGTGAAAAAGGTGCGTTACTACAGTATTGATCTGTCAGGACACGTTCTCAGAGTTCTGCTAAAGCAAATCTGGTTGTATAAGGAGCTGCTTAGCCGAGACCTTTCCAATAGTGTTTTCTAGCATTAATTGTCCGTTTCCTTTGCACTGTTTTGGGTAACATTGAATAGACATGTTTATACAACTTTTTATAAAATGTATTTATTTGTCTTTCCCACTTCTACTTATTCTTTATTTCTTATTACATTGTCTGGAAAGCTGTGGCAATGAGGTCAGTGTTTTTCCTATTTTGGTGACTGACAACATTGAACTTTCATAGATGTGATTTTGTGACAGTAGTAATCTAGCTTGCTGCCCTTTCATTGTCCTCAGTTGACCTGCTTCTGTATCTCAGTTATTAGTGCTTTTACAGAAAAGAGTGGATGCTGGGCGTGGTAATCCCCACACTTTGAGGGGCTGAGGTGGGAGGATCTCTTGAGCCCAGGATGTTGAGGCTGCAGTGAACTGTTGTCATGCCACTGCACTTCAGCCTGGACAACAGGGTAAGACTCTGTCTCAAAAAGAAGAAAAAAAAAAAAAAAGGAAAAGAAAAGAGTGGAGAACTAGGCGGATCAGGCCATAGAGACAGGCATAGCATTGATAAGGTGCTCTCTCTGCCAATCCCTGAATCAAGGGACATTTCCCTGCTTGGTTAGTTATACTGATGTATTCCAGGTCAGATGGTTTCAGGGACAGAGACGGAGGGGAAGTGAGAAGGGAAAGTAGGAGTTTATAGTCAAATTCATGAGTATTCAGTCAAAACATGTTGCTTTAGGCACCTAAATTACTTAGATTTTATAATCTTATACCTAGAAGTGAGTTACTGCAATGATATACTAAAAGAAAAAACTCTCACTGACAATTTAGCCAAGCGGATTCCTGATTCTCCTGAGAACAGTGTGGAGATATTACTGTTGGCTTCATCCTCCTTCACCTGCTCCCAGCCATATGGCTACCTACATGCTTCCAGTGCAAAGCAGAGGAGTGGTGAGATAAAATGATTTACTCCCTCTGAATAAAGCTGGCTTGTTGTCAGGACGAATGCCAGAGGGAATCTTCCAAAACATAAAAATACTTATATTGGGATATTGTAGTAAGTCAGATATTAGCTGCCCCAAAGCTATGTCCATGTCTTGGAAGCAGTGAATATGACCTTTTTGGAAGAAGTCTTTGTAGCTCAATTAAGTTAAGGATCTTGAAAAAAGAGCATCCTGTATTACCCAGATTAGCCTTAAATCTAAGGACAAGTGTTTTTAAAAGAGAGACACAGAGAAGGCCCTGAGAAGACAGAGGCTAGATCAGAGTTATGTAGCCACAAGCCAAAAAAAAAAAAACGCCCAAAGCCACCAGAGCTGGAAAAGGTGAGGAAGAATTCTCCCTAGAGCCCTTGGAGGGAGCACAGCCCTGCCAACACTTTGATTGCAGACTTCTAGCCTTTGGGACAATCAGAGAGCAAACTTCTGTTGTTTTAAGCTGCTAAATCTGTGGTGATTTTTTACAAGAGCCCTAGGAAGCAAATACAGATATCTTCCTTAGAAATGGTAGAATCTTATAATGTGAACTGTTTGCAGGGAACAGAAACTTTTTTTTTTTTTTTTTTTTTTTGGGATTGAGTTTTCCTATGTTGTCCAGGCTGATCTGAAACTCCTGGAGTCAAGTGATCCTCCTGACTTCAGCTTCCCAAATAGGTAGGAATATAGGCTTGCACCACTGCCCCCCGACCCCTGGCAGAAACAGCAGTTTTCAGTACCAGTGTGGTAGGCAATGGCTAGATGCCTAACTTAAATTATCCCTGTTTTGAAGATGAAGAAACTCAGGTTCATGAGGCCATGTGGAGAGCTGGCTGGGAATCCTGCTGACAGGTGTTATAGTGAAGTGGTTACAAGCTTGGGCTCTGGTCCTGTCTGGGTTTGAATCCCAACTCTATTCTTACTAATTTTGTGACCCTGGCCAAGTTACTCAATCACTCTGACCCTCAGTTTCTCTAACTGGAGAATAGGAATAAGATAACTTAATTCACGCAAATGCTGGGATGATTAAAAAGTATAAAATATTTAGAATAACACATAGGAAGAGCTAAGTGAATGCTAGCTATTATGATTATTACCACACTATGCTAATATGCTGTTGCTAGATTATGACTACCAGGCAAAGAATGAAAGAGAATGGGATCATTTTTAAGGCAGGGCATGTGACTTTTATTGGTTACTAAATTCAAAGCCAGTTTTAGAGAGGTTATTCTTCAGAATGTTTATTCAATTTTGGTGTGGCTGTCATAAAGGAGACAAACAGGCTTCAGCAACCTCAATGGCACCTGTTCTTTCTTGAATACCTTACAGTGTTTTACAAATGCCAGGCGTCCTACAAGTATTTTTGAATTAGTAAAATCGAGGCTTGTTATCAATAATGTTAAGGTAATATTGAGCTTTCACAAATATTTTTAAATGAAGAAACTATTGCCAACCATTTCAGAGTTACAAATCTCCGAAAACACTGTAGCAAAAGGGATTAGGAAACAATCATTCATAAGATAAATCTATTTCTTTTTGTCCACGTCCCCTACCCTTGGCTGATAGGTTACTTTTACTACAGGTCACTCATTATAATTGAATAAAAGTGGACAGGCAGCTAGTAGTATCTAGGTGTTTTTTTGTAATTCTATTTCCTTTTCTTTCTTTATTAAAAATAAAAGAACCAGAAAGAAAATTAATGTTCTATTATAAACATTAGGTATCTTCATTTTAATTGTTAATATTTTTTGAAAATAATGTTTTCATTTTACCATATTTTTCTCTGAATTTGTCTGATCTGGTTAATTAAATGCTTATTAGAACATATATTCCTCTCTTGTACCAAAGGTCTTCAAGGATAAGATGCTGCTCCATTTAAATAAAAGATGAAGGATGTCGAAACACAAGCAGCCCCTTCATTGAAACACAAGCAGCCTTTAATCACTAGACCCATAAATAAGACAGTAGCTGGTGCTACGCAATTCTAACACTGGCACTGGTGCTGGGATTGGCCTTTTCTAGGCAGGAGTTCTTAACCTGGAGGTCAAGGACTTGCGGGGAGGGTCCTATGGACCCTTTGCAATGTATGCAAATTTTGTATAAACATTTTTCAGCACACGTTTCAAGGAACTTGGAATATCCGTAAGCTGAGACCACCAAATCACTAAAGCTAATTGCCCCATTTTATTCCCTTGTATCATCTCAAATGCCAATATAGTATCCAGTGTATAATAAATGATTGCTGGCTGCTTAGGAGAGAACTAGAAGCTTCATTGTGTTAATGACACCATCTCACAGTGAAAAGGGGCAGACTTCTCAAAGGAAGCCTCCATGATATAATCAGAATTTACTTGCCTAAGAAAGTCCAGGTCTGGGTCTTCAGCCTTGCTCCTTCACGAAATGATCCAGTGTGGGTTACTTCTCCTCTCTGGGTTGCTGTTTCCTCATCTGCAAAATAAAGATTTGAATTAAATAAACCAAAAGATGTCTTCAAATTTTAAAACCATTCTGTCCCATGTAAAAGGTCATTAAACCACTTAGATGGATAAACTCTCACAAGTCTAGAATGTGTTATAAAAACAAACTTCCCCAACCTAGCAAGGCAGGCCAACATTCAAATTTAGGAAATCCAGAGAACGTCACAAAGATACTCCTAGAGAAGAGCAAGTACAAGACGTATAATTGTCAGATTCACCAAAGTTGAAATGAAGGAAAAAATGTTAAGGGCAGCCAGAGAGAAAGGTCGGGTTACCCACAATGGGAAGACTGTCAGACTAACAGCGGATCTCTTGGCAGAAACTCTACAAGCCAGAAGTGAGTGGGAGCCAATATTCAACATTCTTAAAGCAAAGAATTTTCAACCCAGAATTTCATATCCAGCCAAACTAAGCTTCATAAGTGAAGGAGAAATGAAATCCTTTACAGGCAAACATATGCTGAGAGATTTTGTCACCACCAGGCCTGCCCTACAAGAGCTCCTGAAGGAAGCACTAAACATGGAAAGGAACAACCAATACCAGCCACTCAAAAACATGCCAAATTGTAAAGACCACTGATGCTAGGAAGAAATGGCATCAACTAACAAGCAAAATAACAGGATCAAATTCACACGTAACAATATTAACCTTAAATGTAAATGGGCTAAATGCTCCAATTAAAAGACACAGACTGGCAAATTGGATAAAGAGTCAAGACCCATCAGTGTGCTGTATTCAAGAGAATCATCTCATGTGCAGAGACAAACAAAGGCTTCAAATAAAGGGATGGAGGACGATCTACCAAGCAAATGGAAAACAAAAAAAGGCAGGGGTTGCCATTCTAGTCTCAGATAAAAGAAACTTTAAACCAACAAAGATCAAAAGAGACAAAGAAGGCATAATGGTAAAGGGATTAATTCAACAAGAAGAGCTAACTATCCTAAATATATATGCACCGAATACAGGAGCACCCAGATTCATAAAGCAAGTCCTTAGAGATCTACAAAGAAACTTAGACTCCCACACAATAATAATGGGAGAGTTTCACACCCCACTGTCAACATTAGACAGATCAACGAGACAGAAAGTTAAAAAAGATATCCAGGAATTGAAGTCAGTTCTGTACCAAGCAGACCTAATAGACATCTACAGAACTCTCCACCCCAAATCAACAGAATATACATTCTACTCAGCACCACACCACACTTATTCCAAAATTGACCACATAATTGGAAATAAAGCACTCCTCAGCAAATGTAAAATAACAGAAATTATAACAAACTGTGTCTCAGACCACAGTGCAATCAAACTGGAACTCAGGATTAAGAAACTAACTCAAAACCACGAACTACATGGAAACTGAACAACCTGCTCCTGAATGACTACTGGGTACATAACAAAATGAAGGCAGAAACAAAGATGTTCTTTGAAACCAATGAGAACAAAGACACAACATACCAGAATCTCTGGGACACATTTAAAGCAGTGTGTAGAGGGAAATTTATAACACTAAATGCCCACAAGAGAAAGCTGGAAAGATCTAAAATTGACACCCTAACATCACAATTAAAAGAACTAGAGAAGCAAGAGCAAACACATTCAAAAGCTAGCAGAAGGCAAGAAATAACTAAGATCAGAGCAGAACTGAAGGAGATAGAGACACAAAAAACCCTTCAAAAAGTCAATGAATCCAGGAGTTTGTTTTTGGAAAAGATCAACAAAATTGATATACTGCTAGCAAGACTAATAAAGAAGAAAAGAGAGAAAATCAAATAGATGCAATAAAAAATGATAAAGAGGATATCACCACCAATCCCACAGAAATACAAACTACCATCAGAGAATACTATAAACACCTCTACGCAAATAAACTAGAAAATCTGGAAGAAATGGATAAATTCTTGGACACATACACGCTCCCAAGACTAAACCTGGAAGAAGTTGAATCCCTGAATAGACCAATAACAGGTTCTGAAATTGAGGCAATAATTAATAGCCTACCAACCAAAAAAAGTCCAGAACCAGACAGATTCACAGCCGAATTCTACCAGAGGTACAAGGAGGAGCTGGTACCATTCCTTCTGAAACTATTCCAATCAATAGAAAAAGAGGGAACCCTCCCTAACTCATTTTATGAGGCCAGTATCATCCTGATACCTAAGCCTGGCAGAGACACAATAAAAAAAAGAGAATTGTAGACCAATATCCCTGATGAACATCGATGCAAAAATCCTCAATAAAATACCGCAAACCGAATCCAGCAGCACATCAAAACACTTATCCACCATGATCAAGTGGGCTTCATCCCTGGGATGCAAGGCTGGTTCAACATATGCAAATCAATAAACGTAATCCAGCCTATAAACAGAACCAAAGACAAAAATCACATGATTATCTCAATAGATGCAGACAAGGCCTTTGACAAAATTCAACAGCCCTTCATGCTAAAAACTCTCGATAAATTCGATATTGATGGAACGTATCTCAAAACAATAAGAGCTATTTATGACAAACCCACAGCCAATATCATGCGGAATGGGCAAAAACTGGAAGCATTCCCCTTGAAAACTGGCACAAGACAGGGATGCCCTCTCTCACCGCTCCTATTCAACATAGTGTTGGAGGTTCTGGCTAGGGCAATCAGGCAAGAGAAAGAAATAAAGGGTATTCAGTTAGGAAAAGAAGAAGTCAAATGGCCCCTGTTTGCAGATGACATGACTGTATATTTAGAAAACCCCATTGTCTCAGCCCAAAATCTCCTTAAGCTGATAAGCAATTTCAGCAAAATCTCAGGATACAAAATCAATGTGCAAAAATCACAAGCATTCTTATACACCAATAACAGACAAAAAGAGAGCCAAATCATGAGTGAACTCCCATTCACAATTGCTTCAAAGAGAAAAAATACCCAGGAATCCAACTTCCAAGGGATGTGAAGGACCTCTTCAAGGAGAACTACAAACCACTGCTCAACGAAATAAAAGAGGACACAAACAAATGGAAGAACATTCCATCCTTATAGATAGGAAGAATCAATATCATGAAAAAAATGGCCATACTGCCCAAGGTAACTTATAGATTCAATGCCATACCCATCAAGCTACCAATGACCTTCTTCACAGAATTGAGAAAAAACTGCTTTAAAGTTCATATGGAACCAAAAAAGAGCCCACATTGCCAAGACAATCCTAAGCCAAAAGAACAAAGCTGGAGGCATCATGCTACCTGACTTCAAACTATACTACAAGGCTGCAGTAACCAAAACAGCATGATACTGGTACAAAAACAGAGCTATAGACCAGTGGAAGAGAACAGAGGCCCCAGAAATAATACAACACATCTACAACCATCTGATCTTTGACAAATCTGACAAAAACAGGAAATGGGGAAAGGATTCCCTATTTAATAAAAGGTCCTGGGAAAACTGGCTAGCCATAGTTAAAAAGTTGAAACTGGGTCCTTTCCTTACACCTTATATTAAAATTAATTCAAGATGGATAAAGGACTTAAATGTTAGACCTAAAACCATAAAAACCCTAGAAGAAAACCTAGGCAATACCATTCAGGACATAGGCATGGGCAAGGACTTCATGTCTAAAACACCAAAAGCAATGGCAACAAAAGCCAAAATCGACAAATGGGATCTCATTAAACTAAAGAGCTTCTGCACAGCAAAAGAAACTACCATCAGAGTGAACAGGCAACCTACAGAATGGGAGAAAAATTTTGCAATCTACTCATCTGACAAATGACTAATATCCAGAATCTACAAAGAACTCAAAGGAATTTACAAGAAAAGAACAAACAACCCCATCAAAAAGTGGGCAAAAGATATGAACAGACACTTCTTAAACAACAACATTTATGCAGCCAACAGACACATGAAAAAAATGCTCATCATCACTTGCCATCAGAGAAATGCAAATCAAAACCAAAATGAGATATCATCTCACACCAGTTAGAATGGTGATCATTAAAAAGTCAGGAAACAACAGGTGCTGGAGAGGATGTGGAGAAATAGAAACACTTTTACACTGTTGGTGGGATTGTAAACTAGTTCAACTATTGTGGAAGACAGTGTGGCGATTCCTCAAGGATCTAGAACTAGAAATACCATTTGACTCAGCCATCCCATTACTGGGTATATACCCAAAGGATTATAAATCATGCTGCTATAAAGACACATGCACATGTATGTTTATTGTGGCACTATTCACAATAGCAAAGACTTGGAACCAACCCAAATGTCCATCAATGATAGACTAGATTAAGAAAATGTGGCACATATACACCATGGAATACTATGCAGCCATAAAAAAGGATGAGTTCATGTCCTTTTTAGGGGCATGGATGAAGCTGGAAACCATCATTCTCAGCAAACTGTGGCAAGGACAGAAAACCAAACACCGCATGTTCTCACTCATAGGTGGGAATTGAACAGTAAGATCACTTGAACACAGGAAGGGGAACATCACACACCTGGGCCTGTTGTGGGGAGGGGGCAGGGGGAAGGGATAGTATTAGGAGATATACCTAATGTAAATGATGAGTTAATGGGTGTCACGCCCCAACATGGCACAAGTATATATATGTAACAAACCTGCACGTTGTGCACATGTACCCCAGAACTTAAAGTATAATAAAAATAAAATAAAAAAAAAAAAAAAAAAAAACAAGGCCCAACAAGCCATCCTTGTTTGAAAAATTATTTTTAGAAAAGGTCACAGTTTGAAGACGTGCCATTGGCTAGTGATTCCCCAATTGTACTCTGAGGATTATAAAGTGCCACAGGTACCAGGGCTGAGGGGAGGCCCAAGGAGGGGCAAAGGGAGGGGCTAAGAACACCCCACTTCACTTCTGTTGGAGCAGACTGCTTTTGGTCTGCTCTCTAATTCAGTTTCTGGGTGAGATTTTGTTTGTAGAAAATATTTCTTAACTTTATTAGTCTATCTTAATATCCATGAGGGGCACGGGGAAGAGATTAGATTAATCACTATCTATAAAAAATCTGTCTTTAAAATCACATTAGATATAGTCGGAAGCACTAAGGCTTATATCTTATTGTATCATTTATTTGATGTGTCACATCAGGCATGTTATACAGTCTTTCTCAGTGTTTTTCCTCACATATAGAACAATGATATTGTCTTATGCATAGATTAGTTGTGAGAATTAAATGAGAAAATATCTGTGAAAATGTCTTGTAATTTGTGAAGCATCATAAAGATGGTTAGTGTGTCTTCAGTAGTTAGCCCCAGGTTTTGGCACTTTGCCCTGACCATTTGTAGCTTTTTTGTCCATATGAATTAAGTTATAGAATGTATGTATGATCAAATTTCCAGATGTTCCCATGTTATGGGGTGAGGGATAACAGACTTAGCAGATTGCAGATTCTGAGAGTAAAATGGGGGACTAAAAAGGTCCTGTTCTTCCATACAAAAAGATAATTGGTAAGGATAAGATTGGAGAAAATTTTGCTTATAAGGAGTTCAGGTAAAAATACTAAGTATTTTTTACTGGCTTCAAATTCATTTTAAACCAATAGTATTGTGACATGACTGCCAAATAAATAAATAAGCGGTCCAATATTCTTTCATATCTATAGAAATACAGTGTCACAGATGAGAAAAAGGGGATATGGCTTCTGGACTTGATTAGCACTCTTCCTCTAGCTGTTAAAATGGTCACTCCAGCAAGCTAAGCATATCCATACAAAGCTAGATGGAGAAGTCCTGGAAAGTTTCCTCTGGGAAATGCTGAGAGAAGATTTTGGGGGAGGAATGTGTCATGGAGGTCTTAAGAGTTCTAAAAGGGATTAAAGGGTGTTATAGACTGTCGTGGAGGAGAAGATTTGGAACTATTGTATTGTTTTCAGGGGTGAATCTTAGGAATAACTTTAAACAATAAGAGCTGTCTAAAGGGGAATGGGTTATGTGGTGAGGCAGTGAGAGCTCCATTAGGAAAATTGTTCAAGCGGAGGCTAGACAACACCTTCTAAGGGTTGCTATGAGTCACGAGGCAGGTTTGAAGAAGATATTACTAAAATGTCACTGATTCTGAGATAGTATTTCTACAGTAGAATTAAATACTCCACTAGAGAATTATTTACTTTTTTAAAAATGTTTTTGTCATATTAAAAAAAAAGTGTGGATTTTGAAATTGGCAAACTGGAGTTTGCTATTGAATGGTATTTGGATATTGTTTAACCTCTTTGAACATTAGTTATGTCATCAGTAACATGGATATTATCAATTATTTCTGCATTATTGTGGAGATTAAACAACACAACATTGGTGAAAGATCCTTAGTAATGACTTGTCTTAGCAAGGGCTCAAAGATAGTAACTTTTGTCACAATTATTATTTGTTCCTTCTATTTTCTACATGCATTTTATTTCCTCTTATCTAACAGATTCCTTTTAGGTGATTCTACTGAATCCTTCAGGGACATATGATATAAGTGGGTGAAATGATAATTCCCATGAGTCTGGTAGAAAGAATTCACCCTGAAGGAAACTGGCAGATCGCAGACGTACTGAGTCATCTGTTTTGTGTTTGCATTGATGCTTGTTTCCTACTAAACAGAGGCAACTTGTGGAACAGCTTTTCTTTGCTGTTGTTCTAAATTATAACCTGATTTTCCTGCCCATCAAAACCAGAACTAGGCCAACCTGATTGATTTATTTTTTCTTTGTTCAAAGTTTTAGGCAATAAAACAACCTATTAAAATTTTAAAGGCCCAAGCTCTCCATCGCAGAGTAGACATGATATCTGCAGCCTCCAGGGGTAAGAAGGGTTAGTAACTGAACTATTGGGCTCAGTTATGTATGTTTCTATGTCTAATTTTTCTATCAGTAAAGTGAACCTAAATCAATTTTACTTAAAATTACTCTTCAATGGTTGAGTTGATAAAGGAGAAGCAGTTTACTATTCTTAGAAAAAGATCAAACACATGAGATCCTGTTCTCTCAAGCATATTGCTAAATATTAAGTAAGAATCTTCCACTTCAAATGCATTGAACTAAGGGACAAATGTACTGCGACTCCACCTCCCCGTGACAGTCCTTTGGTAAAGAGTTCACATCAAATTTTTTAAGTTGTTCACTTTGTTTCTTAACTACTTTTTGCTTTTCCTTCTAAAAATCAAATTTGTACTCCACAGCATTAACTATTCTCGACTTTTTCCCTGCCAAATATGAGAATTCATTTTTTTGATTCTATAAACAAGAAACAAATTAGAATCTATAGCTAATCAAAACTGATAACTGTGAGAGTGGGAATGATCAAGGTACAGCTTGTTATTGCTTAAACAGTTGCCTTGTTTATGATGACAAATAATTAGATTAAAAAGCTGCATGACCAGACTGTGAAATAACTTATTTAAAGGATTGTTAGAGAAACTGGGCCTATTTAACATATATTATTCATAAAGCCCATGAAACTTGAGTAAGCACTTTCTACAGTATCTAATTTAGTGAGTAGTAGTGATATTATGTTTGATTACAAAGGTAGAGACAATTAGACAACATTTATAAGAAGTTGTTGAATTTTTCTGTTGCAGCATTATACAATATGATAGCAATAATAATATGTATAAATGTATATTTATAAATATATTTTTGTATTATTTCTTTGCATTATTTTCAAATATATATATTTATATCAACTAATATGTTTGTATATCATTTTTAAATTTAAAAGTAACCAAATTAATTTATTTTATCATTTTAAAATAAGGTGTCAATTATGTTCTTAAGAGTTTACAGTTGCTAAATATTACATCAGAAGGTTATTTATTTCTAAATTTCATTTCCATTATGTTGGTTCCATTATGTTTAGCTTAAAAGATTTTAGAGAAGACCAAAGGTAAACTTTTTAGGAAAACATTTCTTTAACTCTTAACCTCACTAGAGAGATAAGGTTCTATGTTATGTGACAAATAATGCTTCTCCATCAATAGTATAATATATTTTAAAACTGTCTCTAGAAATAGTACAGTTAATCAGATTTTCTTGACTTGTTGAGTGACAAATACTGACTTTGGTACATTAAATTCAATGTTAGTGAAGGTAGATCAGATAAAGAACGTAGCTAAGTCAGAAGACTTCGTTGACAACTTTAAGAGAAATATTGTTGCTATGCTAATAGATTTTGGTTTTTAATCACAAAGAATAATTTCTTTGTTTATTTATAGTTTTAACCACTGTTAAAACCATACCTGCTCTTATAGACATAAAATATCCCCTGAAATATCACAATAAAAATTATAAAATATGAAAAATGTAGACACCCATAATTTTACCATTTTAAAAAAACTTTGTATATTGTTAACACTTTGGATTTTTTTTCTATGCATGTTTTTCTTTTACACTTGGTTGTAATCAAAATATGTATTTAATTCTGTATTCTGATTTTTTCAATTAATTTTGCTCAAAGGGATTTTCAAATATCTTTACACAGTTTTCTAATCATCTTTCTAATGATTGCATTAGGCTAAATTTCAAGGTACCTCAAGATTTATTCCATTCGTACCACAAACATTTATTGGTCACTACTATAAGCTTAGCATTGTTTTCGGTACTTTACAAAAACTTCTACCCCTTTGCATTCTATGGGAAAATGACACAGGATGTATACATGGTATATGAAAAAAAAAAATCCATAAAATCTCTAATTCAGTGCTATTACTATCCTAGTGTTAAATATTTCAGTTTTTCCAGTTTTTCATTAGGTTGCTGATTATCAGCCAAGGCAGTAAAAAAATATGTGTATATGTTTGTGTAGATCCTGTGGCAGGTTTAAATCTATTAAACTTAAACTACTTTTTTTTTTTAAATTTCTCTATCTAAACAGATATACAGCAGTCATAGACTAGTAATAATGCCAGAAATATTTTGAGACTAAAAGAAAGTTCTGCCTGGATAGTTGATCTATTTTCAGTGGATCAGCCTGGACAGCTTCTATTTTCAGTGGGCCTGGGCATGTGCGCCAGGCAGCACCTGGATATTGACATGCTTTCCTTCATGTGTGATGGCTCCGAATTCAGAGATCCCACAGTCATCAAAGGTCCCTATCTAAGTAATTAAAATAAAAATGTTTTTGAGTGAGATTTGAAATTTCCTATGAGGATCCCTTTGGTAGGGGAAGAGCCCAAGCATATTCTCTCAGATAGAAGTAGAAGAAAGCAGCAAAGTTACTGGGTTTCCATATGTTGGTCACAGGTTAGCTTTTCATCTCATTTAGATGGTAATAGATAACTCCATACGAGGAGGCACTATGCTAATTTTGATTAAAGGTCACGCATAGAAAAAAGCATTAGATTTTCAACAGAAACAAAACGATAATACAACACCCTTAGGTTTAGATAAGACTAAACTTCAAATAGGATACAGCCATATATATATATATTTTTTAATTATTTTTGCTTTGTTTTCTACTTCTTCATCAGTGAACATTCATTGATGCTTATTTCTATGAGACACAATTAGAATGTTCCAGGACATAAACATAAACTAATATTTTGGCTATCTATGGGGAATGTAAGTGTGGTATTATTACCCCAGAAAAGTTGCTGTGGACATGACATCTTGAGCTTTTTTCCCTCTTTCTTTTTTTTGAATCATTTTAACTTTCTTTTTCAATAGGGTACTTACATTTATTCCCAAATTCTCTTTTTAATATTTTTATAGATATTGAACTCAAAGTGATAACTTTAGCTTGGAATTACTAATTGACATCCTTTGATCTTATAATGGAGCTGAAAGAGTAGGGATGCAATACTTAAATAGCAAAGTGTCACCTGGAAACTGCCATTTTATACTGGTAACAGTAGTAGATATTTATTGAGCAACTTATGTTTCAGAAGTTTGGTAAGCACTTTAAATGAATTTCTTTATGCAATTCACTTAACAACAGTATAACAGATGCACTACTTCTATACCTGTTTTACCAATGAGGAAATTGGGGCACTGGGAAATTTTAAAACTGGCCCAAAGTCTCATGGTGAATGCAGAGCACACACTCTTAACCACTCTCTCAGGCTGCCTCTCTATATAAGGAGTTCTGATCATAACCTGGCAAATCATTTATCCATCCTTCCAGCCAGCTAGCCACTGAGTCAAGTATTTAGCAAGGATGTAGGAGGGATATAAACTGTCAATAAGATAGACACGGTCACTGTCCTTGGGCTGCTTTCTAGAGAAGAGGAGGAACAATTAAGCAAGCACCCACACCCAGTGTGGTTTATGCTATGATAGGGAAGTGTAAGGTACTCAGGGGCATAGAAGAAGACTCTAAGCTAGTCTGGAGGAGGTGTCAGGTCGGCAGATCAGAAAGTTGTCCTTATTCCTGTGTTCTCAGACATTTTGTCACAAAAGGCATATAACATATCCTCAGAGGGAAAGGTCTTTGAAATAAGGTCCTCTTCTGTCTTGTTATCTGAGGGCCTGCCGCATAGTAGCTGGTCAATGAAAATTTGTTGAATGAATGAATGAGAATTCTAATGCTCCATAATAACTCCATTGTGACAGGGGGTCTTTTGACTTATTTCTAACTTTATCTTTATTCTGAATATTCTTAAACACTTTTCCTCTAAGTCTGAAATAAATGTATCCTTTTGACTTGCGAATTCAAGTCTCTGCTCCCTTTTAAGCCATTACTAAAAGCTCTAGTCCAAGAAAGCTGCTGCACCCATAATATTTCACTAGAAAGAGACCTCCCCAGGTCTCTTTTAAACCAAGTGCCCTGAAGTAGGAATTCTGGGACAATCTGGTAAAGCGGAGACTGGTTGCTTTTTCCCTCTTTTTTTTCAGTTGGTCTGTGGGATTTGATGCTCTGCTCACTTTCCATAGTTCTGAAAGACTTGTTCTCCATTTACCTGGGCATGATGGCCTGGAAATTTCTCTTACCTCACTTCTCCCCAACTCTTTCACTCTTCAAATGGTATTAACTTTGGGGAACTAGTTCTTAATTATTTACCACACACTTCTCTGGAAGACTGTAAGAATCCAGGACGAAACTAGAGGAAGAGGCCAAAAGTAAACTGAAAGAACAGGCTAATGATTTCTCTGAGCAAGAATTTTTGTTATTATAATGCAGTGATTTACATAGGTTGTAATTCTCGAGAGCAGGTGTTGGGTTATGTCTTCCTTATGCCTGCTTGGAATGCCTTTGTGCTAATGTGCTATTTTTTCTGATGAAACAACAGCAAATATAGGCAGCAAAATAATGTTGGTGGTTGAAGCTAATGGCAAGGGGAAACCAAAGCTTCCCAAGGGAAGAGAGAAGTTAACTGGGAGCTAGTAATCTTTTGGGCGAGTTACAGTGGCCAGGTTTGTATGTGATTTTACATTTTTCTAATTGCATCATCTTAATTCCTAGCCTGATCCCACTATTTAAAATTGTACCTCATTCTTTTCTCCATTTTATGTTTCTTCAGAGCCCTTATCTTCATTATGTGATTTACTTACTATTATTAATGTCTGACATATTGGGAATTTTTGTCTGTTTCATTTATTACTTATCCAGGGCCTAGAAGTGACCTGGTACAGGGTAGGTGTGCCATAGTTCATTTATCTGTTGGATAAATGAATTATTAATTCTGATGAAAGCAATATTTTAAAAGTAACTATAATCAAGTTTTTTCATACATGTATTGATTTTATAAACAAATGGCTGAGCTGGGCACAGTGGCTCATGCCTGTAATCCTAGCACTTTAGGAGGCCAAGGTGTGTGGATCACCTGATGGCAGGAGTTTGAGACCAGCCTGACCAACATAGTGAAACCCCATCTCTACTAAAATACACAAAAAAATTTAGCCGGGCATGGTGGCAGACGCCTGCAATCCCAGCTACTGGGGAGGCTGAGGCAGGACAATCGCTTGAACCTGGGAGGCGGAGGTTACAGTGAGCTGAGATCACACCATTGCACTCCAGCCTGGGCAAAAAGAGTGAAACTCTGTCTCAAAATAAATAAATAAAAAAAAATAAAGTTGCTGAACATTAAAAATTATTTTATATAAATCTTGTAATTAGACAAAATATTACAGTGGACTTCTACAAAAGCTTTGATAGTCAAAACCCACACGAATCAGCATGATATGCTCCTCAAAAACATACACATGGAAGAATAAGCCTGTGCTGGTGAGAATGGAAAATCCTGAGGTTTCCTGAAGCCAGTAGACTTGAATCCCTAAAGCTAAGGGTACGGTTTGTTTCAATGAACTTATAACTGTCTGGCAGCAAGGCTGAGGCTGCTTGCCACCCCCATGACACTCTGAGGCTCACTAGTTTTCTATTTCTATTTCTGTACAAAACATTATCATTTGATTTCGTGGTTCTTAGTACAGGATCAGGCAGCTTGTGGGAACTCAAAACATAAAAGATGAATAGAGGAACATATTAATTATTTGGGAGTGTCTCCTGCATTTGAGGTTGACATAATCACAGCAGATGCTTTCTGACAATGACATGTTAGTATGCTGTGAAGACTTCAGTGGCTGCTCCAGTTTTTCCTCTTCCCAAGACTCTCTGGCTTTTAGGGCCAATCTAGTGTAGGCAGAACTGGGCTAATCTGAGTAGAAGGCAAGTACACTTTTGGCTGAGATCCGGGTACCTTCCTCTGTGACCCAGTGTGGGCCTGAACAAACTCAACCGCTGGCCTGAATCACTGATAAAGGACTAGACATATCTAGAAGTAGGAGGAACAAGTGGCCTCACAGGTCCTGGGTTAATATAACGAGTGGATGAGTTCAAAAAGATAGAGCATTGCAAGTGAGTTCTTTGTAGGACTGTACTAATGACATCTGACTTAATTCTAAATGGAGAAAAGTTTGGGCAGGCAGGTAAACATATGTGAATCACATAGTTGTGTGACACCTGTGAAATTCTTAAATATTTCGTATATTTTAACGTGGTCATTGGGGGAAAAGCCTCACATAAACTATTGGTCAAATGGTACATGGGGACTCATCAACTCTAAGTTTTAAACCCATTTGTTCTTTTAACACTCTGGAAAATTTTTTAAAACCAGCTTTATTGAGATACTTTATTGAAATATTGACAATTTACCTACTTAAAGTACACAATTCAACAGTTTGTATATTTACAGTATTGCAACCATCATGACAGTCAATTTTAGACTATTTGCATCACTCCAAGAAGACACCCTGTACCCTTTAGTCACTCCCCTTTTCTCCCTAATCTTACCTTCTACTCCAGTCTCAGGAAACAACTAATCTACTTTCTCTGTAGATTTGCCTATTGTGGATATGTTATGTAAATAAATCATATAATACGTGGTCTTCTTTCACTTAACATAATCTCTTCAATGTTCACCCATGTTGTAGTGTGTATCAGCCACATGATTTTCATTGCTGCATAATATTTTGTCATTTCATTCCATACTACATTTTATTTATCCATTCATCATTCTGTAGACAACTTGGGTTGTTTCAATCAACTTCTTTGGGTGTTATGAGTAATGCTGCTATGAACATTTGTGTACAGTTCTTGAATGGACATAAGTTTTCAGTTCTGTTGAATATATGCCTAGGAGTGGAATTGTTTGATTATGTGGTAACTCTATTTTCAACTTTTTGAGGAACAATCAAACTCTCTTCCATAGCAATTGCACCATTTTACATCCCCACCAATACCAGCAATATGTGACAGTTCAATTTTCCCTACATCTTACTAACACTTGCTATTATCTATTTTTATTTGTTTGTTTGTTTGTTTGTTTTTTGGTTATAGCCATTCTGGTTGGTGTGAAGTGGGATCGTATTGTGGTTTTGATTTGATTTTCATTTCCCTAACCACTAATGGCTAGTAAACACCTTCTCATGTGTAAATTGGCTGTTTGTACCTGCTCTTTGGAGAAATGTCTATTCAAATTTTTTGTCCCTTTTAAAATGGGTTATTTGTGTTTTTGTTGTTGAGTTCTTCATTCTCTGCCTTAAGAGTGGAGGATGGTTGGAGGAAGAGAGTCTCAGACCTCTCAGTTGCTCTCATCTAGAATAGAGCTCTGAAACTCAAAGCTGGGGATGATGAGTAATGCTGGTAGTCTCCTTCTCTCAGGGTATACTGTAGACGAGAGTCTAGGTTGAGAGGGGGCCCTGTGTTATTGGCTGCACCCATCCATAGTGGAACATCATCACACTCAACGGGAGAGGGCGGGGAAACATATTGTGGTTCAAGCGTCACAATTGTTTGCAGTTCTTACTGAAATATAAGAGATTGTCTTGAATATATATTTTCTTCATGCTATATGTTCTCAGGACAATTTCCAGGAACTTTAAATGGTTATTTATCTATAATTTTCACTAGTTATTGTTGTTTTTAGGGAGTGGATTTGAAAAGCTCTTCACATCACCATTCTGGAAGTGAGTCCCGTTTGGATCATTTTTTATGAAATGAATATTTTGTTTCTTTTATACTTGGTGGTAAAATAGTGGTAAAACTCTCTTTATAATTAGCATAGTAGAGATAGAATTGCTGTATAATTACAAAGGGTAGTTTTTATAAAGTATTTGCAAATTTACAGTGAATTAAGAAAACCAATGAGAGTTGAGGACTGGTTGACTTTCAACTTCAAATTGACTTTCAACTTCAAATCTAGTCAAATTCTAGAATGTCCATGTTTTGACCAATAATTTTTAACTTATTGCCATTAAACAGTTGTAAAAAAAATCTGAATAATGAGAGTGACAGTGCATTTCATACTACAGCTTGTTGGTTTTGGTCTAGTTATCTGTGTATAAAGCCATCACAGTCATTGAAAAAGTCACCAAAATGACCTGTTTTAAACAGCATAGGAATAATTCAGATGTGGAAATCAAGTTATTAAAAATTCAACATTTTTGTGTATACATTTTAAAATTTCACTAGCAAAAATGACCATGTATTTTCTAATTTTTGTCTAATTCAAAATAAGTACTGCACCACAAAGTATTTTTGAAAACCAACTTTCCCAACTCCCCTGATGCAGTTATTTGGACTTTGGGGGCTAAGTCTTACATTTAACAATTCTTCAAACTCCTTATCTGATTATGCACTGGGCTCATATGTGAATTGCCAACCAGCTGAATGTCACTTTAGTTGAAACAAATCTGGAGTCCAACTCATATTTAAAACACTTCTCTAAACATTTCCCCACCTTCACCATCCCCACGGCAAAGGTAACTATTCAGCTAACTCTAGCTGGCTGTCTTTTGGTGAAGAAGTTTGGTTACTTATAAAGGATCACTTAAGTATCTTTGAGAAAATACATACCGCTTAATACTTACAAGAGAATGTTAAAATGTATTCCTTGTTGGAAATTCTTCACTTTTTGGCAGGTGACTTGTGTGTACTATTGCCTAAAGTACAGTAGTTTAAGTAGCTTATGGGCAGAGAGGAATTGTATAAGAGCATGGAACCAGGTAAAGATGAATATTTAAGAAGGAAACCAAGCACATCCCAATGATATTTTCCTGAGTAGTTAATGGACTACACAAAGGTAAATAGTGAAAATAGCAAAGTAATTTTCTCTTCTTTTAGTTTGGAAAGTTTCAGTGTTAAAGTTTGGCTTCTATTGAGTGAAACATCTTAGTTTCCCACATAGTGAAAGGTAAATGGAAAAATCCATCAATTCTGAAAATTGTAATGCAGTTAAATAATAAACTGATAAATTGCATTAAAGCTCAATATTAATTTTTTCTCCTATAGAGACAGGAATTCTATCCTACTGAAGCTACTTAACAGTTCAAGTAGGTATTTTGGAAGATGCTTACCTCCTAGTTGGGTGTATCTCCCTGCGGCTTAGGTGAGCGCCGAGGCTTTGGCTCCTCCCCAGCTGCTGCGAGCTTCCCACTGTGCCGGGCGCCTGGGAGCCTCCCGGAGTTAGGTGTTCGGCCCCGCCCTCAGGACTATTGCTAAAACTCAAATTCTACCCGGCTAATTCCGGTGATTAATTATTGACAAAAGGAAAACACTCCTACGCAAACTTGTGTCCAACCGCACTGCTCCCAGCGACTCCTTCCAGAAGAGAATGCCTGCTGCAACACTCCCCTCCCCCCCTTGCTCTATGGTCCCAACTTCTCAAACGCTGCCACTCTCAGTCCTGGGCGATCAGACTGGTCCTTGGAGGAATGCAGCTCAACGACTTCTACATTTTAAAATTTGGTTTTCTGCAGCTCGTTCGCACTTCTCCAGAGACAAGCCTCTCGGGAGGGGGCGCTTTCCCAGTGCAGGGGAAGCAGGGGCTCCGAGAGCAACAGAGGCGGCTGAGGCGTCGCTGTCACCTCCGGCTGCTGCAGTAAAACCCCGAGCCGAGGCGGCGACGGGGAGGAGGGGATAGGGAGGCGCCCTCCCCCGCGCTGGGGCTGGGATCCCCGACACTACTGAAGGGGCACGTCCTTTGGCTGTGGTAGAGGGGCGGGCCGATAAACAGGAGGTGAGAAGGTGGGAGCTCTGGGGCTTTAGCCTAAGCCGCGTTAAAGCGCCCAGGGAAAGCCCGCGCCCAGCATCCACCGGGCTGCAGACTTCGGCAAGGGGGCGAAGAAGCCCTGGTGTAAGCAGAACAGGACTGCGTCTGAAAGTCGGCATCAGGCTGCTAAGTGAGCCAAGGGCTCGGGCTGGGGCAGCGGGCGGCCAAGCAAGCATCCCACCTCATTTGTTTGTCAAAAACCGAAGAAAACAAAGCCTTTTAGCACTGGCAGCTAATTTTGGTGCCTCTGAACGTGTGAAACGCCCCTCCCCGCCTCACTCGCATCCTGCCCCCTTGCCCGCGGTAGCTGGGAGGCTAATCTTTAAAAAGGTGGACTCCGCCGGGGAAACAGATGAAAGGATCGTGTCCGGAGAACTTGTGTGTGTGCCCACTCACAAGTGCAGATAATTAATCTGGGCCCGGACTGCGGCAGCAGGGCAAACTGGGGAAAGAGGGCTGGGAGGCGGCCCGGTGGTGCAGAGACGCGCAGCGCCTGCTTCCGCGGCCCCCGGGCTGGCGTGCCCTGCGCTTACGCTCCGCGCTCGAATGTCTTCCCCGGAGGGCTCGGAACCAGCGCGAGCACCTTCCCTGGAAGCCCACATCCATCACCCAGCGATCTCCTCTCCATCGAGAGCAGGGCTTGCTGAGAGTGGCGGAGGACCTTGAAGGCTCCCAGCTCTGTATCTCCGTGGCGGAGACGCTTTCTGCTCGAGGCCCAGGGGAGACCGGGAGCGAAAGCCTCTTCTGATGAATGAGCATTTGGGCAGTATCTGCCCATCAGCCCCCACTGCCGAAGGAGGAGACACTGCACATGCTCGGCCAGGGCTGATAGTGCTAAAGCGCGAATTTTGGCTGCTGGCAGGTCTCTGCTCATCCTCAACGCGCTTTCAGCGGATTCCACACTGCCAGGGCTACGAAGAGGGAGGCTCAAAGGTTATTGGGCGGTGGTATCTCCATGCAGGAGGGAGGATGTCCCCAGAGGAAGCTAAAGGTAGATGGGGGCAGGGAAGGGAACCAATAGAAACAGAGCACCTGCTTGGAGTCCCTGTTAGCCATTTTACATAGTTATCATTTCCTTCTGCTCCCGTGTCTAAATAGCAGCAACCACTGTTAGTGTTATTTATTTCTTTATCACATTCCTTATCTCTTGGCTTCTCCCGACACACCTTGCAATGCTGGCAGGGTAGATATGACTACTCAGGGCATGTAGATCAGGAAATAGAAACCCTAAGAAACGACTTTGCCAGGGCTACCAAGTCCATCTGTAGTGACGCCAGTTCTATTTACACTGGTAAATCTTATTTTTCATTATCTATTTTCCCTCCCTTGGTTGTGACACTCCACCCTCCACACTGTGATTGCACATTTGTGGAAATATAGAAATAGACCTTGTTGGCAAAGGTTTGTGAAATGGATGTGAGACCTTGCAACTACTCCAACTGGAGGTTGGGGGAAACTGGTACAGCTGGCAGATGTATTCAGACCATTAAAAATAATCTTAAATAACACACACGTATTATAACCACACACAGGAACACCTTTATGAATATCTTAGCACCTCCAAATGGAGAATAAATATTCCATGTTTTCCATATAGCTATAGAATATTCTCGAAACTTAACTAGATCACAAACTATAGGTCAACACTTTTATTTTTATTTTTATATTGGAGACCTGGCTCACTCTGTCACCCAGATTGGAGTGCAGAGGCATGGTCACAGTTCACTACAATCTCAGCCTCCTGAGCTCAAGTGATCCTCCCACCTCAGCCTCCTGTGTAGGTGAGACTACAGGCACGTGCCACCACACCCAGCTATTTTCTAAATTCCTTGTAGAGATGGGGTCTCATTTTGTTGCCCAGGCTTAGGTCAACACATTTTAAAAGGCAGAAATCATACAGACCACATCATCCATCAAAATACAATAAGGATAAGATTAACAACAAACATTTATCCTGATTGATATACTATGGAAATTTAAAGATGCTTTGAATCTGTATAAAAAAGCACAAATGGGAAAATTACAAACTCTTTAGGAACAGAAGAAAAACAAAAATCCTACATAATAAAATAGAGAGAATATAGAAAAGCCAAATATTCTATGAAATTATACACTAAATGTCTTTATTGCAAAACAATGTACAAAGAGATTTAGAAAAAAATTATGAAATAATTATGTTAACTAATAAAGCTAACAGCAGAAAATAATAAAGTAGGAAACTGAAAAAGCAAAAACAAAAATGAAAAAGGAGACTTGATCAATAAAAGAAAAAAATGTGTTCTCTGGAAAGATCAAGAAATAAATCTAGAAAAGATCAAGAATCAGAGAAGATACAGATGACATTAGGAAAGAAAGATGGCATATAACCACAGGTAAGGAAGATAATAAAAAGTTTAGAAAGCACCTCAACTGATTTTTTTTTTGCCCATGAGATGGAATCTTCTTTTGCTCTGATTATTGGAACTTGTGAGATAATAATTAGCTAGCACTACAGTTTGTGCAGAGGTGAATGAAATTTGAAGAACCAGGCAGAATTGTTAACACTATAATAGTGTAAGAACATAAAGTAATGATAACTGTATCAACTGAACATTTTGAACCAGGTGTTTCATCATCAGTATCATAAAGTTTCTATTGCATAACTGAAAAACACACTGCTGGAGTAGAAAATTTTCCAAAGTAATCATCACTAGTGTGTATGCCCTTAGGTAACCTGAGATGTTTAGAGACAGATATTATTTGGAAAGGAATGGGTCCACTTTGTAAAACTGTGTTTAGGCTTTTTTGGGATGTCTCTGAAGTCTACAATATCAGGAAGAAGAAAGGAGTTGACGGGAGAATCCACTTAAAATGACCCATAGTCAGCTACGCAATCTTGTATGCGTTGGCTGAGAGTGATCTTAGATTTAGCAGATTAAAATTCAAGGATAAAATGTGAGTTTTTCTAAAGCTTCCAAACCCTACCATGGTAAAGAGAATACGGACTTTGAAGAAAAACAGCTCTGGATTCAAGTCCTAGCTCTTTCTACTAATCAGTTCTGTAGTCTGAGACCATTAGCTAGTATCTGTATACTTGGTTTTCCCAATGATAAAGTAGGAAAAATATTGACTTCATAAGGTTCTTCTGAAAATTAAATGAAATGCCATTTACAAAGCACTCATCATATGGTTCCTGCTGAACCCCAAACCCCATTCTGCCTTTCCTAAATGCCATCTTTTAGTAACTTCGCTTCTGGCCATTGACATTTCTTCCATTTTGTCACTGGGATGCTATCCTTCTTCCCTTCCTTTCAGTGAACCATGCACCTACTCCATAACTTACCAGCAATCAGAGAAACCCAAGCATCATTACTGAGTACCCTCGGGATGCTTTGGAAAGATCCTCTTAAATCTAAAAATAACATAACCCCTCTTTTACAAGGTGTAAATGGCAAAAATGAGGCCTGCTTCCTCTTTCTTTCCTTCCTTCCTGCCTGCTTCCCCTTTATTTTTACTTACCACATTTTTTTTGAGTTCTTAAGAAACTATGCAAGACTGACATTCCCCAACTCACTGATTCTTGTTTAACATGTATGCACACGCTTAGACTGAAGTTCTTCACTGGGGAAAGACCCTAACCTTGAAACACTGTAAAATGTAATATTAGAATAAAGATCATGTTAATAATGATCCATAATGACAGTCAGTAGTTTATTCTAAAATTTGGAAAAACAGCATTCCATTAAGGAACTTAATGTTGATGTCCCCATTAGCACTAACAAAAATAAGAGATTTATCAGAATAGGCAAGAGTTTTGCCCTTAACAAGCCTATTCCCGTCTACCACTAGAGAGCTGAGGAGTAGCAATAAGACCAGTTTAACAAAAGATTTTCTGCATCATTTATTCTAAAGCAGTCTTTTAAAAACAGTATTATTATTATTTTTTTAAGTTCTAGGGTACATGTGCACAACGTGCAGATTTGTTACATATGTATACATGTGCCATGTTGGTATGCTGCACCCATTAACTCGTCGTTTACATTAGGTATATCTCCTAATGCTATCCCTCACCCCTACCCCCTCCCCACAATAGGAACCTGTGTGTGATGCTCCCCTTCCTGCATCCAGGTGATCTCATTGTTCAATTCCCACCTATGAGTGAGAACATGCGGTATTTGGTTTTCTGTTCTTATGATAGTTTGCTGAGAATGATGGATTCCAGCTGCATCCATGTCCCTACAAAGGACACGAACTCATCCTTTTTTATGGCTACATAGTATTCCATGGTGTATATGTGCCACATTTTCTTAATCCAGTCTATCACTGATGGACATTTGGGTTGATTCCAAGTCTTTGTTGCAATAAACATACATGTGCATGTGTCTTTATAGCAGCATGACTTATAATCCTTTGGGTATATACCCAGTAATAGGATGGCTAGGTCAAATGGTATTTCTAGTTCTAGATCCTTAAGGAATCGTCACACTGTTTTCCACAATGGTTGAACTAGTCTAGAGTCCCACTGACAGTGTAAAAGTGTTCCTATTTCTCCACATCCTCTTCAGCACCTGTTGTTTCCTGACTTTTTAATGATCGCCATTCTAACTGGTGTGAGATGGTATCTCATTGTAGTTTTGATTTGCATTTCTCTGATGGTCAGTGATGATGAGCATTTTTTCATGTGTCTGTTGGCTGTATGAATGTCTTCTTTTGAGAAATGTCTGTTCATATTCTTTGCCCACTTTTTGATGGGGTTGTTTGTTTTTTTCTTGTAAATTTGATTGAGTTCTTTATAGGTTCTGGATATTAGCTCTTTGTCAGATGAGTAGATTGCAAAAATGTTCTCCCATTCTGTAGGTTGCCTGTTCACTCTGATGGTAGTTTCTTTAGCTGTGCAGAAGCACTTTAGTTTAATGAGATCCCATTTGTCAATTTTGGCTTTTGCTGCTGTTGCTTTTGGTGTTTTAGACATGAAGTCCTTGCCCATGCCCATGTCCTGAATGGTATTGCCTAGGTTTTCTTCTAGGGTTTTTATGGTTTTAGGTCTAACATTTAAGTCTCTAATCCATCTTGAATTAATTTTTGTATAAGGAGTAAGGAAACGATCCAGTTCCAGCTTTCTACTTATGGTTAGCCAATTTTCCCAGCACCATTTATTAAATAGGGAATCCTTTCCCCATTTCTTGTTTTTGTCAGATTTGTCAAAGATCAGATGGCTATAGATGTGTGGTATTATTTCTTAGGGCTTGGTTTTGTTCCATTGGCCTATATCTCTGTTTTTGTACCAGTACCATGCTGTTTTGGTTACTGTAGCCTTGTTGTATAGTTTGAAGTCAGGTAACATGATGCCTCCAGCTTTGTTCTTTTGGCTTAGGATTGTCTTGGCAATGTGGGGTCTTCTTTGGTTGCATATGAACTTTAAAGCAGTTTTTTCCAATTCTTTGAAGGAAGTCATTGGTAGCTTAATGGGGATGGCATTGAATCTATAAATTACCTTGGGCAGTATGGCCATTTTCGCAATATTGATTCTTCCTATCCATGAGCATGGTATGTTCTTCCATTTATTTGTGTCCTCTTTCACTGAGCAGTGGTTTGTCGTTCTCCTTGAAGAGGTCCTTTACGTCTCTTGTAAGTTGGATTCCTAGGTATTTTATTCTCTTTGAAGCTATTGTGAATGGGAGTTCACTCATGATTTGGCTCTGTGTTTGTCTGTTACTGGTGTATAAGAATGCTTGTGATTTTTGCACATTGATTTTGTATCCTGAGATTTTGCTGAAATTGCTTATCAGCTTAAGGAGATTTTGGGCTGAGACAATGGGGTTTTGTAAATATACAGTCATGTCATCTGCAAACAGGGACCATTTGACTTCTTCTTTTCCTAACTGAATACCCTTTATTTCTTTCTCTTGCCTGATTGCCCTAGCCAGAACCTCCAACACTATGTTGAATAGGAGCGGTAAGAGAGGGCATCCCTGTCTTGTGCCAGTTTTCAAGGGGAATGCTTCCAGTTTTTGCCCATTCAGCATGATATTGGCTGTGGGTTTGTCATAAATAGCTCTTATTGTTTTGAGTACGTTCCATCAATATAGAATTTATTGAGTTTTTAGCATGAAGGGCTGTTGAATTTTGTCAAAGGCCTTGTCTGCATCTATTGAGATAATCATGTGATTTTTGTCTTTGGTTCTGTTTATAGGCTGGATTACGTTTATTGATTTGCATATGTTGAACCAGCCTTGCATCCCAGGGATGAAGCCCACTTGATCATGGTGGATAAGTGTTTTGATGTGCTGCTGGATTCGGTTTACCAGTATTTTATTGAGGATTTTTGCATTGATGTTCATCAGGGATATTGGTCTAAAATTCTCTTTTTTTTGTTGCGTCTCTGTCAGGCTTTGGTATCAGGATGATATTGGCCTCATAAAATGAGTTAGGGAGGATTCCCTCTTTTTCTATTGATTGGAATAGTTTCAGAAGGAATGGTAACAACTCCTCTTTGTACCTCTGGTAGAATTCAGCTGTGACTCCTTCTGGTCCTGGACTTTTTTTGGTTGGTAGGGTATTAATTATTGCCTCAATTTCAGAGCCTGCTATTGGTCTATTCAGGGAATCAACTTCTTCCTGGTTTAGTCTTGGAAGAGTGTAAGTGTCCAGGAAATTATCTATTTCTTCTAGATTTCCTAGTTTATTTGCATAGAGGTGTTTATAGTATTCTCTGATGGTAGTTTGTATTCCTGTGGGGTCAGTGGTGATATCCCCTTTATCATTTTTTATTGTGTCTATTTGATTCTTCCCTCTTTTCTTCTTTATTAGCCTTGTTAGCAGTCTATTAATTTTGTTGATCTTTTCAAAAAACCAGCTCCTGGATTCATTGATTTTTTGAAGGGTTTTTTGTGTCTCTATCTCTTTCAGTTCTGCTCTGCTCTTAGTTATTTCTTGCCTTCTACTGGCTTTTGAATGTGTTTGCTCTTGCTTCTCTAGTTCTTTCAACTGTGATGTTAGAGTGTCAATTTTAGATCTTTCCTGCTTTCTCTTGTGGGCATTTAGTACTACAAATTTCCCTCGACACACTGCTTTAAATGTATCCCAGAGATTCTGGTATGTTGTATCTTTGTTCTCATTGGTTTCAAAGAACATCTTTATTTCTGCCTTCATTTTGTTATGTACCCAGTAGTCATTCAGGAGCAGATTGTTCAGTTTCCATGTAACTGAGCAGTTTTGAGTGAGTTTCTTAATCCTGAGTTCTAGTTTGATTGCACTGTGGTCTGAGAGACAGTTTGTTATAATTTCTAATCTTGTACATTTGCTGAGGAGTGCTTTACTTCCAACTATGTGGTCAATTTTGGAATAACTGCAGTGTGGTGCTGAGAAGAATGTATATTCTGTTGATTTGGGGTGGAGAGTTCTGTAGATGTCTATTAGGTCCACTTGGTGCAGAGTTGAGTTCAATTCCTGGATATCCTTGTTAACTTTCTGTCTTGTTGATCTGTCTAATGTTGACAGTGGGGTGTTGAAGTCTCCCATTATTAATGTATGGGAGTCTAAGTCTCTTTGTAAGTCTCTAAGGACTTGCTTTATGAATCTAGGTGCTCCTGTATTGGGGGCATATATATTTAGGATGGTTAGCTCTTCCTGTTGAATTGATCCCTTTACCATTATGTAATGGCCTTCTTTGTCTCTTTTGATCTTTGATGGTTTAAAGTCTGTTTTATCAGAGACTAGGATTGCAACCCCTGCTTTTTTTTTGTTTTCCATTTGCATGGTAGATCTTCCTCCATCCGTTTATTTTAAACCTATGATTGTCACTGCATGTGAGATGGGTCTCCTGAATACAGCAAACTGATGGGTCTTGACTCTTTATCCAGTTTGCCAATCTGTATCTTTTAATTGGACCATTAAGTCCATTTACATTTAAGGTTAATATTGTTATGTGTGAATTTGATCCTGTCATTACCATGTTAGCTGGTTATTTTGCTTGTTAGTTGATGCCGTTTCTTCCTAGCATTGATGGTCTTTACAATTTAGCTTGTTTTTGCAGTGGCTGGTATTGGTTGTTCCTTTCCATGTTTAGTGCTTCCTTCAGGAGCTCTTGTAGGGCAGGCCTGGTGGTGACAAAGTATCTCAGCATTTGCTTGTCTGTAAAGGATTTTATTTCTCCTTCACTTATGAAGCTTAGTTTGGCTGGATGTTCAATTCTGGGTTGAAAATTCTTTGCTTTAAGAATGTTGAATATTGGCCCCTACTCTCTTCTGGCTTGTAGAGTTTCTGTCAAGAGATCCGCTGTTAGTCTGACAGTCTTCCCTTTGTTGGTAACTCGACCTTTCTCTCTGGCTGCCCTTAACATTTTTTCCTTCATTTCAACTTTGGTGAATCTGACAATTATGTGTCTTGTACTTGCTCTTCTCGAGGAGTATCTTTGTGGCGTTCTCTGTATTTCCTGAATTTGAATGTTGACCTGCCTTACTAGGTTGGGGAAGTTCTCCTGGATAATATCCTGCAGAGTGTTTTCCAACTTGGTTCCATTTTCCCTGTCCCTTTCAGGCATACCAATCAGACATAGATTTGGTGTTTTCACATAATCCCCTACTTCTTGGAGGCTTTGTTCATTTCTTTTTACTCTTTTTTCTCCACACTTCTCTTCTCACTTCATTTCATTCATTTGATCTTCAATCGTCAATACTCTTGCTTCCAGTTGATTGAATCGGTTACTTAAGCTTGTGCATTTGTCACGTAGTTCTCGTGTTGTGGTTTTCATTTCTATCAGTTCTTTTAAGGTCTTCTCTGCATTGATTATTCTAGTTATCCTTTCATCCATTCTTTTTTCAAGGTTTTTAGTTTCTTTGTGCTGGTTACGTAGCTCCTCCTTTAGCTCTGAGAAGTTTGATCGACTGAATCCTTCTTCTCTCAACTTGTCAAAGTCATTCTCTGCCCAGCTTTGTTCTGTTGCTGGCGATGAGCTGCCTTCCTTTGGAGGGGGAGATGCATTCTGATTTTTTGAATTTCCAGCTTTTCTGCACTGCTTTCCCCCCATCTTTGTGGTTTTATCTGCCTTTGGTCTTTGATGATGGTGACGTACTGATGTGGTTTTGGTGTGGGTGTCCTTTCTATTTGTTAGTTTTCCTTCTAACAGTCAGGACCCTCAGCTATAGGTCTGTTGGAGTTTGCTTGAAGTCCACTCCAGACCCTGTTTGCCTGAGTATCAGCAGCGGAGGCTGCAGAAGATAGAATATTGCTGAACAGCGAGTGTTGCTGTCTGATTCTTGCTCTGGAAGCTTCGTCTCAGGGGTGTACCCCACTGTGTGAGGTGTAAGGTGTCGATCTGCACCTAGTAGGGGATGTCTCCCAGTTAGGCTACTCAGGGTTCAGGGACCCACTTGAGCAGGCAGTCTGTCCGTTCTCAGATCTCAACCTTCATGCTGGGAGATCCACTTCTCTCTTCAAAGCTATCAGACAGGGGCATTTAACTCTGCCGAGGTTTCTGCTGCTTTTTGTTTAGCTATGCCCTGTCCCCAGAAGAGGAGTCTACAGAGGCAGGCCGGCCTCCTTGAGCTGTGGTGGGCTCTGCCCAATTCAAGCTTCCCGGTGGCTTTGTTTACTCACTTAAGCCTCAGCAATGGCAGGCACCCCTCCCCCAGCCTTGCTGCTGCCTTGCAGTTAGATCTCAGACTGCTGTGCTAGCAATGAGGGAGGCTCTGTGGGCGTGGGACCCTCCCGGCCAGGTGTGGGATATAATATCCTGGTGTGCCGTTTGCTAAGACCCTTGGTAAAGTGCAGTATTAGGGTGGGAGTTACCCGATTTTCCAGGTGTAGTGTGTCTCAGTTTCCTTTGGCTAGGAAAAGGGATTCCCTTCCCCCTTGCTCTTCCCAGGTGAGGCGATGCCTCGCCCTGCTTCAGCTCTTGCTGGTTGGGCTGCACCAGCTGACCAGCACCGATTGTCCAGCACTCCCCAGTGAGATGAACCTGGTACCTCTGTTGAAAATGCAGAAATCACCTGTTTTCTGTGTCACTCACACTGTAGCTGGAGGTTGGAGCTATTCCTATTCGGCCATCTTGGGCACAACCTAAAACATTATTTCTATATTACATTATGATTACATACAGCATCCATTTTGGTGTAGCTATATCTATTTGGGGAAGACAAAGAAGATAATAGAAAGTCAAGAGAAAAGAGTGAGGCTCCACTTAATCATATTAGGTGATATCCCTACTTAGCAACTCTTATCCTTTTTTATTGATCTCATTTTCAGAGGGGAAAAAAGAAATAAAATGAGTAATCCATGAGGATATTTGAAAGTATAAACAGAAATTGAAGCAATGTTTTTTTACTTTTTTTTTTGGTTTGCTTTCATAAGGTGCAGATTAACCCTTGCTTATTTCTTTTAAACCTTGTTATATTAAGACTATTTATTTATTTATTTTGATGCCATAAAGATACTAGTACTCCCCCAGAGTAGAACTCTTCATAACATTCGGTAGAATTTGAAGGGTATTTGAAGGAATTGTCATGTGTTAATGGAGTTTACATGCTCTAACAGCAAGCAGCTATGCACCTCTGGTACACTAGCTAACTTCCTAACCATTTTTAAATGGCCAGTGCAGTGGTATTAAATACATTCATAACATTCTGCAACCATTACCACCACCTCTCTCAATAATTATTTTCATCTTATAAAACTGAAATTCTGTACCCATTAAACAACAACCTCCCATTCCTCCCTCCATGCAGCCCCTGCCACCACCTATTCTACTTTCTGTCTCCATGATTTTAACTATTCTAACTGTTTCATATAAGTGTAATCATATGGTATTTGTCTTTTTGTGGCTGGTTTTTTTACTAGAAAGTTGTTCTCAAAGTCTGTCCATGTTGTAGCACAGGGGTCCCCAATCACTGGCCCTGGACCAGTACCTGTCTGTGGCCTGTTAGGAACTGGGCTGCACAGCTGGAGGTGAATGGTGGGTGAGCATTATCACTGGAGCTCTGCCTCCCATCAGATCATCAGGAGCATTCAATTATCATCAGAGTAAACTCTACTGTGAACTGTGCATGTGAGGGATCTAGAATGTGTAGAATGTCTCCTTATGAGACTCTAACTAATGCCTGATGGTCCGAGGTGAAACAGTTTCATCCTGAAACCATTCCTCCCCTACCCACCTCGCTGTCTGAGGAAAATTTGTCTTCCGTGAAACAGATTCCTTGTGCCAAAAATGTTAGGGACCATTGTTATAGCCTATGTCAGAATTTCCTTCCTTTTTAAGGCCAATATTCCATTATATGTATATGACATTTTGCTTGTCCATTCATCTACTGTTGTGCATTATGTTGCACTCTTATGCTCAGTGATGCATCAGTGAATGAATTGGTTGCCTGGAGCTAGAGGTTGTTCCAGGTACCTACATAATTGGACCATATAATGGTTAAACCTAAGATCTTGAGTAAATTACTGGAATACATTTATCAATAAAGGAACCAATCTCACTTTCCTTCTGGATGGTATAAGGAAAGCCCCATTAATGATCTGATAGTTATCTTTTTATTTTCCTCAAAATAAGTGGGCAATTGTTTCTCTGTAAAACGGAAAATATTTTTCCCTTCATTGCTATATTGTTACAAAGATGCATATGATATCCCCCATTACTATCAATTCTTTTGCTTTAATTTTCCTGTATCAAAATAGAATTTTATTTTCTTCATTAATTAGTCCCGTTAGATTAAAGGAAACAAAACAGGTGGGGCGCAGTGGCTCACGCCTGTAACCCAGCACTTTGGGAGGCCAAGATGGGTGGATCACTATGGGAGTTCAAGACCAGCCTGACCACATGGAGAAATCCCGTCTCTACTAAAAATACAAAATTAGCTGGATGTGGTGGCGCATGCTTGTAATCCCAGCTATTTGGGAGGCTGAGGCAGAAGAATTGCTTGAACCTGGGAGATGGAGGTTGTGGTGAGCTGAGATCACGCCATTGCACTCCAGGCAGGGCAACAAGACTGAAACTCCATCTCAAAAAAAAAAAAGAAAAAGAAAAAAGAAACAAAACAGGAAATTGGTAGGGGCTTGAGTGTTTGAACTCTGTCAGGCTCAAAAGAAGATGAATAATATTGATGTAGATAATAATAATGATGATAATGACATCAGTTATTAAGCTTTTATCACAAAATTTTCACAAATAATCTTACAGCAAGTTTGGAGGGTAGGAGCTTTTTATCTCATTTTGTAGGCCAAGAATCAGAGAGGTTATAACCCTTCTAAAGTGATACAACTTTACGAGTTGGATACCAAAGCCTGATTTTTTTTTTTTTTTTTTTTTTTTTTGCTGTTTTTTTACCCTTTACTCTGTTAACTCACTTTAAATGATTTCTCCATGACTGCTCATGCATCACTTCTCCTGATATTTTTCTCAGAGAAGATAGTTGTGCTGTGCTAGTTAAAAGAATAGATGTTGGAGCCAGACCTACCAGATTTAAATCCTAGCTTTATCACTTAGCTGTATGAATGAGGACAACTTACTTAAACTCTCCTCAGCCTCAGTTTCTTTATCTTCTGTGAAGGATAAAACCAATGTTGAATTATTGTAGTTCATTTACCAAAGGCATTTAGAAGAGTAGCTGGCGTTGAGTAAATGCCCTGTAAGTGTTCACTACTATTGTTTTGAGAGTTTCAGATAATAACATCTGTAAAGCACTTAGGGCAGTATCTGACCCCTAGAAAATGCTTAATGCATCTCTTTACTTTTAAATATGTTTTATTTATATAATAAATAGTTTTAAAGTAGTTTTTCAGGAATGCAATCAGCATCTTCTTCCTTCCCTCTCCCCTTCACTCTGTCGCTCCCTTTTCCCCCTTCTCTCTTTCTTTTGTCTTTCCTACCTCCCCTTTTGTGACAAGTGGCTATGACGTGTGTGTGTGTGTGTGTGTGTGTGTTTGAGACGGAGTCTTGTTCTTTCTCCCAGGCTAGAGTCAGTGGCACAATCTCAGCTCACTGCAACTTCTGCCTCCTGGGTTCAAGTGATTCTTGTGCCTCAGCCTCCCAAGTAACTGGGATTACAGGTGTGCACCAATACACCCACCTAATTTTTGTATTTTTAGTAGAGACAGGGTTTCATCATGTTGGAAGGCTTGTCTCAAACTCCTGACCTCATGTAATCTACCTGCCTCTGGCCTCCCAAAGTATTGGGATTACCGGCATGAGTCACTGGGCCCAGTCTGCAATTGTATTTTCTATGAGCTATTTTTCATGGAAATCCATTTATTTACCCTAATGTTTCAGACCAACAGAAAATACATTTACTTCAACATCACATAGTCAGAGGAGAACACTGCATTTCCCCCATCTCGTTAAAAGACTTTTTACTAAAACAGTGGTTGTTAAAAAAGAACTTAAGGTTTTGAAAGTAGAGATTAGTTTAAAAAGAAAAAACATCCCAATTTATGAAAAAGAGAGAGATTAATGATAATGATAGAACTCTCTATATTTGAACTACAGATTGAGTCACATTTTTGATGATCCAACCATCTTACTTTGCTTTTGACATGTGACCACGTCTCTGCCCAGAACAAACTTACTTTGCCTGTCCTTGCTGAGAGATTTATTGCTTCATTGAAGGCTTTTGATTTAGCAACCATCTTCCCTAACTAGTTTTCTTATCTTGAATCACTTGGAGTAAGACTCTTCAGCTATGATGAATAGCTGTGTAATGAGATGGAGAGGAAGCCACCCCATCATTTTATATTTCCACTGGGTGAGTTGTCACTCACCTCCAGCAAAACATCTTTCTCTCTTATATATTATGAAAATTCATAGCAACTCTAGTGTAGTGACATTTTGTGGTGGAGAATTTGGCATTCGTTGTGAAGGTATTATTTTAATTCCTGTCAAATTAAACTTTCAGGTCAGGGTTGCTATTAGGGCTGAAAAGAGCAAATCTGGAATGAAAGTAAGAAGTAAGAAAACAAGGCAACAAGACAATTCAGATGTCAAGATTCAACAACAGGAAAAGAAGCCCATGGAAACAGAGTGGCAACTGGAAGTAAAACCATGGTCTTTCATGGATAATTCTGTCCCAGTCTTCATCTCATCTAGTGATGTGTACGTTAAATTTATATGATGACTTGGTGGGAGGCATTGGGGAGGTTAGAGAAGCATCTCACAAGCCACATAATAATAACCTAAGAAGTTTTTCCCAGCTGGACTAGACTTTTAAAAACCAGGGAGCTCACAACATGCCATCATCTATGTAATTTAAAATAGAATCTCACCACAACTGGCAACTCAAAGTTTATATTAATTGCCAGCTTTTTTATTTTGTAAATAGTTGTCATACTCTTCTACCAGGTGTTTTAAAAATAGCGTTACAGAGACATAATTCATATACCACAGAATTCACTGGGTTTAAGTACATTCACAGAGTTGCACAACCATCATCACTATCTAAGTCTACAACATTTTCTTGACCTGGAAAAGAAGCCCCATACTTGTTAGCAGTCACTTCTCATTCCTCCACCCCCACTGTCAATCCTAGGCAGCCATTAATCTATTTGCTGTCTCTACATATTTGTCTATTCTGGACATATTATATAAATGAAATCATACAATATGTCGCCTTTTGTGACTGTTTTATTTTACTTAGCATAATATTTTCTGCTCACTGTTGAGGAGGGCACCTGGCACATAGTGGGTGGTCAAAAAATATTTACAGAATGAAGAATAAGAAATGGAAACATTTATACCTTCATGCTTGGAGTTGGGAGGTGAGTGGATCCATTCCCTACTCTGTTCATTCATGTTGTAACATGTATTAGTACTTCATTCCTTTTTATTGCTGAATCGTATTCTATTGTGTGGCTAACCTACATTTTGTTTATCCATTTCATCAGTTGATGGACATTTGGGCTGTTTTCCCTTTGGGGTGATTATGAGTAATCTGGCTAAGAACAGTTTGTGTGGACGTATGTTTTCATTTCTCTTAGGTATATGAGAAATGATAGTGGAATGGCTGGGTCATATAATAACTCTGTGTTAACTTTGAGGTACTGCCAAGTTATTTTTCAAGGTGGTTGCACCATTTTACATTCCTACCCATAATGTATGAGGTTCCCACTTCTTCACATCCTGACCAATGCTTGTTATTGTTTGTGATTTTAGCCATTCTGATGGATGTGAAGTGGTATCTCATTGTGGTTTTCATTTATACTTTTCTAATTAATAATTACATTTAGCATCTTTCCATGTGTTTATAGGTCATTTATACATCTTTGGAGAAATGCCTATTCAAATTATTTACCCATTTTTAAATTGGAATATTTGTCTTTTTATGTTGAGTTGTAAGAGTTTTTTTTTTGTTGTTGTTGTTATACTTTAAGTTCTAGGGTACATGTGCATAACGTGCAGGTTTGTTACATACGTATACTTGTGCCATGTTGGTGTGCTGCACCCATCAACTCGTCAGCACCCATCGACTCGTCATTTACATCAGGTATAACTCCCAATGCCATCCCTCCCCCCTACCCCCACCCCATGGTAGGCCCCGGTATGTGATGTTCCCCTTCCCGAGTCCAAGTGATCTCATTGTTCAGTTCCCACCTATGAGAGAGAACATGCGGTGTTTGGTTTTCTGTTCTTGCGATAGTTTGCTGAGAATAATGGTTTCCAGCTGCATCCATGTCCCTACAAAGGACATGAACTCATCCTTTTTTATGGCTGTATAGTATTCCATGGTGTATATGTGCCACATTTTCTTAATCCAGTCTGTGACTGATGGACATTTGGGTTGATTCCAAGTCTTTGCTATTGTGAATAGTGCCGCAATAAACATACGTGTGCATGTGTCTTTGTAGCAGCATGATTTATAATCCTTTGGGTACATACCCAGTAATGGGATGGCTGGGTCATATGGTACTTCTAGATCCTTGAGGAATCGCCATACTGTTTTCCATAATGGTTGAACTAGTTTACAATCCCACCAACAGTGTAAAAGTGTTCCTATTTCTCCACATCCTCTCCAGCACCTGTTGTTTCCTGACTTTTGAATGATTGCCATTCTAACTGGTGTGAGATGGTATCTCATTGTGGTTTTGATTTGCATTTCTCTGATGGCCAGTGATAATGAGCATTTTTTCATGTGTCTGTTGGCTGCATAAATGTTGTCTTTTGAGAAATGTCTGTTCATATCCTTTGCCCACTTTTTGATGGGGTTGTTTGTTTTTTTCTTGTAAATTTGTTTGAGTTCTTTGTACGTTCTGGATATTAGGCCTTTGTCAGATGAGTAGATTGCAAAAATTTTCTCCCATTCTATAGGTTGCCTGTTCACTCTGATGGTAGTTTCTTTTGCTGTGCAGAAGCTCTTCAGTTTAATTAGATCCCATTTGTCAATTTTGGCTTTTGTTGCCATTGCTTTTGGTGTTTTAGACATGAAGTCCTTGCCCATGCCTATGTCCTGAATGGTATTACCTAGGTTTGTAAGAGTTTTTAAAATATACTCTGGGTACAAGTCCCTTGTCAGATATATGATTTGCAAAGAGTTTCTCCCATCTTATGGTCTGTCTTCACTTTCTTGATGGTGTCCTTTGAAACACACAAGTTGTTAATTTTGATGAAGTCTAACTTATCTCTTTTTTTCTTTGGTCTGTTATGAATTTGGTGTTTATGTAAGACACTATCACCTAACCCCAAGTTATAGAGATTTTCCTCTAGTTTCCATCTAGGAATTTTAGAGTTTTAGCTCTTACATTTAGATGTGTGATCCGTTTTCAGTTGTCTTGTGCATGGTGTCAGGTAGGTATTCAAATTCATTCTTTTGCATGAGGATATCAAACTGTTCCAACACTGTTTGTTGAAAACACTGTTCTTTCTCCATTGAATTGTCTTAGTACCCTTACCAAAATCAATCGACCATAAATGTAGGGAATTATTTCTGGGTACTGAATTCTATTTCATCGATCTATCGATCTATCTAGCCTTATTCCAGTACCACACTGTTTTGATTACTATAGCTTTACTCTAATAAGTTTTGAAATTTGGTAGTGTTGATCCTCCATTTTGTTCTTCTTTTTAAATCTTGTTTTGGCAGTTTTTTTTTTTTTTGCATTTTCATATAAATTTTAGGATCATCTTGTCAGTTTCTGTGAAAAAGGTAGCAGGAATTTTGATAGGTATTACTATCCTTTAATACAGATCTAATTTATAGATTAATTTGAGGGTTATGCCACCTTAACAATATTACATGTTCTGATCCATGAACATGGGAGGGCTTTCCATTTATTTAGATCTTCTTTATTATCTTTTTCAATAGTATTTTGTAGTTTTCCGTGTACAAGTCTTGCACTTCTTTTGTTAAAAGTTTTTTAAAACCCCAAATGTAAATGAAGCTTAGTGGTGTCCAGGAAGTACGTCTTGGTCAACCCTGCATCCATTGTACCAAGCTTGGTATCGGCATTAGTGTCTTGAATTGTGGTTGGCAATCTTTGTACTTATCAAGGCGAGTTCAAAAAATATCTTTCATGTCTACAGAAAGTTGACAGTATCATCTCCTCTTTATTACAGCATTCCATTAAGAAAACAACATATATTAATGCCATTTAATAAGAATGGTAACTTATGGATAATATATTAAAGCCAAGAAGGTTAACTGACATAGCCAAAGATATGCAGTCAATGTCAAATATAAAATTTGACCACAATTCAACATTTCTCCCAGTGATGCATTAATTCTAAAAGCCTTTAAGCCAAGAAAGACATGACAAAGATACAGAGAAAAAAAGGGGGTGGAACTAAGTGATTTTTATTGGATCATATAAAAATGTATATTGTCATATCATCCACCTTTTTTATGGCTGAAAAAAGGCTTTCAGTTAGGAAATGTACTTTTTTCCTTTAACTTCTAAATTAGCTAAGTGTTTGAAAAGGAGACTTAAGAATAATCTCCATGCCACATATCAATGGCATTGACATGAATATACCAGAATCTTGACTTAGTGAAAGTTAAGGTCAGACTCCCAAAGATGAAGCTAAAGATGTAGCAAACTTTCTAAACTCCCTTTTCCACTTGTGCTTCAAAGGTAGGGATCTCTTTAATGAGATAACACTTCCTAGGATGTGGTCTGTGCTTCAGGATTTAGATTGAGCATCCAGTTAAACATCTGACAAGGTGCTTAATAGAGAAACTCCTGAGGGGGTGAAACTGGTGTTAAATTACCATGATTGAAAGGAGTGGAGGGTAAGGGTAACTAGCATTTACTGAGAACACTTATAAAGCAGAAAGGCATTGTCAAAGTGAGGCAACCAAATGGACCAAGAGGTGGGTGCTATACTGGCTAGATGTTACTGATTATGCAACTCTCATTCACAGGAGAAAATGAGGCCTATTGAGAATTTCTTGATGCTGAAAACAGGAGGTGCAAGAAGAGAGATGCTTATTATCAAGGGTATCAGACATTGTGCCTGCAGGAGCTGCTGTGGTTGACTGAAACGTTTTAGATCTGAACTGGGCAAATGATAATGGCTGCCTGGACTCAAGACCCATAACATTTTCTATTATAAATGGTTAAAAAAGAAATAACTGAATACCCCCAGACGTGTTCCTTATGGGAGCCAGGTTAAAACCTGTAGGAAATATAGGTAGAGGGGCAGAGAACTTCTAAAATGGGAGTGAAACAAAAGATCTTTCAGATGAGGTGTGAGTTGAACTAATGTTAACTACATATTTACTATCCTATCGGTTGTCTGAGAGTCAAACCAATGACATCATCATTAAGTGATGAAGCCCTTGAAATAAATTCTTGGCACACATGGATGTAACATTTGTGGTTCCACTATATTTAAAGCCTTGTAGAGGTCCGTTAAATTTGTAATTTTGCTGAGACACAAGCTTGAATTCTGAATTTGATGTGAGAATGAGCAAGTTGATTGGTTAGGAAGTCACCTAGCTAGTGAATAAGAAGTAATCTGAAACTAATTTTTCATGTGTTTTGAATTTGCCAGCACCTCTAGTAAAAATTAGCTCGGAGGTAACATGAATATTTACAATAAAATAATTTAATTACTTGAGCTTTATTTCACCTTATTCCTGTCTCCCGTTAACACTGATAATTCAGTTTATTTGGAGGAAATAGAGTGATTTCACATTTCTATTTAAAAGTTTCTGAGAGGTAGCAGATAGTAGAAAGGAAGGCTTTTGTCATGAAACTGTATTTCCATAGTAAGTATCCAAATTTAATTCAGGAGAAAATTAAATAAAAATTGGAAGGGTTTAATTTTTAATCTTAGTTTCAAGTAGGCACATAGCTTCTTGAAAGGAATTAGATCACTGCTGTTGTTAAGAAAATTGAGATGCAATTTTGAGGAATAAGTTACGTAGGCATTTTCCTCAAACCATTAGCAAATAATATCTGATCAATTCCAAGGTTGTGGCTTTCAATTTTCAAGGTGAAAGCTATTTTTCCGCAGTGGCTGTTTGGATGCAACACAATTTAGTGGAAGGCATGCTGAGAAGTATCTTTGAGAGGTCTTTGTAGGCTGTAAGAATGACAACGTGAGTTTAAGTCCTTCTGAGGACTAAGACTATTTAAAGTTTCAGAAGAACAGAGCCGGAGTTGCTCTTATGGGATTTAGCAATAAAGGACTTAATTTTGAGAATCAATTAACTAAACTGTGAATTTGGAACCATAGCAGGATCTGATAGTGACCCTGAAGCTGGAAGGAACCTTGGAGCACAGCTTCTGTTCTCTGACGGTTATAAGCAGGGCAAGTAGTTTCAGTCAGCAGTACATCAACATTTAAGTCCTTTGTTTTGAGACATTTGGCTGTCTTTCAGTTTAGAAGCTGCAGGGACAAGCAGATACTATCCTTTCCTTCTCCCCCATCAGCCCCTATTCCCCACAGGCATTTAAAAAATGACTTATCATTTTAATTATTTATTTATTTTAATTTCTTTTGTTTTTAGATTCAGGGGTTATATGTTCAGATTTGCTACAAGGGTATATTGTGTGGTGTTCAGATTTGGGCTTCTATTGGGTACCATGTTCACCCACATAGTGAACATGGTACCCAACAGGCAGTTTGTCAGCCCTTGTCCCCCTTCCTCTCCTTTTGGAGTCTCCAGTGTCTGTTGTTCCCATCTTTATGTCCATGTGAACCCAAGATTTAGCTCTCACTTATAAATGAGAACATGTGATATTTGGTTTTCTGTTTCCCCACAGGCATTTGAGGGATAAACGAATGAAGAAATGGTAAGCCCTCTTTCTGATTCTGAAATCAATATTAACAACAGAAGGAGCAATAAACAGATAGATCAGTAGCTGAAACAAAATGATTACTCTGGATGAAATTTCTGTTTACCTTCGAAAAATGTTCTATATTAAGACAAATTTTTTTATTTAAAAATGCTTTTTCTTCCTTATGTTTTTGTTCTTTATGCTGAAACAATATATCAGCCTGAGGAAAGAGTCACGTTACAGCTCAATGGTAGTATATTTTATCTGCACCAAATTTTCTAGAGATTTTTCTTTTATAGTGTCTTTTTTAAATTCAGTGATTGGCTTTACAAGTGGCCATGCATTCCTGGATACATCCCTCTTGCAGTGTGTGCTCCTTTCACAGGTCTGTGAAATGCATGCTTTTCATGAGTCTATCTTACTGTGATCTTTCAGGAAGGCCTAGAGAAAGATTTACTGCACATAGCAGATTTCAAGACAATTTTATTTATTATAACATTTGGAAGTTTTAAGCCAGACTGAAGCATATACAAAAGCTAAGAAATTCTTGAGAGAGAACTATTGAATTTTCTAATCAAGAACTATATAAAATTGAGGACTTGTATTCTTCATTATGGTCACTAGGAGGGAGAAAGAGGAAGCAAAAGGAAGAAGAAAGAAGAATATGGGACATCAAAAGACCAGAAGAGATGAAAACAGATCTTTCTCCTTCAGAATAAAAAGAGGAATAAGAAGTTGCTTAGCTAGGGAGAGAGACAGACTAGAGAATAAGAGATGGCAGTGAGTATTTAGTGGCAGATGAGCTCACGTGCTACTCTGCTTTTTAACCATTCTGGTAAGCATTACACTCTTATTTGAGCCCTCTTTGTACTTTGGGGGAGGGTTTAGACTTCCTGACCTTCTGCAAAGGGTGGCATGACCATCCTTACCCTCCCTGTAACCTACCAAAAAGTCACTTGCAGTCCTTTTGATTGACTTTTGTCCATGAGGAAATACTCAATGTCCTTTGAAATGTCACTCTTCAGTTACATCAAATAGTATTCCCGACTAGACGCGGAAATACCCCTCCCACTCCTATCTACTGAAGTCAATGTTTATTTTCTCCAATTTTAGTCACTTAACACATGTATGAAGGCTTGTGTTAGGTGTCAGAGATTTCTCTTAACTTTATAGCTGTTACATTGTTTAATTTAAATTTAATACACAAATTACCAGATTGGCTTCCTCTTGATTTCAATAGAGATCTAGATATCTAGGCTACCTGGATATAGTGCCTCTTAAATGTGATAAATAAGATTGATGCTTGCAAAGGAGCCTTTTCAATTGCCTTGCACATAACATGTGCTCAGTGGTTATTAGTTTTCTTCTTTAACAGTGAAGTTGATAATGAAAGATTTCAACTAGTAAAGTTACAATCCAAGATTAAATGAGTTAGCTAAGGTTCCAATTTGCTTTCTGAGTAAATTTCATGTTTGTATATAGAGAGAGCTTTGTTAGGGTTCAACTAAAAGTAAAAATTCAAAGAATTTCACAACACTAACAATTAATGTATCATATTTACATCTATGGCTTAACATACTTTTAGTTTTTTCTGCTATTTTGAAGTGTTCCCTTGGTATCACTGTCAAGTATTTTAGGTACAACACACAGTTGCTTATGATCTGAAGCCAAAACTTGTGTCTTTGCAGCCTCATGGGATGCTCAGCAATAGAAAATATTATTTAGAGTAATTCTGGAAAGTTACAAAAATGGTATTATAGCTACAAATTGAGTCTTACTTATTGACTAATTTATCCAGGCACATTTATTGAGCCCTTATGTCCAGCTGTGCTGGCTATGGCATACAGTGGTGGCAAACACAGGCTGACTTCCTCTCTTCATGGAGCTTTTATTTTTGTGGTGGTAAATTAATTATTTGAGCAGTCTTGGCTCCCTTCAAAGCTGTTTTAGATTCCTTTGTTTTAAAGGGTTCATTTGAAACAATGGTCATGTCACATGAGGAATAGGCCAGGGAGCCAGATAATGTTACTCTGTCAGAGAGAAGTCTTGAAAGTTTGTCTTCATCTCTATCTGGATGATCGCCATATTTACATCTTCTAAGAACTTCATAGGAAAGGTTCTTGCAAAATATGCTGACAGGAAGTTAAGCCAAGAAGTTTTAAAGGACTCTTTCATATCAAGGGGTTGGTAACAAACCAAGGGAGGAAAAAAAATCTCTCTTAAAACAACCTCAGAAAAACATAGAACCCCCCCAAAAAGTGCTGCCTGCATTGGTAACTGTAGTGAGCTCTAATGAGCAGGCAGGCATGGGTTATGTCTACCACACTATTGACCCTTGTTCATCCTGTATCATTTTGTGCAAAGAAAGCCTGGAGACTAATGGAAAAACATTATGGAGCTTTTATTGATCTTTGCTTCTGACTGTGAACTGTAACTAGAGACTTGTTAAGCTAAATGAGCTCAACTGAGACTCAGGCTGTCAACATTTGTGCAGAACCTGTACATTAGCTTCTGGGTCTGCAGGGGTTTTCTTCTGATGAGGCATAAACATTGTACATGTACAGTTTTGAATTGGCCTTTCTGGTAGTTATATGAAAAGAGTCTGCCTTTAACGTTTTTATGCTTGTAGCACTTTTGTTGTTTTTATTTCAAAAGTAAACATGTTTAGAATGTATTATTAAAAAGTGTGTGTGTGTGTGTGTATGTGCGTGTTTACTTAACATTTGGCAGCATTTCTTCATCGTCAGTGAATGAAATGGTAATTTCCTGTTTTGTTAAGTGGGCAGTGTTAATTTCAATTCAGTGTCCCTTGTGATTGGAGATATTTAAGCAGAGACTTGGTAAGGATTAATATTATGGAGGAGTGGTTCCCAACATGTGGGCTCCAGGCTAGCAGCACTAACTTCACCTGGGAACCTGATGGAACTCCTCCTGTTCCAGGTGGTTCTGATGCATGCTGAAGTTTAAGACCCCTGTGATATAAACATGAGCCTAAAATCAGTAATTTTCTAGGGAGTAAGAAGAGGATGGGGAGTTTCAGCAACACCTGGATTTTTTATTTTTCCAAACTCACAGTCTCTTTCCTCCACTCTGCTCCTCCTTCTACTTCCATTATTGCACAGTAGCCATTACTCTGGGACCCTGACACAGTCTTTGGGGGTGTTGGGGTAAACCACTGGACTTTATGAATGACACTTTAGAGATGATCCATCATCATGGCATTATGTCCTGACCTTGTGACATTTTTAGGATAATTGTTAATAAAAATTTCTACATTTTGCTTGTCTTTGCATCTACCTAGGTATACTGGTGATCTCTTATGAGTTAGAAGTAAGAAAAGTGCATTCTTTTATAATCTAGGAATAGCCTCTGGTTGCAGACCTTTCCTAGGAAATTTGAAAATGTTTTTACTCTTATATGAAATAAAATTTTAGTTTTATTGTATAATGCTTTGCAGTGTGGGTTTATCTGAAGTAAACGAACCATTCACTGGCATTGAGAAAGCACAGTGGAATGGCTGTCATGGTCACATGTCTTGAATCCAGGTTCCCTGGGCACAGATCTTGGCTCTCCTAAGCGACATGCATGACCTTGGGAAACTTCCTTTACATCTCTTGGTCAGTTTCTTCATTTGTCAAATCAGGCTAGCGATAATGAGAACTTCTTAACTGTTTTAAGCATTTAGTGAGTTATTGCATGTTAAGTGTCTGACTCTTGATCAGGACTCAATAAATGTTAGATATTACTATGAGTGACTATTGTGTAATGAGATAAAATTGCCTACAACTGTGAAGATAACTAATTAAAACAATTATCAAGATTGGAAAACATGTATTTATTGTGTACTATATAAAAAATCTGTCAGGATAGAATAAAGCTATGAAGACAGACAGATATAGGTTTGAAAATTTGTTATGTGTCATATGGCAGGTAACTTAGCTGTTCCTGAGTTTTAGTTTTCTTATCTTCAAAATGGAGATAACGCTGCCTTATAGGCTGTTGTGAGCAGAAACAAGAACATTTGGAAGAGGTTGGTATACTCAATACGAATGGCTATTATACTTTTTGTTGCAACTTGCTTTTCTTGAACTAAATTTTAAATAGCAACTTCTCTTTTTTATGGAAATCTAGGGAGTCTGATTTAGAGGAAGTGAGTATATGCTGTAGAATGGCCCATATGCCACTTTGCTATTAGAATATGAGTCATTATTTCTAAACTTAGTATTGCTTTATTTGTATGTTCCTTGCTTTTCTCAGAATCCCTAAGTCAGATCTAACCATAAACTTTGGATCATAAAGCAACTTCAATTAAGTGCATTTTTTTGAGTCACTGCAAGTCACTCATATAAGGTTGTCCGACCAAGCAGTGATATAAAAAGGACTAATGGTATTTCAGTGAGCAACTCTGGCATTTAATGTTTATACAGAGCTCTTCTACTTATGAAAGTTTTAAGCTTGTATTATCTTTTTTATTGAGGTACAATTTACATACGGTGAAATGTGTAGATCTAAATTGTGCATTCCCTCAGTCCTGACAGATGCATACACTTCTATTAACATACAGAATATTTCCATCACTCTAGAAAGTATCCTCATGTCCCTTCTCGGTCAATTCTTTCTCTGCTCCCATGCAACCACTATTCTGATTACTATTACCTTTGGTTAGCTTTTCTTGCTATAGAACTTCACATAAATGGAATCCTGCAGTCTTTTGTCTGCACTTTTTTCCTTACCATAATGCTTTTGAGATTCGACTGTATTCTGTATTGTTGTATGTATCAATAATTTGTTTATTGTTGTCAGTGACTAATATTCCATTGTATGGATATACCACAGTTTGTTTATCCATTTTCCTATTGAGAGACATCTGGAACATTTCTGTCACTTCTTTTGATCATTATTGTAATGTTGGATGGTCAGAAGATTCTACTATCTCATTCTCTAGATTAGGAAGCTGGGACTCAGAGAATTGAGACAACTCAAGGTCCCACTGTTGGTAAATGAGGAACTCTCAGGAGAACCTGGTTTTCTGGTTCAGATCATCTGGTTCCTATACTTCCCATTTTCTGAGCCCAGGTTGCTTTGGGCCCTGATCCGGAGTTCTGCCCTGTCTGACACCAGGATTTGATCTGATCCATCTTATCTTTGATGGAGAAAGACCTAGCATATCAAAATTTAGGAATGTAATCTTAATCTGAGCTAACCCTTGCTGAAGCCTTAGTTTCTCAGGTGGAGTGAATAGACTTCTGAGGCTAGCTCAAAAGTTGAACATTCAGAGGGTCTGGATGACCTTGAGTTAGGCTATAGAATGTCTGAATATATTCTACGAGAGGGGCTTTGTCTTTCATAGTGGCAAAGGGAAAATAAGATAGACATGGAATAAGACAAGCCTGTCTTAAATCCCAGCTTTACTACCCATTAGTTTTGTGAGGTTGGGTAACTCAACTTCTCTGAGTCTGTTTCTCCATCTGTACAAGAGATGTTTCCCTGTCAAGTCTCAGCAAGGAAGTTCCTGACACAACCTGTCCTTTCTGTGCTCAATCAAAGTTGGACTTAAGGGAGCATTACAATATGATGTGGATCTTGCTGCAAGACTTTCATTGTATGGAAGAACTAATTCTTCCCTTTATCTCTGAAGACAATTCATTATTTACAGAATCTGAATAAAAGCAGAAAAGTTCGTCAGTAAAGTTCTCACAAAAGTAAAGCAAGGGAGGGGTAAAGAGTAATGCATTTACTTTAAGACAGCTGGAAAAATGAATGTAGGTAAATAAGTCCTTTGAAGATACTCTCTTCCTTCCCAGGAAAAAGTCAAACATATTTAGAAGGTTACTCCTTGTTCAGTATACTGATTAGGCTGCATGGTTAAATAAGGTCTCTAGGAGAGCCAAAAGAAAAAATGGTCTTAAAAGAAACCCCATTTTTGCACTGTTATGGATTTAACGATGTCTCTGGGTCACAGTTTCTCCATCTGTAATCCCTAAATAGCACTTTTTGTCACATATCTCAGGACTTGATATGAAATTTGATGTGTTCAGTTTTCTCATAATTTATATAGTTACAAAAATTTTCCTTAAAAAGAAGAATAGTGTTTATGTGTATTTTATGTAATTTGAAAGAAAGTATGCTGTCCAAGAAAACCTTATAGTTTATGAGAAGATTGATATGTGAGTGACTTAGCAGAATACATTAAACGCTTGTCATAACAAAAATTGGCAGGGGTCTTAGAAGAACCTAGAGTTGGATGATTAGCTTGGTTCATAAAAACTTCTAAAGGAAATTTCAAAGACTTAAAGACTTCACTGAGCTTTTTCAACCAATATTGAAAAAAGCTGGTATAAAATGATTCAAGGAGTATTTGCTGCACTGAAAAACAGCTTTGCTTCATATCATTTGCCTTTAACGTTTCCCAAGAAAAGGACATACTTGTAAATACTTAATGGTTGTCCTTAGAGAGGAAAAACAATCCTAACAGTCAGGACATCAGAGTGGTTGAAAAGTATTCATGCAGGAAACTGAATGATGTGCTTTATTTATGGATTTTCATAATTGGCATTGAAACACCGCAACTTTGCTGGCTCAGCTTTTTAGTGTATCAGATCGTTCACTTGTAGGAGGAAAGAATGAATGTGCCTCTGAATGTTGGGTGCTCTCTTTTAAGAAACTTGAGAGGAAAGAGATGACAATAGGCAAAGATGAAACAAGTTAAAAGGAGTAGGCAGAGGATACAGAAAACTGCATCTCATACAGTTGACATTTATGTGGCAATTGCTTGGTTTGGACTTTTTGTTGGAGAACCTTTTTTTGGAATTTATTTTATGTATCACTCATAAGTATTGCATAAATTCAATATTTATTTATGCTGTAGGTCTGTCTCCCCTTCCAGGCATAAAAAGGACAGTTAATTTCAGGTGACAATGGAGCATACAATTTTAGCTACTCGCTTAAAAGTTAACATTTATTGAGTGCTTTTTATGTGCCAGGCACAGGAATCATCTATATATAAGACATTTTATTTATGTCTCATAGCAGCCATATGAGGAAAGTATGATTATTATTTTTATTGTCCTTGTGTTAAAGATGAGGAAACTGAAGGTAAGAAGTTGCCAAGTTTAGACAATTGGTAAGTAACAGACGTCAAAGCTATGGCTTTATATACTATCTAGAGCTTCTTGATGGTGGAGGTTCCATCTCATACTTTTTTGATACTCAGCTCAGTGTCTCTAATAGAATGTTTGTTGAATAATCTACAGAATCTAAACATTTTTAAAGGGACTTTTGCAAAACAACTAATATCCTTAGATCCTTTTTTCCCCCATGTACATCATCAAGAGCTGGAGATGACTAAGGAAAAATGTGGGCTTCCTTTTTGGACATGTTAACCATAACATTGAAATGTGGATGTTGGTTCAATAATTATATTTATGAGGTCAGAGCTCAGGAGATACATCAGAGCTGAAGAAATAAATATGGTTGTCATCGTGAATAGAAGCATTTAAAATCATGAGTGAGATGAGCGCTGTGATGGGGTGGAGTGTGAATGGGAGTGGGGAAGTTGGAAATGTGAAGAGAGCTAAAGACTTAGCTCTGGGCTGCTATCATTAGCAACTGAACATAGAAGAAAAAAAAGTGAGCTGGAAATGGAAAACTAGGAGTGAAAAGTCATAGGTGCTAAGAGAAAAATGTGATTTGGGCAGATGAGTGTGGGCAGCTGAGTCAAAATGGTGTGAGAGGTCAGGTTAGATGAGGACAAAACATTGACTGCTGGGTTTAGTGTGGCCAAGGCGATTGGTAAGAGTTGATTCATAGGTATGGTGGGGATGAGAGAGGAGCAGAGTGGATTGGAAAGAGAATGGAAGTTGAAGATTAGTCAATTCCTTAGAATTTTGCTGTAAAGGGGAGATGAAGGAAACTGAATAGGGTTATAGGATCAAGGGAGAGTTGTCTTCTTGAAAAATAGATGACAGTAAGGCATATTTTATGCTCAAGGAAATAATCTGGTAGTGCAGAAGAAACTGAAGATGTAGGAAAGAGAGGGGAGAATTGCTAGAATGTAGTCCTTTAGGGGGCAAAGTGGGGAGGAGAGCAGGACTCCATGCCAGGGGAGAGAGTCCATTGGAAAAGGGACACTTCTTCCATTGGTCCAGGAGAGAAGGCAAGATAGGTGGAGCTGATGAGAAATATTCCTCCCTTACATTCATATGACTAAACTTGCAAGAGCTGATGGATTTTACATATGCCAACTGATACATGTTTCTTCCTCTGAATAAATACATATGTACAGAGAAAATATTCAGTCTGAAAGTGCGTGCAAGAATTAGGTAAAATTTAATAGTCAAAGGCAATTTTATGATCAAAAAAACTTTAGGGTTGAACTTTAAACTTTTTGCTATTTCTATGGCTGTTACCTGAGGTTAAAGGAAGAAATTTGCCATAAAAATTAATGTAACAAAATCTTCAATAAAATGGCAAAACGTGAAAAATTTTAAATCGGGAATTAGTCTGTTTTTGCTCAAATAAATTAAATCTTTATAGATACTATAGAAATAATGGTGGCTATAATCAAATGTAACTTCTGTGAACTGAGAACCATATCATGTTCCCAGTACTTTTCAAACAAACATTTGTGCTGATCTTCACAGCAAAACAAACAGAGTAGTTTTATTACAGTCTGACAAGTGAGAAAACTGGCAGTGAGGTTCTGCAAGGTTTAATGATTTGCTCAAAGTCACCCAGCTGGTAAGGTGATGTTTAAATTAAAACTCATTCTGGATTCAGAATTGCTTTTCCTAATGCACTGTCTTGATATATAAATGTTGTGATGTAAATAATGTCCCTCTTTAATGTGTGAAAAACTTTTGTCTCAAAAAAAAAAATTAAGCTGCTCAAATATCTATAGAATTGTGTTTATTTGCACAAACTACCCATTTTTTCTTCTAGTCTAGTGTATATATTCAGCTAGAAGGAAAGAAGGAATGAAGGAGAGAAGAGAGGAAGGAAGGAGAAGAGGGAGGCTAAGATATCGTTATTGGTCTGATTTATGAGGTTAGCAAAGTCAGTGACTACTGGTATGTCTTTTCACCCTATCATATATGCAAAGGGCTATCATGTATTTTCTATTTTGAGTCTGACTTGATTTTTAAGCTATTTTTTTTATCACTGTGGTTTCACAACATTTGTGGGATCTTTATATTTTAAAATGTGGTTAAAACATGTATGTTCCCTGTGTTCTGTCAACTACTGAGATGAGTATTTGCTGAGCCTGTTTCTGTTTCTCTGCCTCAGGACCTGTGTATTAGTCCATTCTCATGCTGCTATAAAGAACTGCCTGAGACTGGGTAATTTCTAAAGAATGGATGTTTAATTGATGCACAGTTCCACATGGCTGTGGAGGCCTCAGGAAACTTACAATCATGGTGGAAGAGGAAGCAAACATGTTCTTCTTCACATGGCAGCAGGACAGAGATGTGCAGAATGAAGCGGGCAAAGCCCCTTATGAAACCATCAGATCTTGTGCCAACTTACTCATTACCGTGAGAACAGCATGGAAGAACCACCCCCGTGATCTAATTACCTCCCACAAGGTCCCTCCCCCAACATGTGGTGATTACAATTTGTATTACAATTCAAGATGAGATTTTGAGTAGGGACACAGCCTAAGCATATCAGCCTGAATGCTTCCCACCCCACCACCTTAGTTATAAAAGACCTACCTCCTCACTTGGTCATTGGCAGCTGAGGGCTCAGTCACATTTCACAGCAGAAGCCACCTGTCTGGGGTCCCTCTTCCACAGCTTTTTCCTACTGGATGTCCACCATGTTTCCTGGCTGTGTAGCACTCACTGACCTTCCTGGCTATGTTTGGAGACTTTCTAGTTTATGGGACCTACATTTGCAAGACATAATTTAGAAAACTTTCTTCAGCTTTCTTTACAGCTATTCACTTCCTCTCATGACAGCTGAATCAGAAGTGGGCAACTGGTGGAGGGTGGATCCATGGGGAGTTCACTTTGCTAGCAAGAGTGGTGACTGAGATTGCCTGTTCTTAGGGGTGGCAGTGATTGCAAAGTAAGGCTCCTGGCACAGAAGTGGCTTTGAAGGTGTGGTGGTGGCAATGGCGGCAATGGGGGCAATTTCCTTATCAGGCCAGTTCTGTGGCATAGTTTTGAATGTTTTTCCTAGAATTTTAGTTTTGAACCTGCTTCTCCCACCCTTCTAATGATTTTGTGAGTGATCTAATGTCCTTCTGAAAAACTATTGTTTCCAAAGAAGATCATCACCAGATGTACCCCTTCAATCTTTCTTCTACAATGAAGCCAGAACAACTTCTTAGGAACACAAGTCTGCCCCTGTGCCACCTAACAACCACAATTTATTGTCTTTCCATTGTCAGAATACCACATTTTATAGAACTGAGCGTTCTGTCTTTTGAAAGGCACAGCTTATTTTGTGAACTACAAGGAAAGAAAATGTTGCTATGTCACAGCTTTGATTATAGCAGGTATCCTGATTTCAGAGCTGTTGAAATGAGGTGTGGTGGGCAGTGTGTTAGAAGTGAGGAAATGTGATAACATCTCAAATCTCTGATGTGGCCTTCTAAGGCTGGGAATTGATGTGAGCAGCTCCTCTCTCTCCTCTTGTGCCCCTTTACTCTTTGCCCTCTCACTAACTCTCACAAGGGTCTTTTCTCCCTCCCTGGAAAGGTTATGCTTTCTCATCTGTGCTCTCTGTTTCCCTTGCCCACTTCTTAAGATAATTACTATTCCTTTCTAATGGTTAAGCTTAAATGTCATTTCCTTAGAGAAGTGCTCCTCGAACTCTCACATTCTTCCTCCCTCTAATATTAGCACAGTACTTAGCCTTTGTTCAGCATTTGCTATCTGCTGGACTCGGTGCTAAGCACGTTACATATATCGCCTCATTTAATCCTCACTACAAACTTGCGAGATAGATGCTATTTTTTTGGTTAGTTTTCAGAAGAGAAAACTAAAGCTTCGAACTGTGAAATAACCTGCCTAACGTTTCACAACCAGAAAACAAGGAGCAGGAGCCAAGATTCACACCCAGGCCTGGCTCTTCATGCTGCTAGGCTGCCTCTCTGTTTACTCATAGGTGATCAGCAGGTCTGTTATGTAATCTCAGACTGTACAGTTGAAATTATTAAAGTATTTGTGTAAAATAATTATCTACTAAGAATGCCAAATTCCATGAAAACAGTGATGGTAGATCTTGACCACTCTGGCACATTTTAAGTGCCCAGCTAATCTTTATTTTTTAAATTTTAATTGTGGAAATTTAAGAACGCATGTAAAACTAAACATAATAGTATCACAAGCCCTCATATCCCTTGTTCCAGCTTCATCAAAAATCAATTCCTGGCCAATCTTGTTTCATCTCTGTCCCCACCTCCTCTCCCTTGCTACTAGATTTTTTTGAAGCAAATCTCAGAGATCATATCATGTCATCCATTAGTATTTCTAAAAGGTAAAAATTATTTTTAGGAATATAACTTTAATACCATTACCACATGTTTAAAAGTTAATAATGATTCCTTAGTCAGTATTCAATTCATGCCAAATATTTCATGAATAATTTTTACAATCAACTCACTCCAATCCAAGCAAAGGCTGCACAATGTAGTTGGTTGAATCATTTCTGAAATCTTTCTTAATTTATAGTTTCTACAGCCTCATTTTTCCATCATCTTGCAATTCATTTGTTATTTGTCCTGTAGACTTTTCATATTCTGGATTTTGCTGATTACATCACTGTGCTTTTGGTTTAACATATTTCTTTGATATGGTGTTTCTTGGAAATTGTTGATGCTTGATCAGATTCAGCAGTATGAAAGCAGGCCCATATACCATACACCTCAGTATTTTAAAGTTATAAAGCTCTGTCCAGACAGATGACCCTTCCTACCCCCAGTTTTTCTCCTGGAGCTGAAAGAGTTTTGTGCTCCTGGGAAAGAATTAATGCCCCAGTGGTCACCATGATCTGCAGGGACACAACAGAATGAAGTCAGGGACTAGTTTCTGACAAAACAGACTTTAAACCAACAAAGATCAAAAAAGACAAGGGCATTACATAATGGTAAAGGGATCAATTCAACAAGAAGAGCTAACTATCCTAAACATATATGCACTCAATACAGGAGAACCCGATTCAAAAAACAAGTTCCTAGAGGCCTACAAAGAGACTTAGACTCCCACACAATAATAGTGGGGGACTTTAACACCCCACTCCCAATATTAGACAGATCATTGAGACAGAAAATTAACAAGGATATTCAGGACTTAAACTCAGCTCTGGATCAAGTGGACCTCATAGATATCTACCGAACTCTCTACCCCAAAACAACAGAATGTAAATTCTTCTCAGTGCCACATGGCACTTACTCTAAAATCGATCACACAATTGAAAGTAAAACATTCCTCAGCGAATGCAAAAGGACTGCAGTCGTAACTAACAGTCTCTCAGACAACAGCACAATCACACTAGAATTCAAGATTAAGAAACTCACTCAAAAGCACACAACTGCAAAGGAATTGAACAACTTGCTCCTGAATGACTCCTTGGGCAAATAATGAAATTAACGGAGAAATCAGAGTTATTTGAAACCAATGAAAACAAAGATACATCATACCAGAATCTCTAGGATGCAGCTAAAGCTTGTTAAGAGAGAAATTTATAGTCCAATACCCTCATCAAAAAGCTAGAAAGATCTTAAATCAACACCCTAACGTCACAACTAAAAGAACTGGAGAGCCAAGAGCAAACAAACCCCAGCGCCAGCAGAAGACAAGAAATAAACAAGATTGGAGTTGAACCAAAGGAGACAGAAACACGAAAAACCCTTCAAAAAAATAAACGAATCCAGGAGCTGGTTTTTTGAAAAAATTAGTAAAATAGACCACTAGCTGGAATAATAAAGAAGAAAAGAGAGAAGAATCAAATAGACACAATAGAAAATGATAAAGGGGATATCACCACTGAACCCACAGAAATACAAACAAACATCAGAGAATACTATAAACACCTCTATGCACATAAACTAGAAAATCTAGAAGAAATTGATAAATTCCTGGACACCTACACACTCCTAAGACTGAACCAGGAGAAATTGAATCACTGAATACACCAATAACAAGTTCTGAAATTGAGGCAGTAATAAATAGCATATCAACCCAGAAAAGCTCAGGACCAGGTGGATTTATTGCTGAAATCTACCAGAGATACAAAGAGGAGCTGGTACATTTTTTTCTGAAACTATACCAAACAACTGAAAAGAAGGGACTTTTCCCTAACTCATTTTATGAGGCCATCATCATCCTGATACCGTAACCTGAGAGAGATACAACAAAAAAAGAAAACTGTAGGTCAATATCCCTGATGAACATTGATGCAAAAATCCTCTATAAAATACTGGCAAACTGAATCCAGCAGCCCATCAAAAAACTCATCCACCCAGAGCAAGTCAGCTTCATCCCTGTCGTGTAAGGCTGGTTCAACATATGCAAATCAATAAACATAATTCATCACATAAACAGAACTAAAGACAAAAACCACATGATCGCCTCAATAGATGCAGAAAAGACCTTTGGTAAAATTCAACATCCCTTCACGTTAAAGAGTCTCAGTAAGCTAGGTATTGATGGACATACCCCAAAATAGTAAGAGCCATTTATGACAGACCCAGAGCTAATATCATACCGAATGGGCAAAAGGTGGAAACATTCCCCTTGAAAACTGGCAAAAGACAAAGATACCCTCTCTTATCACTCTTATTCAACATGGTATTGAAGTTCTGGCCAGAGAAATCAGGTAAGAAAAAGAAATAAAGGATATTCAAATAGGAAGAGAGAAAGTCAAACTGTCTCTGCAGATGATATAATCCTATGTCTAGAAAACCCCATCATCTCAGCCCCAAAGCTTCTTAAGGTGATAAGAAATTTCAGCAAAGTCTCAGGATACAAAATTAATGTGCAAAAATCACAAGCATTTCTATACACCAGCAATAGACAAGCAGAGAGCCAAATCATGAATAAACTCGCATTTACAATTGCTACAAAAAGTGTAAAATACCTAGGAATACAGCTAACAATGGAAGTGAAGGACTTCTTCGAGGAGAACTACGAACTACTGCTCAAGGAAATCGGAGAGGACACAAATTGCGTGGGAAGAATCAATATTGTGAAAATGGCCATACTGCCCAAAGTAATTTATAGATTCAATGCTATTACCATTAAACAACCATTGACATTCTTCACAGAATTAGAAAAACTACTTTAAAATTCATACGGAACCTAAAAAGAGCCCATATAGCCAAGACAATCCTAAGCAAAAAGAACAAAGCTGGAGGCATCCTGCTACTTGAGTTCAAACTACATTACAATGCTACAGTAACAAAAACAGCATGGTACTGTTACCAAAACAGACACATAGACCAATGGAACAGAATAGAGATCTCAGAAAGAAGTCCACACACCTACGACCATCTGACCTTCGAGAAACCTGGCAAAAACAAGCTATGGGGAAAGGATTCCCTATTTAATAAATGGTGATGGGAAAACTGGCTAGCCATATGTAGAAAATTGAAACTGGACCCCTTCCTTACACCTTATACAAAAATTAACTCAAGATGTATTAAAGATTTAAATGTAAACCCTCAAACTATAAAAACCCTAGAAGGAAATCTAGGCAATACCATTCAGGACATAGGCACGGGAAAAGATTTATTGACAAAAATGTCAAAAGCAATTGCAACAAAAGCAAAAATTGACAAATCGGATTTAATTAGACTAAAGAGCTTCTGCACAGCAAAAGAAACCATTATCAGAATGAACAGACAACCTACAGAATGGGAGAAAAGTTTTGCAGTCTATCCATCTGACAAAGGTGAAATGTCCAGAATCTACAGGGAACTTAAAACAAATTTATGAGAAATTTGTTTAAAACAACCCCATTAAAAAGTGGGCAAATGACATGAACAGACACTTCTCGAAAGAAGAAGACATTTATGAGACCAACAAACATATGAAGAAAAGCTAAACATTACTGGTCATTACAGAAATGCAGATTAAAGCCACAATGAGATACCATCTCATACAAGTTAGAAAGAAGATTATTGAAAGTCAAGAAACAACAGATGCTGGTGAGGCTGTGGAGAAAAAGGAATGCTTTTACACTGTTGGTGGGAATGTAAATTAGTTCAACCATTGTGGAAGACATTGTGGCAATTCCTCAAAGACCTAGAAGCAGAGATACCATTTGACTCAGCAATCTTACTACTGGATATATATCCAAAGGAATATAAATCATTCTTTATAAAGATATATGCACACATATGTTCACTGCAGCACTATTCACAATAGCAAAGGCATGGAATCAACCTAAACGCCCATCAATGACAGACTACATAAAGAAAATATGGTGCAAATACACCATGGAATACTATGCAGCCATAAAAAGGATGAGATCACATTCTTTGCAGGCACATGGACGGAGCTGGAAGCTTTTATCCTCAGCAAACTAATGCAGGAACAGAAAACCAAACACTGGATGTTTTCACTTATAAGTGGGAGCTGAGCAATGAGAACACGTGACACAGGGAGGGGAACAACACACACTGGGGCCTGTCGGAGGAGGTTGGGGGAGGGAGAGCTTCAGGATAAATAGCTAGTGCATGTGGGGCTTAATACCTAGGGGATGGGTTAATAGGTGCAGCAAACCACCATGGAACACATTTACCTATGTAACAAACCTGCACATCCTGCACATGTATCCCGGAACTTAAAATAAAAAGAAGTTTAAAAAATTAAAACTAAAAAAGAAGTGTTGGGGCTGAGAAACCAATACCTTAAAATATAGTGCTTTGACATGCTGAACTAAAGCAGAATCCTCAAGGTCTCTCTGACCAACCCCCTCCAGCTCCCCACCCCTGCCACCCCACAATCCTGTCTCTCAATCCTCAACTCCAGACCTGACAAAGAAGAAAACAATTACCTCTTACCTCTGATCCCTTCCCTGAGTTTTCATTAACTGAGCTCATAATACAGAAAGAGACTGAACTCTGTCAATACACCTGGACCGACTTTGGTCACAAACCCTTATCTGCTCTTCAGGCTGGCCTAGTTGGCTTTGTCCCAGCCGTTGTATATTGTTCAAGCCCATTAAATTCCTCTAAAAATAATTTACTACACCACTAAAGTTATTCATATTTCCCCATCTCCTTTTCCCCTAGGAGGGGGAAGAAGGAAGAAGGAGTATTTAGCCATTTGTACCTCATTGTGTGGTGGGGTAATCACTCTGATTCTCCCTTGTGCACATTAATAAATTTGTATGTCTTTTCTCCTGTTAAACTGTCTTTTGTCCATTGATTTTCAGTGAATCTTCAGAGGGTTAAAGATAAGTTTTCCCTTGACCCCTACAGAAGCAAGATACCTGTAGAGATAGCAACATGGATGGATCTTAAAATCCGAGTGAGTAGTGAAAAAAGTACAAAATACAATGAAATAGAAAACTAAACACTATTTAATTTGTGTGAATTAATGTGAAAAACATATATGCACACAAAATAGAAATATCCATTTGTAAGAACATGCACAAGCAGATACTTATTAAATACATTAGAGTGACTGTCAAGTGACCAGAGAAAGGGAATGGAAGTGGAGTATGAGAATAAAAGAGAATGTAACAATCGATCAACTGGGTCAGCTCCCTTAGGCTTTCGAAGAGATAGCAGTTAGTTGCCAAGGCAGCAGAAAAAGATGTGGAAAATCTTGGGTTCCCTCCACTTCTCAATATTTCCTTATCATCACATCTTGTACTGCCTAACTCATCTATTCTCCATGAAAGCTGGCCCACAAAAATGCAATTAGTTAGAAGCAATCTCCTGATAGTACTTCATTTCCTGCCCAAATTCATATGAAAATGTCTTTCGCCTTGCATCTGGAGCTTTGATGCTTTCCTGATATTCTGGCCAAACGTGACAATTCTTTGGTGATCTAAATGCTAGTATAGAGTTGATAACATTATTTGTTATTACAAAGAAATTATGGAAAGCAAGCCCACATTTATATTGACAGTGAAGAAATCCCTTGTTTTGTACAGGGTCTAACTTAATGCTTACATATGCAGCTGCTTTGTAGGAGTGAGGAAGCAATGTCTGTCCTTAAATTCATTCTGGAATTGGAGTTCCAGAGCTACTGAAGTTATAGGAAGTAAGAGCTAAACTACATTAAATGGAAAAATAGCACAAATAAAGGGAATAAGTAGCATAAGGGATTTAGTCATGAGGTGAATTGTTTAATGAAAAGCCCCCTTTCTGTAATTTATAATAATGGGAGTTCAACAGCCTATTTCTTCCAGTCTGCCTCAAGACAATAATTAGAGTATTTTATTTTATTTTGCAGGCTTCAAAATTTAAAGGAGCTGTCAAAATGGAGGGTAGAAAAAGGGTAAGAAATGTTAACAATATTTAGTATGATTTATGGGTGAGTTTAAAAATTCCCCATTATAGTAACTAATTAGATATCTTGGATATAAGAATTCTAGATGCTTTTCTTGATTTCTCTTGATTTATAGAATTAATTCTTCAAATTCTCTGGGATCTCAGTTTCTTTACCAGTAAAGGAAGAAACTAAAGTATAAAACTTTCATTCATATTCCAAGATCTTTGAAGAGTAATAAAGTTATTCTCTGCAAGTATTACCTTCAGGGTGATCACGACCTCCTTGGGAAAAGACATCATGTGGACTTTGTAAGTTTTTATTATCATCAGTTTCTATGTTAAATATCTTGAAAAGTCTTTAGATCTGGAAAGACTTCTTTCATTCAAGTTTAAATAAGTTGATTTACAAATTTGAAATTTGAGAAGCTGGAATGGGAATGGGAAAAGTAGAAGCTCATGGTATAATGATAAGAAAATATCAACAGCATTTGAAAAATGTCTTGCCCTCTCTCAGTGGGTCATTGTAAACCATTTTTGAGTCTTATCTGAAATAAGAATGTTCAACAACATGATAAGCTCTCAGGAAGATTGTGAAAATGCCAAAGCTAAATCTCTAGATTAAAGTAAAATGACTATTGATTTGAATAACATTATGTTTACTCTGTTGAATCTATCATCTTTATCATTCAAAAGTTATATAGTTTGAGTCAGATTTTCTCATTTCAGTTTAAAAGATCCAAGCCATTCTTATGTCTAGATTTATCTATGGTTACTATGGAGATGGCTCACTTTGTGTGAGGATTTACATTGTCATCCCAAAAGGGCAAATAATTTGGGCTATTGAGTGCTTTAAAGACCTTCTGAGGTTGGGGGTTGAGGAAAGACCAAAAGTTGCTGACATTTTAGTTGAGACTCAGTGATTCATGGATAGTGGGTCAGGGAGTGGGGATTGGTTATGTTCTGCATATGATGGTGTCCATCTTGACAATTGTGTCACCTTGTACACACCAGTGTTAGCTACTATACAGCCATTCTATTCATCATGTCTGTTTCTTTGATTTCAGAGAGCTATTGAGTTTATAACTTGTGGCCAATAGGCTTAGAATTATAAAACACATGTCAGTTCACTGAAAGTAAATGTAGGGAAAATGAAAAGGAATTTAAAAAAATGTATTAATGCCCAGAAAATCTGAGTTTTGGATCTCATTGAGTGGTCCTGGACTGTTCTTTTCACCCTAAGGCATATGAAGCATTAAACTGGACTGGATGAATCATCAGGGTTCCCAAACATTTCTCTGGAGTGCATCCAAGAGTTTGTATGTTTACCTACTCCCTTCTCCCCAAGTCCCTTTCATATGCTCCCAAACACCCCAAAACTAAATTTATTTTTATTCCCCTACTTAAAATAAAAAAATAGTGTAAATTTTACATCCTACTGCATAATATATTTGTATGTTTTGATATAAACTATTTCAAATGAATAAATTACCTTAAACTTTCCAGTAAAATAGATGCACCAGAATAACATGTCCTGTTACCTGTGGCTCTGAGTACAGTGCAACATACTGCCTTATATGCCTAGTGGTGCACAAAATTCCATCTGAGGAACAGCTGAAAATTATACTTTAGCAGAGCTGTGAAAGACCATTGCCTCTGGTCTTCTGTGATGTCTGAAATCCCACCATTTAAAATGATGTTCTTTAATCTCTGTGTTCTCCTTGACAATGAAGCTAGAAAAGGGAGCATAATAAATTATTCATGCCTCAGCAATGGCTAGTGATAGCTCAAAGACAGCATACATTTATAATAATGACAGTTGTTGGTGTGGTTTAAACGTTTTTTCCTCTAAAACTCATGTTGAAATTTAATCTCCAATTTGGCAGTATTGAGAGGTGGGGCTTTTAAGAGGTGATTGGGCCATAAGAGCTCTGGATTAATTCACTCATGGATTAATGAGTTAATGGATTAATGAATTAACGGACTATCATAGGAATGAGATTGGGAAGCTTTAGAAGAAGAGGAAGAGAGACCTGAGCTAGCACACTCAGCCCCCTCACATGTGAAGCTCTGCAATGCCTCAGGACTCTGCGGAGAGTCCCTATCAGCATGAAGGCCCTCACCAGATGTTGCCCTTCAATGTTGCACTTCTCAGCCTCCATCACTGTAAGTAGTAAGTTCCTTTTCCTTATAAAGTACCAGTTTCAGGTATTATAAGCAACAGAAAATGGACCAAGACAGTTGCTTAATAATTGGTTAAAGGGAAAATCGTAAATGAAAATTGAGTTATAGTTGTTTATTTTAGAGATAGAAACTAAAATAATTACCTGTAAGTCAAAGAACAAGTTGGTGAACTCTTAAAGGATCTGGAGCTCATCTAATTATTTCTGACTTCCTAATACCTATCATATTGAAAATACTAAATGCTTGTTTAATGAACAACTCAGGAAATTAGAATTCACATCTTAGGCCACCACTGTTTCTGTTTGAGGGAACTAGATGTTCTCAGTTCCTTTGAAGCAGATTTACATTAAATCGAAGAGAATTTCTGTTCATAGTACCACTGCTGAACCTGGAACCAGGGTTTGAAGTCTCACTTTTACTGCATTTATCCATTCTGTGTCCTGTTCCTGTGGCTTTTTCTGTTTTGAGGTCTTTCATATTTCTGATTTTTTTTCTGCTTCTCTGGCTCAGGCCCTGGTGGTTTCCTTTCTGGAGAAGTATGCTAGCCTTCCAGCTGTTAAATAAAATTTGTGGAGGTAATTGTTTCGGATTGAGCTTCTGCACTAGGCCTCAGCAGACCAGAACAAATCAGAATGGGGTCACCCATGCTAAATGCCATGTAAGGAAACTTAGAAATAGGTCAATTTTCCAAAAAGCAGGAGATTCAGCAACAACCCATGTAAAGGGGCCTAGTTAATCTGAGCCAGCATGACAGAGAAATCATGCTTTAACCCTATATGAAAAGTAACTTTGAAAAGATCAGTCCTCTTCTTTTCTTTGTTTCTACCTTTTATTCAGGTTTTTCTTTTTCTTGTGTCTGCCTTTTTTTTTCAGGTTTTTCTGCCTTCTGCTCAGCCCATTGGAGCACCTTTCTATTTTATAAACGGGATGCTGCCCAATTCATGGATTGCTAATAAAAGCCAATTAGATCTTTAAACTCAATGTGTTCAAATTTTGTTCTTTGACACAGCCCATCTTTCTGCTTTCAAATACTTTATCCTCCAAATATTCTGGCAGGCTGTTATAGGACAATATTACTAATTCACTCATCAATGGTGCTATCCTTGCACAAATGATATCAACCATCTGTCACCCATGAAATCCAGTTAAATTTTCCCCGCTTGGCATTGAAAACCTTCTTGAGGTTGCCTGACCTACATTTCTGGGCTTATCTACATAGCCACTGACATAAAACCTACATACTTGACAATCTAGTTGTTTTACATTTCCTCATGCCTGAGGAAATGTTATGAGAAAATTTGTTAAATTATGAAATTACCTTTGCCATTTGATAGTAATCAGCTCAAGGATAGAGGACGTATCTTATACATCCTTGAATTTATTCCCCAACACAGCAAATACCCCTGTGGAGATGCCCACTAGAGATGGCAATTTTAGGTTTTCCATGAAATCTTGTAGCAAGAGGGAGGCAGCATGCAGGGTTTAGATGTAGCAGTCTGTCTCTGATGGCATGGGACAAGGAGATGTGAAAGAATGAGCAAGGGATTAAAAGTGATAGGCAAAATTGGGAAAATTGGTGCTGAAGACACATTTGATCTGTTTAAACTTCCTGAAAGGGTCAGATCACTGTGAGCAATCCTGATGTTTGCTGAGTTGGGGAAACAGCAGGCTTGCACACTGACATGTGACTGGAAAGAAACGTTGACCAGGGTTCAAACCAATGCCAAGGAGAGGGCTTCAGTGGGTGGAACCCAGTGAAAACCAGCACACGGGTCACTAGGTTGAGAGCTGGGAGGCATGAACCAGGCTGATAACCAGCTTTCCTGGGATGGGGACAAGGATGCTGCTATAGTCTCAATGCTCCCCTAAATTCATGAGTTTAAAGTTAATTCTCATTGTGGTTGGGTTAGAGGTGGGGCCTTTTGTCATGAAGTCATGAAGTTTCCACCCCACAATGGATTAGGGAATTAAGAACTGGAAGAAACTAGCTTGGGACCCTTTTGTTCTTCTGCTCTTCTGAAAACGATTCATCTTCTTTTTTGTCCTTCCATCTTTCCTAACATGTTGCGGACATCTAGACGGTGCCATCTATGAGGAACAGGCCCTCATTTGAAACTGAACTTACCAGCACCTTGATCTTGGGCTTCCCAGCCTTCGGACTATGAGACAATAAATTTTTATTCTTTATAAATTATCCAGGTATCAGGAGAACCTGCTCCCGATGTTTAACGTGGGTTCTTTTCTATTTCCTAAGTGTCTCGGCTGGGTTGAGAAATAAAGGGAAAGAACACAAGAGAGAGAAATTTAAAGCTGGGTGTCCGGGGGAGACATCACATGTTGGCAGGATCCGTGATGTTCCCCGAGCTGTAAAACCAGCAAGTTTTTGTTAGCGATTTTCAAAAGGGGAGGGAGTGCACGAATAGGGTGTGGGTCACAGAGATCACATACTTCACAAGGTTATAAAATACCACAAAGCAAATGGAGGCAGGGCGAGATCACAGGACCACAGGATGAGGAGAAATTAAAATTGCTAATGAAGTTTCCGGGCACGCATTGTCACTTATAACATCTTATCAGGAAACAGGGTTTGAGAGCAGATAACCTGTCTGACCAAAATTTATTAGGTGGGAATTTTCCTCCTCCTAATAAGCCTGGGAGCACTATAGGAGGCCGGGGCTTATTTCATCCCTTCAGCTTCGACCATAAAAGATGGGTCGCCTTAAAAGGGGCCGTCTATAGGCCTACCTTCAGGGCGCATTCTCTTTCTCAGGGATGTTCCTTGCTGAGAAAAAGAATTCAATGATATTTCTCCTATTTCCTTATGAAAGAGGAGGAATATAGCGCTGTTCCGTCCGGCTCACCGGTGGCCAGTTCAAAGTTACCTCTCTTGTTCCCTGAACATTGCTGTTATCCTGTTCTTTTTTAAAGATGCCCAGATTTCATTTGTTCAAACACACATGCTCTACAAACAATTTGTGCAGTTGATACAATCACAGGGTTCTGAGGCAACATTCATCCTCCTCAGTTTACGAAGAAGATGATGGGATTAAGAGATTAAAGTAAAGACAGGCATAGGAAATCACAGGGGTATTGATTGGGGAAGTGACAAATGTCCATGAAATCTTCACAATTTATGTTCAGAGATTACAGTAAAGACAGGTGTAAGAAATTATAAAAGTATTAATTTGGGGAACTAATAAACGTCCATGAAATCTTCACAATTTATGTTCTTCTGCCGCGGCTTCAGCCCGTCCCTCTGTTTGGGGTCCCTGACTTCCCGTAACATCCAGGTTCAAGTGTTTTTTTTAATAGCAGCACAAATGGACTAAGAGAGATGCCTAACAAAGGGCAAAGATAGCCTTGGCAGGAGGGATTGCATGAGATTAAGGCCTCATCTTCATGCAAAATTTTATTATGCATTAAGCTAATATTTCCCAGTGTCTGAGGAATTTTGGCTATTGTTTTCACGTGTGTATGTGTGTGTTTAGCTGGAGCCTAACAAAAGAAGGCTGTGGATGATGCCACCACTTCCTCACTTCCTGTAGCCACACACCAAAGTGCCTTGTGAGAGGGACTGTTAACTCCAGAGCTACAACCTGGGTCTAGGAAAGCTCTGATTTCAAACATGCTGTTGATTCTTCCCAAAATAGCACTAATTTTTATCATAATCTTTATCTTTATTTTTGCTGCCTAAAACATGACCATTTTCTATCACACCATCTTTGTCACGGAATGTTCTTTAACTACAAATAGAACCTTTGCTTCCTAAGAACTTTCTTTTGCACTTTGCCAGAGTTCACTTTTGCACTTTTTGATTTCTGAATGAAATCAAAAGTGAAACTTTGTGCAGGAGTGTGGGGTCCAGAAGCATAAGAATTCTCTTGTTCCCAGCTATGGGATTCTCAGCATAATAGTAAGGACCCTTAAAATAATAGTAATTCAAATATTTCTTGAAAAATGTTCATTTACAGTGGAATAAATGTCAGGAGGTGTTAAGTGTTTGCTACTAAGAATAGACTCTTTCCCAGCTCCAAAAACTCTTTTCAAAGCAAATATGTACATTTGATACCTGCAAGTTTTGAATGTGCAAATATTGACTCAGCAGATGGATGAACCAGGTCTAACATATTGTTTTTTTTTCTCAAGGGTTGGGACTATTATGACTCTGGCTAAGGGTTACATGTTTTTTCCTACCCTAACTGATAACTGATGAATTTTTAGAATGGAATGGTTTCCCACCCTTTTCTCTAGAATGTATAACACCTGTGTAAAATGCTAAAGAGATTTTTAAAATCATTCTTATGGTTTAGGCTGAATCCCTGTTTTTACCCCTATAGTTTCTCTAGTGACCCTTGCTGATGACTTATATCAAATCGCTAGGGGATTTGTCAGGAATCTCCAAGTTGTTTGATTCATTTGATTCTCAGCATTTTTTATTTTGAGAGTGGTTAAAAAAACAAAAACAAAAACAAAAAACTACCTTCATAGAGGGCAAAGAACCGTGAATGATGGAATTTCAAAATGTTTTCAGAATTAGTTCCGAAGATAAACAAGTGAGGAGAAAATGTATGTAGAATTCTAAATTCTAAAACAGTTTTATGCAAGTATACTTGCATAAAATCATAAACTTAAAGGTGGTATAAGAAGCTAGTTGTTCTAGAATATGATGTACAAAGCAAGGGACTCATGGCTGAATCATTTACATCAACAGGTGTTGTCAAGAAGTGCTATGATTTAATAGCACCTGAACTTTCTACCTTTAAAGTGAAGAGCAGGCACATTATTAAGTAACTTAACATGGCACAACATGATTTTCATAAAAACTGATAAAATCATCTTGGAAAAGTTAACTGCATCCTGAGGCAAATTTAGATACATAATTTTAACCTATAATGTATCTATAGTTATTGGCACTAGGTATGTATACAGGCTGTCAGTTTCCGGAGACCTGCAGGAAAATTCAACACTGAAAGAGCTTGCCCACCCAGGCCCCACTGGTTTTGAGCAATGTTTCAAAACATCGTGCATTCCAACATGTGGTCCCTGTTCCCTGCTGGGGGAAGCTGCAGTTGAGTAGGGGTTTTACCTTAGACTCTGATTTTCTTGTACATATGGGTCTTAGGGACTCAAGTTGCAGGCTGTTGGTTACCTCCTGCTTTATGCTTCTAAGCATATGGTGTCTTCACGATGTGGATCCAAACAGGTAACCCAATAATCTATTTGAATTAATTGTATATTTAATCAAATCTTAAAATCTTACATGTGCAGACCAGGCACGATGGCTCACGCCTATAATCCCAGCAGTTTGGGAGGCCGAGGCGGGTGGATCTTTTGAGGTCAGGAGTTCGAGACCAGCCTGGCCAACATGGTGAAACCAAGTCTCTACAAAAAATACAAAAATTAGCCAGGCATGGTGGTGTGCACCTGTAATCCCAGCTACTTGGGGAGCTGAGGTGGGAGGATCGCTTGAACCTGGGAAGTAGAGGTTGCAGTGAGCCGAGATCTTACCACTGCACTCCAGCCTGGGCAACAGACTGAGACCGTGTCTCAAAACAACAACAACAACAACAACAACAACAACAACAACAACAACAAATCTTACATCTGCAGACACAGCATTACACTGGGAATTAGCACCTTCCCTCTGTGGTAAATAGTGCAGGTGGGATTAATGCTGTTTTACAGATGTGAGTGGAGTTAGTGTCATTTTACAAATGTGAACGTGGAGACCCAAAGAGGCCAAAAGACTTGCCCGAGGTCAAATTTCAGTTTTTACATTTCTTGATTATTTTGCTAGTTAACTATGATAGTCATGAAAAGGTTTCACAGAGCTTGAAATTCCTGGCAGTATTCTTAAAGTCAGTTCCTGGAATATTATTTTTGGAGTGAACAACTCGATCTCTGGAAAATTTGGAGGTTAAAGAGAGGAATTACAGGTTTTTGAAGGGATGTCTTGCCTATGTAACGGCCCCATGTTGCCCCCTTATGGAACTTGCGGTATTTGCAAAATTCTTTGCTGAATTAGTCTTTCACCGAAGTGTGACAAATAAAACAGGATTTACAGCATCAGCTTTTCTCAGGATAACATATTACCTTACCATTTTCATATATTAAATCAACTGTCACTGAAATTCAGCCAAATTGAAGGAAATAGTGATTATGAGGCAGTCTACAGAAAACTTTTTTGTACTAATTTCTAACTATACTCACAGCCCCCTTTCCCATACCCTCAGGGTTGACTATTTTGCATATTAAAAAGAAATGTATCTAACGAAATAGGATGGTGTTCTTAATATTTTACTAAATATTGTGGATCATTTTAAGTTTCATGCTTGTGAGGCATTTGGGGATTTGGTTAAGTTTTTCTTGTTCAATGGGTTTGAATTTCACCTCTGCTACTTAGCTACATCACCTCCGGTAAACTCAATTTTTGAGTCTCAGCATCTTCCTCTGTAAAATGGGAAGAATGGCGCTATTTGTGAAGCATTTGTAACAATTCCTGGTAGAGTATGCATGCAGAAATGAATGCAGTAGCGATGGTTGTAGCAGTAGTAACCACTGGATTTTAACTCCTCAGTTATCACACGAGGAGATTGTACTAAAGGAGCTCTGAGATCCTCTCGAGTTCTTACATCTCTGATCCTCTGGACGCAAAATAAGCAGAGGAAGAAGGAGGCACCGTGAGCAATGTTTCCATCTCTGCCCTCCTGAGAAAGTCTTTCCCTCCTTTCCACAGCACCTGGGAGGAGCAGGAAGTTACTGAGTAATTTGCTGGCAGGACCTGCTGGTTTCGGCCATAGTTTCTGAGTCCTTTGGGGAGTCAGATGCAGCAGGGGATACGGCAGATACCAGAGCCTCTCCAGGAGTGGGAAAGCATTCCGCCTTTGGGAGCCCACCCACCCTGGATGGGGCAACTGATCGGAGGAAGTCTCAACAGAAAAATGGAAGCGGGTGGCGTGCAGTGAAAGGGGATGTAGGGAGGCTGGAAAGTGGGACATGTCAAAGCCTAAGAAATGGACTGGAAGGAGGCACAAAGAAGGCATTGCTGGCAGGGAAGTTCCTTCTGTTGTCCCAGGGTCTCAACTTCACACTTGTCCAAGATAAACACCACTGACATTAAAGTGGTGAAAACATTTTATTCAGTAACTACTGACAGTCAGGGAAAAAGCTGCCTTCCATTCCAGTTTGTGCAGAGGTGGCAGTGTGTTTTATTTTAATTTTTGTTATTCCAATAAGACCTTATTGTTTATGTCTGAAAATTAGCTATAAAAACTTGTAATATACATTGTTTTATCATTTCTCTCTCTAGTTTTAGCTCTATTGAGGTACAATTGATGTACAAAAAAATTGCATCCATTTAATATATGCATCTTGATGAATCTGGACATATGAACACACCCATGATGTCATCACCACATAAAACACATCCATCATCTGCGAGGGAGAGAGTGGGAGGGAGAGAGAGCTGGGGTTCAAATAAAAAGTTACCAAGGGTTGGTCAGTGTGAATGTGACTAGGCCAGCTATGTCTGCTAGCTGGCAATGATGGCCCCAAGTTAGGATTCTATCCTGACAGTTACATTTCTAAGAATGGTCTTCAGGTCCTGGAGAAAGACAATCCTAAATTGCAGGAGATATGTATACATCTCAAAGGCACAGAGGAAGGATTCATGATTGTAAGGCCTTTTTAGTAAATGGTTTAATAAGAGGAGGTATAGGGGCCAAGGGAAAACTTCTACTTTGACCTCTGAAGGTTCACTGAAAGTCAATTGACAAAAGGCAGATTTAATAAGAGAAATCACATCCATAATATCAACCCTTTGGGAGGCTGAGGCAGGAGGATCGCTTGAGCCCAGAAGTTTAAGACCAGCCTGGGCAATACAGTGAGATCCCATCTCTATAAAAATTTAAACATTATCTAGGCATGGTGACACATACCTGTAGTCCCAGCTACTTAAGAGGCTGTGGTGGCAGGATCATTTGGTCTGGAGAGGTGGAGGCTGCAGTGAGCTGAGACCATAACACTGCACTTCAGTCTGGGTGGCAGAGTGAGACCCTGTCTCAGAAATACTACTACTACTACTATTAGAAATGGTATACAAATTTATTAATATCCATGGGGGAGAATAAGAGTGATTACCCCACCATGAAATGGGGCAAAAATGGTTATATAGCCCTTCTTCCTCTACTTAGGGGAAAGGGAGATGGTGAAGTGTGATGATTTTAGGGGGATAGTAAATGATTTTCAGGGGAATTCATTGTGCTCGAAGAACACACAATGGCCTGGAACAAAGTCTGTTGGGCCTGCAGAGCAGACAATGGTTTGTGAGACAAGTCTGTCCAGGTGTGTTGACATATTTCAGTCTTTCTTCCTACAATATGAGTTAAGTTAATAAAAACTCTGGGAAAGAACTAGAGGCAAGAGGAAGTTGTTTTCTTCTTTGGTGGGTCTGGCATTTAGGCAGATATGGGAACTTCAGAGAACAACTTCATCCTGGGCTTTGGGAGAACCAGAGGATTAAGAGACAGTAGCGAGGGGAGGTCAGAGAGACACTGAGGCTGCTTCCTTGGTTCAGCATGTCAAAGCATCATATTTTGGGGTATTGGTTTTTGAGCCCCAACAGAGGTCTGGGACCTATCTTCAGGATAAACAGAAAATTCTCCTGGCAGCTCTGTGCTTTCTCAGGCAGCCATGTTAATACAGGGTTGGGGCCAGCCTGCAGACATTGCCTTCTGCTGCTAGAAGCTAGGCTAGAGTGTGGTGCACTTCTCTTTAGTACAGAGGTGTGGATGGAGTCGTTACATGCTGAAAGTTCTGCAGTTCTTACCACGAGGTCTTCTCTGACCAGTCTAACCCCTCACAGGGCCAACTTTCATGTAGGAAGTGAGTAGTTCATCCACTCATTCCACAAATATTAGTTGGGAGCCTTCTATGTGCTGGGCACAGTTTGAGAGTCAGGGAGTCTTAGAATTGTTTGCACTGTTCACTAGTTGTTTTATTTGTATTAGTCTCACCTTAACTAAATAGATAGTTAAATTCCTTCAAGTCAGAGATATTATCTTATTCTTCTGTTTTCCACACTGTATGGAATTTTGCAGAGCCTATTAGTCACTTGAATTTATTAAGTATAATTAAGCAATACAACAAATAAAGAAAAACACTTTGAAACAGAAGTTAAGTAACTTGAGAGTTAAGTGGAGACGAAAAAGAAAATGAAAATGCTGAAGTAATGAAAGAGATTATCTAACTGCACCTCCCAACTTTTATATCTTTTTTATGGTCTCCAGAAAATTTGGATTGAAAATAATCACTTATTAAAAATAAAAGTTTGAAGGCCACTGATGAATTTTATAGGCCCAGAGAGATGAAGTCAAACAATGAGCTTCCCCTAGAGCTGATTACACAGGATGATTAAGCCAAAGGTGACCTGTTGCTCCGGGCAGAGTGTAATCAGAACACACATGTTTCCTATCTTAGACTCCAAATCCTTTGAACTCAGAGAAGAAAGTCAAAAGAGGTCTGCAAAACTGTGAGCTTAGAAAAGAGCCACAGTGTAGAAGATGAGATTTTGAGGAGAAATCATTGAAGGTGATTCAACTCAGACTTCAGAACTGCTCTCTGTCCTTCAGAGAGTGGGAATTTGATGTCTAAAGAAGTTGTATCCTCACTGGCCTTTTTGACAGGAAGACGAATCTAAAATTTACCCTAAAAGTTTTGCTAACTTCTGTATTTTTGAACTATTTTGAAAAATATTTGCTATTTGCTTTCTTAAGTGTAAATAAGGAGTGAATCTCTGAGGTACATCATGTAGGTGACATTAAAACTACACTTTTTTGTGTGTCTGATTTAACATTGCTAAAAATAGTCAAAATTTCTACTAGTTTAACATGTATCCAAAGGCTAAGAATAGATACAAAGAATTTTATTCTTTCTAGATGCTAGGAGTATTCTCAGATCTTGCCAGCTCTGCAGCAAATGGAGGAGGTGGTTCTTGGATGTCAGACTTTCCTGGAGGGAGGCCAGGCTGCGGTAGCCCAGTTGTAATGCTTTCGTCTGAGGTGTTGGCATCAGGGCTTGCGTCCACTGCTGCTCTTCCCATGGTGATTTCTAAAGGAAGGCCAAGGTTGGGCAAGGGTCAGGGCTGGCACAGAACTGATGTCAGAAGCTGTAAGACCTAGATCTGCTTTTACAAAGATGCGTGCATTTTTATCTACCAGCCTTTTCCCCTAAAATATCCACAACATATATTCTATTTCTGTAGTTCTCAGCAGAGTGATTTTTGTTTCCCAGGAGGAATTTAGCAATATCTGGAGACATTTTTGATTGTCATAAGTGGGGGAGGTTTGCTACTGGCATCTAGTGGGTAAGAGACAGATATGCTGCTAAACATCCTACAATACACAGGGCAGCAGCCACAACAAAGAATAATCCAATCCGAAATGTCAACTGTGCCAGTGTTGAGAAATCTCATTATATATTTCAAGACAAGAAAACCAGTTCCTTGCTTAGTGTGCTGACTAATGCCTTACTGATGAATGTGGTCTCCAGACACCAGCATCACTTGGGAGTTCCTGAGAAATAACAGGCTCTCAGTACCCACTTGGGATACTGGATCAGAATCTGCATTTTAACAAGATCCCCAGGAGACTTATATGCATCTTTAAAATTGAGAAGCACCGATAACCTTCTATGAGAACTACAAGTGCAAGGCAGTGAGACAAGGGCTTCAGCATGGCTAAGTCAGGAAGAGACAGTTTTGGCCCTACTTAAGCAGCATCTTTAAATTTTAAAATAACCTCACCTTTTCTCTGTTTTGTTTTGTGTTTTTAAATTTGCATTGAAGTTTATTCTGTTTTTTTCTTTTTTTTTTGCTACTTCGTCCTTCGTTCCTTCCTTTCTTTTTTTCTCCCTTCCTTTCTCTTCTAATTACTCTGCTTCATCATTTATCTTTATCTCACATGTGTGCAGTGCTTTTCTGGTCCTTAATTTTGAGTTACTCATGATATTAAGAAAAAAAAAAAGGCAGACACTTATCTGATTAAAAAAAAAAAGGGTAGAATCTAGGAGGACAGTCATACTTTCTGAAACGTAATAACAGAATTAAATTCTACCTTCCCTTCAGTAGTAAGATATTAAAAAGGAAAACAATAAAGCTCATCCAATACTAATTTGATCAGAAGCCTGTGCAATCAGTCTCTTTGATATACCTTTTGTCAACACAGCTTCAGGTTTGGAATAGGCAATCTAAAACCCTGGAAATCTACCATATTGACTTATCAACAAAATTTCTGCTGAACCTAGGAATAATAATAGAACTGATTAAAAATAAAATTTAGTCTGTACGCCATGCAATGTACTGTAACATTTTAGTTTCATGTTTCTCTATAAAAAATATAAGCTAAAATTTTAAATTATTAAAACAAACTTCAGTTCAACTTGCTAAACATTTACTTAGCACCTATTGTTTACAAAATGCTGGAATAAAAATTGTGAAAGATTAAAAAAGATTAAGATAGAATTTTGCCCTGGTTCATAATCTGGGGTGTGTGTATGTGTGTGTGTGTGTGTGTGTGTGTGTATGGTGGGATGGATATAATATGCAGGGGTCTATTCATGTTAAGTACATTGACACACATACCAACAAAGAGCTGTAAGAGTTTATAGAAGAATATTCATACTTAGTGTTTCTTTGTTATAAAAAAAATAGATTTTGAAGTAAAAAGAAAATGACTGAAGAGATTCCAGTTCCTAAAAAGCTGTGGTTTTCTCAGTGACATTTTACAACCTGTTTAACAATTGCATTAAGTTTCAGGGAAGTTTAAGTAAGGAGCATAAATAAACCTGTTATTCTCAGTGAATTACCACTGATATTTATACCTGTTTTCTCCAGAATTTCTTTATACTTATATTTTAAAACACATCTTATCACATCTTTGTAATTTTTTCTTTTTTCTCATTTAAAACTACAGTGGTACCAAAGCAGAGAGATTTATTCTTTTTGATTGTGGATTAAAGTCATACATGTAAGACAACAAAACTATTATGTAAGTATTGAAAAGAACTTACTAAAAACCACATGTAATGGGTATTTTTATCAATATAACTGAATAAAATTTATCTTGCTTAGAAAGGATTTTTTAAATATAATGCCTAAAATAGTTATTATGCAAATTTATTCACCTGGCATCTATTAGCGACTTTAATAATAACACTCTAAAAATGAACTTCAACTTTTCCCTGGGATCTAATCAGTATGCAAAAGGACATATGCTATCTGGAAATGACAGGTAATGGGAAAGTTAGTCCTTTTGCTCATACCCTGTGACCTTAGAAATGACTGTGCCAAAAATTGCATCAGTATTTGGATGAATTCCTAAATAAATTCAAATTAAATTGAGTCATAGTAAAGCTTTATTCAATTAGGCAATAGCATTGAAAGATTCATTTTAAAAAAAGCTAGATAGAACTGGTTTTGTGTGATAAGTTTTATAGGGCAGGGCTCACCTTTTGAAATTGGAAGGTGTGTCTTCACTATTGTGATATTGAAGATCATTAAGATAATTAAGAATGTATGTTCACTGCTATATAAAACAAGTCTACTTCATTAATAATTCTGGCCTCAAATTTTCTAAACATACTTTTATTTCCCCCAAGTTCTAGGAGTAACGTACTCTCTGGATTCAATCCGGTGCTCACTTCCTCCCCCATGGCTTCTCTACAGCCTCTGGTCACTTACTGCTGGCTTGCTTTTGGCTCCACATCAACACTTTGAGAAACTAGTTTACATGGGTTTTTCTTGGTGTGTTTGCTTTTTAAATGAGATAATGAAAAGGCCTGGTTGGAATGCTGAAGTTGTGCTGGCAACTAAGGGAGTAAAAGCTGGTAAAGAAATTCTTGAAAGGAGTTCAAATATTCTGCTTCTGAGAAAATAAATGTAAGGAAATTGCAATTTAGAAAATACTGAACAGACTCATTTTGCTTTGCTCTAGCATAGCTTTTATTTTTTCTTATAATCTTTCACCTTTGAGCATAAACCATGAAGTCAAAAGCTTCAGGGAAAGGGAAGATGAGTCCCATCGGGGCACCAAAGTCACTTGCACCCTACCTGACTGAGGATATCACCAATATTTCTCCAGGAAAGTCCTGGACAGGAAGGAAGATAAAGAGGAGAGCTGTTCTTGTGGTAGGAAGGAGGTAACAGAGGCAGCAGGAGCAGATGCTGAGAAAGCCTGTCTTCGGGACCCTCTCTGGGCCACGGTGCTGAATATAGAGTCATTTTAGGCGGGATGAGGACAGAGGGAAAAGAAGAGTGTTTTTTTGCTCTGCTTCCTTCTGGAAGAAAGGGAAATCTTACAGAGAGATTCTTCTCATAACCACAAGGGCAACTGCATGGTCAGGCAGGCCTGATTCCCCAGAATGCCCCGTTTCCAGAAGCTTCCATGATTCTAGAGAGAACTATCTAGATAGCTGATGGTACTGGTGGAGGAACTTAATGGAAGGCGTAATATGGGAGTATGTGTGTGTTGCAGGGAAAGTGACACCCAAAACAAGAGTAGGGTGGTCTGACTGGCTGGACATAGAATAGAAATGGGAGGTCAGGCACCATCGGGGTTGCCAGTCTCCTGATCCAGCTGAGAAAGACCTGACAGTTCCTCAGGCCCAGACCTGAACATCAGTTGCCATCCAGCTGCTCCAGTGATGAGGCAGAGGAGCTGGAGGGTGAAGAATGATGTGTGTGTTTGTATATGGGTCCCAGCACCATTCACTCAACTCCCATTTTAAGAGAAGCAGAGGAAATGAAGCAAATTTAACCTGCTCAGCTTTCTCAGGAAGCCAGAGTTAACCAAAGATGCTATTAATTTAATGAAGTTTATCGGTTGGAACAAATTGTCTTTTTCCCTCTTTTGGTGGGGTAGAGGTCCACAAAGAATATCAAGTGTTACGGAAAATAAATAAGCAAAGGGCTTTCTGTGCATAACGAGTGTAGGATGATAAAATTGGCAAGACTGCTCTATAGGTGTGGTCCATGTACCCCGGGGCCTGTGGATGTCATTCACATAATTGAGTTTTTTCAGAGCTTCAAGAATTTCTAAATTGTAAAACCATACAGTAAATTTAGAATGGTAGACAAGACCACCATCGTTTAGCATGGTAGACAAGGCAATATATCACAATTGTATTATCGCTATGTTAAAAGATTTTTGCAGTAAGAAGCTCTGCTCTGTAATTTTGGGGAGTGTAATTTCTTGTGGGGAGATGTCGGGTGCTGCTGGGGTTTGGAACTCTCTAAATGGAACCTGAGAAGAGCTGGAGAAGGCTGTGGGGGCTCCTCTTTAGTCTCCCACAGTGGACTTGCCATTTGTCTTCCTCTTTCCACCTCCAAGTTGACTCTTCCCATCTTTTGTGTGTTCTGTGGGACTTTTTTCCTTGTCAGAACTGCTAGAACTTGGATAGACCAAGCCTGGGGACCCCAGAACAAGGACCTCTCGAGATCTTCTAAATCACAGATAACCATAGCTGTCACTGAAGAGAGCTCAAAGTCACTTCCTGTGAGAGGAGTCCATTTCTTCTATAACACCTGTTCTGAGTCCAAATGAGGATAATCAAAGTCTGAACAAGCTATTTTCAGTTGTTCATTTCAGTTTGTTCTTCAATGCTGCATTGCAAAGTAATGCTCTCCATTTTTTTTGAAAACTACCATTTCTTTCTTTTAAGTGATTTTAGTTCCTTAAGGAGCCTTGTTTAGTCCAAGATGGAGTTTTCTCCATTTTTGCCTGTGGCCATTGGCCTCACTTCCCACAAGAGGGGAGCACTCATCCATTCTCTAGACATGAAAATCCCTTTGAAATGCTGTTTATGCATCTGTCATTCTCACTGTCAAGTTTGAGAATGAAAGTACAGTATTCATTGTGGCCCTGGTTGGGCGGGTGGGCGAGGGTCTGCAGCATGTAGGGTGCCCCTTGATTGGACACCTTTTCCTGCTGAGTCCTCAAGACCTGTGCCATGGGCTCCCAGGATGTGGTTAGAAGCCAGGGAGGTGGTGGGGGCCTGGGGAGGTGAAGAGGATGGAGTTTCTGTATATTCCCAGCTTGGCCTACTCCAGTTTCCCAGTCTTGAAACTGAACATTTGGGGCCAGATCATTCTCTTTGGTGGGGCCTGTTCTGTGCACTGTAGGAGGTTGAGCAGCAACCTTGGCTTCCACTCACTCAATGCCAGTAGCACCTTCCTGGTTGTGACAAGCAAAAATATCTCCAGACATGGCCGAGTGTTGTCGTCACATGAGATATCTGTCTTGAGTGAGCAACTGCTTACCTTCTTGTATTGTTTTCAAGTCTGGAGAAAGGAGAATTGCCCCCCTTGTGGGGATCAAGGCAGATGGATAAGGGGCAAAGATGGAGGAAACCCATGGGCTAAACAAAGCTTTCTAATGAGCTATTGTTAACTATTTTTAGGTGTCATGGTTTTGAAAGGTCTTGTTGGTTGTGTTTAGTTCCTTCATGGCAATAAATATACTGTGTCTGTGTAAGACATTTACAACGGGGACAACTGGGTGTGGGATGTTGAGAACTCTGCTGTGTTTACCACATTTCTATGAAACTATAATTATTCTAAAATAAAATGTTTATGTATAGAAAAAGAAAGTGCTGACCTTCATGGAGGAATTTCAAACAGCATTGAATCATGAGAGATTGTTGATGAATTTATGCCACTCAAACTTCACACGCTGTCCTTCCACCCCAAGAAACACAAAGTGTGAAGTAGCTGTTTATACAGCCCAAAGTAACCCAGTGTTAACTAAGTGCTGAGAAAGACCCAGGCAAGAAAGAAAAGGCAGATGTGTTGAAATGCCCCTTTGGAAATTCATGGAAAAAAGAATCACAAATGTTTCCCTATCTACATAGACACTGATGGCAGTGGGGATATAGATAGTTTTAATGATAAAATATCTTACTGATAAGGATAGCAATGTACATAGAAACAATATGAGTTCATGAGCCTGTGGTCTTTTTCTTTATTTCAATAGTTTTTGGGGAGCAGGTGGTGATTGGTTACATGGATAGCCTCTTTAGCGGTGATTTCTGAGATTTTGGTGCACCCATCACCCCAGCAGTGCACACTATATCCAATGTATAATCTTTTTATTTTTATTTTTTTTATTTTTTAATTAATTAATTAATTATTATTATTATTATACTTTAAGTTCTAGGGTGCCATGCATAACGTGCAGGTTTCAGGCCATATATGTATATTTGCCATGTTGCTGTGCTGCACCCATCAACCTCACAGCACCCATCAACTCGTCATTTACATCAGGTATAACTCCACGTAACCCCTTCCACCTCCCCCTCCCCATGATAGGCCCCGGTGTGTGATGTTCCCTTCCTGAGTCCAAGTGATCTCATTGTTCAGTTCCCACCTGCGAGTGAGAACATGCGGTGTTTGGTTTTCTGTTCTTGTGATAGTTTGCTACACGATGGTTTCCAGCCGCATCCATGTCCCTACAAAGGACACAAACTCATACTTTTTTATGGCTGCATAGTATTCCATGGTGTATATGTGCCACATTTTCTTAATCCAGTCTGTCACTGATGGACATTTGCTGATTCTAAAGTCTTTGCTATTGTGAATAGTGCCGCTAATAAACATATCGCATGTGTCTTTATAACAGCATGATTTATAATCCTTGCATATAAGCAAATTCAGTAATGGGATGGCTGGGTCATATGGTACATCTAGTTCTAGATCCTTGAGGAATCGCCATACTGTTTTCCATAATGGTTGAACCAGTTTACAATCCCACCAACAGTGTAAAAGTGTTCCTATTTCTCCACATCCTCTCCAGCACCTGTTGTTTCCTGACTTTTAATGATTGCCATTCTAACTGGTGTGAGATGGTATCTCATTGTGGTTTTGATTTGCATTGGATGGCCAGTGATGATGAGCATTTTTCATGTGTCTGCTGGCTGTAAGGAATGTCTTCTTTGGAGAATGTCTGTTCATCTCACCACTTTTGATGGGGTTGTTTGTTTTTTCTTGTAAATTTGTTTCTGTGCCTCTTGGTAGGTTCTGGATATTAGGCCTTGTCAGATGAGTAGATTGCAAAATGTTCTCCCATTCTGTGGCTGCCTGTTCACTCTGATGGTGCTTTGCTGTGCAGTCCTTAGTTTAATGAGATCCCATTTGCCTACCGGCTTTTTGCTGCCGTTGCTTTTTGGTGTTTTAGACATGAAGTCTTTGCCCATGCTCATGTCCTGAATGGTACTACCTAGGTTTTCCTCTAGGCTTTTATGGTATTAGGTCCAGCATTTAAGTCTCTAATCCATCTTGAATTAATTTTCAGAGCATGAGTAAGGAAAGGATCCAGTTTCGAAGCTTTCTACTTATGGCTAGCCAATTTTCCTAGCACCATTTATTAAATAAGGAATCCTTTCTCCATTTCTTGTTTTTCTGAGGTTTGTCAAAGATCAGATGGTTGTAGATGTGTGGTATTATTTCTGAGACTTGTTCTGTTCCATTGGTTCATATCTCTGTTTTGGTACCAGTACCATGCTGTTTTGCCACTGTAGCCTTGTAGTATAGTTTGAAGTCAGGTAGCATGATGCCTCCAGCTTTGTTCTCCTTGAGTTAGGATCGCCTGAGATGCGGCTCTTTTTTGGTTCCACGAACTCTTTAAAGCAGTTTTTCCACCTGTGAAGAAACTCATTGGTAGCTTGATGGGGATGGCATTGAATCTATAAATAACTTTGGGCAGTATGGCCATTTTCACGATATTGAGTCTTCCTATCCATGAGCATGTTCTCCATTTGTTTGTGTCTTTTATTTCACTGAGCAGTGGTTTGTAGTTCTCCTTGAAGAGGTCCTTTACATCCCTTTGTAAGTTGGATTCCTAAGTATTTTATTCTCTTTGAAGCAATTGTGAATGGAAGTTCATTCATGATTTGGCTCTCTCTGGTTTGTCTGTTACTGGTGTATAAGAATGCTTGTGATTTTTGCACATTGATTTCGTATCCTGAGACTTTGCTGAATTTCTATCAGTTTAAGGAGATTTTGGGCTGAGACAATGGGGTTTTCTTTAACATAATAATCATGTCATCTGCAAACAGGGACACTTCTGACCTCTTTCTTTTCCTAACTGAATACCCTTGATTTCTCTTGCCTGATTGCCCCAGCTGTAAACTTCCAAATCACCATGTTGAATAGGAATGGTGAGAGAGGGCATCCCTGTCTTGTGCCAGTTTTCAAAGGAATTTTTCCAGTTTTCGCTCATTCAGTATGATATTGGCTGTGGGTTTGCTATTTCAAGTAAATAGCTCTTATTATTTTGAGGTACGTTCCATCAATACTGAATTTATTGAGAGTTTTAGCATGAAGGCTGCTTAACTTTGTCAAAAGCCTTTTCTGCATCTATTGGAGATAATCATGTGGTTCTTTGTCTTTGGTTCTGTTTATATGCTGATTATGTTTATTGATTCTGTAAATGTTGAACCAGCCTTGCATCCCAGGGATGAAGCTCACTTGATCATGGTGAACAAGCTTTTTGATGCTGCTGAATCCAGCGCTTGCCAGTATTTTATTGGAGGATTTTGCATCGATGTTCATCAGGATAGTTGGTCTAAAATTCTTTTTTGTTGCGCCTCTGCCAGGCTTTGGGTATCAGGGATGATGTTGGCCTCTATAAAATGAGTTAGGAGATTCCTCTTTTCTATTGGAATGGGAATAGTTTCAGAAGGAATGGTACCAGCTCTCCTTGTACCTCTGGTAGAATTCAGCTTTCAGAACCCATGTGGTCCTGACTTTTTGGTTGGTATTACACTATTGCCCCACTCTCAGAGCCTGCTATTGGTCTATATTCAGGGATTCAACTTCTCTCCTGGTTTTAGTCTTAAGAGTGTAAGTGTCCAGGAAATTATTCATTTTCTAGATTTTCTAGTTTATTTGCGTAGAGGTGTTTATAGTATTCTCTGATGGTAGTTTGTATTTCTGTGGGGTCGATGGTGATATCCCCTTTATCATTTTTTATTGTGTCTATTTGATTCTTCTCTCTTTTCTTCTTTATTAGTCTTGCTAGTGGTCTGTCAATTTTGTTGATCTTTTCAAAAAAACCAACTCCTGAATTCATTGATTTTTCGGAGGGTTTTTTGTGTCTCTATCTCCTTCAGTTCTGCTCTGATCTTAGTTATTTCTTGCCTTCTGCTAGCTTTTGAATGTGTTTGCTCTTGCTTCTCTAGTTCTTTTAATTGTGATGTTAGAGTGTCAATTTTAGGTGTTTCCTGCTTTCTCTTGTGGGCAGTTAGTGCTATAAATTTCCCTCGACACACTGCTTTAAATGTATCCCAGAGATTCTGGTATTTTGTATCTTTGTTCTCATTGGTTTCAAAGAACATCTTTATTTCTGCCTTCATTTTGTTATGTACCCAGTAGTCATTCAGGAGCAGGTTGTTCAGTTTCCATGTAGTTGAGCGGTTTTGATTGAGTTTCTTAGTCCTGAGTTCTAGTTTAATTGCACTGTGGTCTGAGAGACAGTTTGTTATAATTTCTGTTCTTGTACATTTGCTGAGGAGTGCTTTACTTCCAATTTGTCGTCAATTTTGGAATAAGTGCCATGTGGTGCTGAGAAGAATGTATATTCTGTTGATTTGGGGTGGAGAGTTCTATAGATGTCTATTAGGTCTGCTTGCTGCAGAGATGAGTTCAATTCGTGGATATGCTTGTTAACTTTCTGTCTCGTTGGTCTGTCTAATGTTGACAGTGGGGTGTTGAAGTCTCCCATTATCATTGTATGGGAGTCTAAGTCTCTTTGTAAGTCTCTAAAGACTTGCTTTATGAATCTGGGTGCTCCTGTATTGGGTGCCTATATATTTAGGATAGTTAGCTCTTCCTGTTGAATTGATCCCTTTACCATTATGTAATGGCCTTCTTTGTTTCTTTTGATCTCTGATGGTTTAAAGTCTGTTTTATCAGAGACTAGTATTGCAACCCCTGCTTTTTTTTGTTCTCCATTTGCTTGGTAAATCTTCCTCCATCCCTTTATTTTGAGCCTATGTATGTCTCTGCATGTGAGATGGGTCTCCTGAATACAGTAGACTGATGGGTCTTGACTCTTTATCCAGTTTGCCAGTCTGTGTCTTTTAATTGGAGCATTTAGTCCATTTACATTTAAGGTTAAGATTGTTATGTGTGAACTTGATCCTGCCATTATGATATTAACTGGTTATTTTGCTCGTTAGTTGATGCAGTTTCTTCCTGGCCTCGATGGTCTTTACATTTTGGCATGTTTATGCAATGGTTGGTACTAGTTGTTCCTTTCCATGTTAGTGCTTCCTTCAGGGTCCCTTGTAAGGCAGGCCTGGTGGTGACAAAATCTCTAAGCATTTGCTTATCTGTAAAGGATTTTATTTCTCCTTCACTTGTGAAACTTAGTTTGACTGGATATGAAATTCTGGGTTGAAAATTCTTTTCTTTAATAATCAATCAATCAATCAATCAATAAAAGACTTCCCAAAAACAAGCTAGAGAAAAAAAAATGAGTAAAATATATTTTCCAAAAAAAAAAAAAAAGAATGTTGAATATTGGCCCCCACTCTTTTCTGGCTTGTAGAGTTTCTGCCGAGAGATCTGCTGTTAGTCTGATGGGCTTCCCTTTGTGGGTAATCCGACCTTTCTCTCTGGCTGTCCTTAAAATTTTTTCCTTCATTTCAACTTTAGTGAATCTGGCAGTTATGTGTCTTGGAGTTGCTCTTCTCGAGGAATATCTTTGTGGCGTTCTCTGTATTTCCTGGATTTGAATGTTAGCCTGCCCTACCAGGTTGGGGAAGTTCTCCTGGATGATATCCTGAAGAGTGTTTTCCAACTTGGTTCCATTTTCCCCCTCACTTTCAGGCACCCCAATCAGACGTAGATTTGGTCTTTTTACATAATCCCATACTTCTGGCAGGCTTTGTTCATTTCTTTTTCTTCTTTTTTCTTTTGGTTTCTCTTCTCGCTTCATTTCATTCATTTGATCCTCAATCGCTGATACTCTTTCTTTCAGTTGATCCAGTTGGTTAGTGAAGCTTGTGCATTTGTCACGTATTTCTCATGTCATGATTTTCATCTCTTTCATTTCGTTTATGACCTTCTCCACATTAATTACTCTAGCTATCAATTCTTCCACTTTTTTTTCAAGATTTTTAGTTTCTTTGCGCTGGGAACGTAATTCCTCCTTTAGCTCAGAGAAATTTGATGGACTGAAGCCTTCTTCTCTCATCTCGTCAAAGTCATTCTCCGTCTAGCTTTGATCCATTGCTGGCAAAGGAGCTGCAGCTCATTTGCCGGGGGAGATGCGCTCTTATTTTTTGAATTTCCAGCTTTTCTGCCCTGCTTTTTCCCCATCTTTGTGGTTTTATCTGCCTCTGGTCTTTGATGATGGTGACGTACTGATGGGGTTTTCGTGTAGGTGTCCTTCCTGTTTAACAGTTTTCCTTCTAACAGTCAGGGCCCTCAGCTGTAGTTCTGTTGGAGATTGCTTGAGGTCCACTCCAGACCCTGTTTGCCTGGGTATCAGCAGCAGAGGCTCAGTTGAAAATGCAGAAATCACCGGTCTTCTGTGTCGCTCGCGCTGGGATTTGGAGACTGGAGCTGTTCCTATTCGGCCATCTTGCTCCGCACCCCCCATGTATAATCTTTTATCCCTCACCTCCTTCCCACTATTTTCCCTGAGTCCCCAAACTCCACTGTAGCATTCTTATGTCTTTGCATCCTTGTAGATTAGCTCCCACTTATAAGTGAGAACTTATATAGACAGTTGCCAAATGAAATTCAGGATGCCCAGTTAAATTTGAATTTCAGGTAAACAACATTTTTTTTTTTTTTGGGTATAAGTATATTCCTAATATTATGTGCTTGGTTCCTGTCAGCCTCAACATTCCTTTCTTCCTCTTCTGTTAGAATCAATTCACATCAGGCCGGGCGCGGTGGCTCAAGCCTGTAATCCCAGCACTTTGGGAGGCCGAGACGGGCGGATCACGAGGTCCGGAGATCGAGACCATCCTGGCTAACACGGTGAAACTCCGTCTCTACTAAAAAATACAAAAAACTAGCCGGGCGCGGTGGCGGGCGCCTGTAGTCCCAACTACTCGGGAGGCTGAGGCAGGAGAATGGCGTGAACCCGGGAGGCGGAGCTTGCAGTGAGCTGAGATTTGGCCACTGCACTCCAGCCTGGGCGGCAGAGCCAAACTCCGTCTCAAAAAAAAAAAAAAAAAAAAGAAAAAAAAGAATCAATTCACATCAGTTCATTTGCTTACCAAATATTTATTGAAAGCTGCTCTGCATGCTGTGTTCAGGGTGCTGGGAAGAAGAGTAAACAAAACTAGCAGTTTCCTGCCCTCACAGCAGAGGTGAGTAAAACAAGCAAACACACACTCCATGGAATTTCAGGAATGGAAAGAGCATCAAAGAAAATACAATCAAAGGAATGAGAATGACAGGATGGTGGAAACGAAGTGAGGATCAGGTAATTCATTTGCGGAGATGTCTGTGAGACGGTTGACATTTCAGCAGAAACCAGAACCACGTAAAGTGTAAATCACAGGGCGCTCTGGGCAACTGTGTCCATCTGGTCTAAGGGAATAGCAAATAAGTCCTAAATCTAATAAAATTCGAAATATTTAAAAGACATTGCCAGTTTTTAGAAGTGGTCTCTTTTGGCTCCCACCTGGCAGTCTTGTTTTCATTGTCCATTTTCAGCAACAAATCAGCAGGGAACACAAGGGAACTGGGTAGCAGGGCTTTTCTGCTGCAGCAGGAGATATTTAGGGCAAAGCCCTGCTTCTTCTTGTGGGAGATTATTTTGTGAAAGTCCCCACTGGATGATAAGAGCCAATGTTCTCTGAAGCAGGTTTTATCACCGGGTGGGCTCCGCCATGCAAAACTAAGGTCAGGCAGCTGCGGGATGTGCTACCCTTTAAATAATGGAGAGTATGGCAGTCAGGATGCTACACAGTTCAACTCAATTAGTTAGATATGATATTAGCTTTAACATACACAGCTTCTATGAGGCATGCTCCCCCTTAAAATACAGAATGAAGAGGCATAGAGTAACAGTGACTTTCTTTTCTTCTTCTTTTTGATGTTCAAAACATTATCCCATTGCTTTGTTAACAAATAGATATAAATGCAAACAAAACCAGAAAATAAATACCGTTTTGTATCTGTCAAATGGCAAAATGTTTTAAAATCTTAATATCTAACACTGGTAAGGATGTGCCGATGCAGGCACCGGTGAAAGTAGAATTTTTTTTTTTGTTTACTCTTTTAAATTGAAAAATAAAAATTGTATATATTTATGTTGTACAACATGATGTTCTGAAATATGCATACATTGTGGAATGTCTAAATGAAATTAACTAACATATACATTACCTCACATATTTATTTGTGGTGAGAACACTTAAAATCTACTCTGTTAGCACTTTTCAAGTATATAATGCATTGTTATTAACTATAGTCAACACCCTTATCTTCTTAATCAAAACTGCTCTGTGTCCTCTGCCTTCTGGGTCTATGTGGTTGGCCATGTACTAATGGTGGCTCACTCCTAGCTTCTGCACTGGATTTTTCTTTGCCTTTTTCAGGTCAGTGCTTTGGAAAGTCTTCCCTCTCTCCTGCAATCTCCAATTTTCCCTCTCTACTGTTAATAGCATAAAAGCATGCTATCATTTTTCTCATCTTTTGAAAATGCTCCCTTGAGCTCATATCATCCTCTAGCTGTTGCATCATTTCTAGGCTTCCTTTCTGTCAAAATTCCTTGAAAACACTATTATACTTGCTGTGTCCAGTATCACTCTTCATCTCTGTAATCCTGTCTGATCAGGCTTCCGGCCTCTCGCTCCATGAAATTACTCTTTATAAGGTTACCATGAGCTCCATGCTGCTTAGGTCAAGGGTCAGTCCTTGCCCCCAGTTGTTGATGGATCACTTTCTGCTCTTTAGAGCAGCTGGTTTCTGGATACTTTATTCCTGGTTCTTCTCCTACCTCACTCAACACTCTTCAGCTTTCATTGCTGGTGTCTCTTTGCCTTGACTTCTAAACATTGAATGTTTCAGGGTTGAGCTCTCATTCCATCTCTACACTGATTCTGATGTCTTCCAAATTTTGTATTTCCAACCCAGACTTCTTCTCTGAATGCCAGTCTCCCATATGCAACTACCTATTCTTTAGCTCATTAGCACCATTCATGTCATCTGCCCCCAAACTCTTTTCTTTGTCACCATCACCTTGGTCCAAATCACCACAGTTTCTCATCTAGTTAATTTCAGTAGCTTACTAACTGGTCTCCCTGTCCTACCTTTGTCCCTGTAAAGTCTGTTGTGAAAAGAGTGATCAGAATGATTCTTCATATGCATGTAGATAATGTCCTGCCTATGCTTAAAATGCCAACTTTCCTCCATCTCATTCAGAGTGAAAGTCCAAGCCCGAGGTTGCCAAGGCCTTCCACCCTCCAGCCTCTTGTTCCTCTCCACTCCTCCATCCATCCCTGGCTCACTTGTCTCAGTCACAGTGGTTTCCTTGCTGTTTCTCACCAGTCAGCTCTTGCAGCTGACGTCGCCTCCCTGTTTGGATTTGTCTTTCTTCAGATCGACATGACTCTCAGCTCCCTGAGCTCTCTGCTCAGATGTCATCCACATGTGAAGCCTCCTTGGCCACTCCATTTAAAATGGTCTCCGCATGTATCCCATTGTGCTATATCCCTCTTCCGGGCTTTATTCCCCCCTGACACCCCCGACCCTGCCACACTGCAATGTGTTTATAGGATGCGTGGATTTGTCTCTCCTTCATGTCCCAATCCTGTAACCTGTAAACTTCCTGAGGTCAAGGATTTGTTTTCTTCACAACAATATCCTTAGCACTCAGAAGGATACCCGGCATATCTTTATTGAATGGGAAGAAGAAGTTAGGTTTTATCTTGTTATGTGGTCAGCCAAAGGTGCAAAATAATTAGAGGCAGGAATTAATCTGGTTGCCTTTAAAGAATGGCTTTTCAGGAGTCAATTGCTCTTCCTGTTTATGCTAATGGTTTATGAAGATTCTATTATAAATCATACTGTGAACATCATTCTAGAAATAATGATAATTTAAGTAAATGGATATAATAAAGAATGCTAATAAAGGCATGGTTTTCATTTGAAGTACTGATTATAATTACTGAAATTCCATTCTTATATTTTCATGTGTTGAAACAAATTAAATAGAAAATTTATAACAATGTAACTTTTATATAATGATGTGCTACTTGCATAATGAAGTATTTAACTTTATCATCTTTGCAAGTATTTTTCAGGAAGATTCTTCTAGTGAAAATAAATTGAAATCTTTAGAGCTGTAGAAGCCAGAGAAATAATAGATGGGCTAATATTGCCCTCTGGTGGAAAGATTGAGACATGACAGGTTGGATCATTTATTAAAGACTCCATTCCTTTAGCCCAGAGAATGCCCAGGAATTGAATGACTCAATTATGTGATCTTACAGTGTTGTGTTAAATTTTTTAATTTAACATTTAAAATCTGAATTATATTAGATAAAAAGGCTTGAATAAGCAATGTACAAAAAATACATGATCAATCAACTTCTGGGAAAAGTGTTCAAATTTCATTAGCAATACAAAAATACAAAGAACAGACTGATGTACTATTTCATCTCTCAAATCAGCAGAAAGTTTGAAAACAAAGTGATAGTGTGAGCAAAAGGGCGTTCATATGGTTTGTAGGGACATAAAATGCTACTGCATTCTCAATCGGGGATTGTTTTGGTCGGAAGGCTCCGAAGTTGTATAAAAATGTGAACATATTTGCCCATTTTTTTCTGAGAAGAGATGCAAAATCCACCAGATTCTCAAAGGGATTCATTCTCTCAAATGTTAAGAACAAATGTTTAAATTATTTGGGAGAATAATTTGGCAAAATGTGCAAGAAAGGTTTTGTGTATGTGTATTCCAATATTGTTTTGAACAAATATTCAGCAGTGGAGCATTTGAGATAAATCACATTCCAGTCCTATGATAGAGTTAATGTAGTTATTAATAATTGTGCTGTAGCATTAATGATGTAGAAATGTTCTTTACATATGATGAGGTAGAAAAAGCAGTTTGCTATTTAGTATATGTTATACGATCCTGAGTTTGTTGAAACATAAACATATGATGTGCATGAGAAAATATCTGGGAGTAGCCATGAAAAATGCCAATGCTAGTTATGAGTAACTAAATGCAATGTGCTTGTCTTTATTTTTAAATGAATTTACAATGAATGTATTACTTTTGTAATAAAAAGCATGATAAATATAATACAAAAAGGAATGATTTTCTATCTATTAGAACATTTGACACAGGTGATTGTTAACTTTTAATTAGTCAACTGAATTGAATAGATACAAAGTTGAAAAAGCATTTTAGAGGACTAGAACAATAATTATGTAATACTCCACATTGTTACTATCTGCAGAAAGACCTTCTTAATATTTAAAAGCAATTTAAAAAAATCTGTAAATTTCCAAGCAAATAGAAAAACCTGTGCTATTCAGGACTTTTACAAGACACTAGAGCCTTTGTAGGTCTTTTCTAGCATAAGACAGGGTGAAATAAAATAGAACAAATCAAAATAAAATAATTTAAAAAATTAGAGCATTAGCAAAGACAACTAGGCCACTTTAAATATACAAATAAACTCCTACAATTTTTATTTTTTTGTAATTTTTAGAAAAAAGTTTACACTTCTTTCACCTTTTAGGAGTGAAAAGAGCAAAGGAAGTAAGAAAGGCTTGGGCCAGACGTGGTGGCTCATGCCTGTAATCCCAGCACTTTGGGATGCTGAGATGAGTGGATCACCTGAGGTCAGGAGTTCAAGACCAGTCTGGCCAACATGGTGAAACCCCAGTCTCTACTAAAAATACAAAAACGTAGCTGGGCATGGTGGTGGACACCTGTAATCCCAGCTACTCGGGAGGCTGAGGCGGGAGAATCGCTTGAACCCTGGAGGCAGAGGCTGCAGTGAGCCCAGATCGTGCCACTGCACTCCAGTCTGGGCAACAACAGGAAAACTCCGTATCAAAAAGAAAAAAAAAAAGAGAAAAAAATTAGAAGGGGAGGGGAGGGGAGGGAAGGGAAGCTTGGTAGAGGAGCAATGATTTCTGAACCGGCTTTTTTTTTCTTTTTAAACTACAGGTGACCAAACAGAACTTCTCCAGTACAAGTCTGTCTCTCGTTCCATTTGATATTGTATTGTAGGCATGAGCCCTGCCTTCTAGTTCCTTGGCAGTGGTGAAGAGGTATGGAGCTGGGGCAGGGAGGTGGCGCATTTAGGACTGTGAGAACATTGCTCCTTTATACAAAAAATTCCTACCCAATGGATCACTTAAGGTCAAGAGTTTGAGACCAGCCTGGTCAACATGGTGAGACCCTGTCTCTACTAAAAATACAAAAATTCGCCCAGCATGGTGGCGGGCGCCTGCAATCCCATCTACTTGGGAGGCTGAGGAATGAGAATTGCTTGAACTCAGGAGGCAGAGGTTGCAGTGAGTCGAGATCACACTACTGTACTCCAGCCTGGGTGACTGGGTGAGACTCTGTCTCAAAACAAAAACAAAAACAAAAAACAAAACAAACAAAAATTCCTACCCAAGAAGACTCACGACTCTGGAACACAATGAGTGCAGCTGTTATGGTAAGTGAAACAGCTACTGATCTGGCAGAACCTTCAGGATACAAGGTAAAGAGAAGAAAGCCAGGCACAGCGTAGTCCACTTGCTGTCTTTTGAGTGAATCTATCTGTGTTTTTAAATGCAGAGACTACAGGAATTGGCGGTAGGTAGGCATTGCCTCCGGGGAGTGGGACTGGGTTACTGGGAGGCACAGAGAGAGGTGTACTTTCTTTTCACTGCAAACCTTTTGTGCATTCAGCCTTCTGCCTTAAAAAAAAAATCCGTGTATGGATCATTCTTCAAACAACAGAAAAAGGAAACCAAATTAAAAACAATCTACCCAAAGAATTTTTTTTTAATAATAAAAATTGTTCCAAGCTTCAGAGCTTGGCTCCCTTGTTTTGAGCAACATCAAGTATTCATGTACTCAGCTGAAGCTCATCCTTAGGTTTTTGATCAAGCTGTGCCATGTTTTTTATTTCCTTTGATAGGGTTTCTCAACTCCCGTCTTGTCAATGAAGTGGTTTTTAGTTGAACCATTATTTGCAGTAGATGAAAGTAAACAGTGCAAGACATTAACTGTGGTGTTTCTACTTTAAAAACAATCAGATAAACTTCTAGAATAAGATTTGCTGTTCGGTAGGAAGGTCAAATTCTTTTCCCTATACACTTAATGCTACATATTCATGCTCCAGTGCAGACTGCTTGCAAGGTAAAGAGGCTGACAACCAGAGTTATAATTAGGTCTTGCTTGTTTCCTTTAGAGTTTACAGTCCAGAAAGTTCATGGAAATAATGAGAGCCTTATAGCATTTTGTTATGCGTTGAAATGTATTTTCCAACACTCATATGTTAAAGTCCTAATCCCCAGTATTTTAGAATGTGACCTTATTCGGAAATAAGATCCTTACAGATGTAAGTAAAGATGAGGTCACCCTGGAGTAAGGTGGGGTATAATCCAATATGAGCATGTCCTTATAGAAAGGGGAAATATTTACACAGCCACATACACAGGGAGAACTCCATGTGAAGATGAAGGCAGAGACCAGAGTGATGGTTCTACCAGATAAGGAATGCTGAAGATTGGCAGCAAACTACCACACGCCAGGAGAGGGTAATGGCACAGATTCTTCCTCGCAGCCATCAGAAGAAAAGACCCCTGCTGGCACTGGATCTCTGGCTTCTGGACTCTGAAACTGTGAGACAATACGTTTCTGTTGGTGAAGCTGCTTCGTTTGTGGTACTTTGTTGCAGCTGCCCTAGCAAACGACTAAATATTCTAGTTCAAATGGAATCAAGAAGCAGAATAAACTTGGAAAAGAGAAAGCAGACCATGACAGAGTGGCCAAATTATCTCCTCCTTTTACAACTTTACAATCTTTTTTAATGGTAAAAGAGCACTCTGTGTGCGAATAGCAAAATCAAGAAGCTCTGGTTCCCAAAGCGTCAAGAACCTAACAGGTGTGATTGATTGAGCACTGACCACAGGTGCCAGCCCTGGTGCTTGGTGCTTTAACTGGATTATCTTTCCTTCTCACAGATAATGCACAACGTTGATACAACTCTCTCCATGTTACAGGTGAGGACACTGAGACTCAGAGAAATAAAGGAAAATCCCAGGGCTGCACAAGTGTTAAGTCCTGAGCTCAAGATTGGGGCACAAGTTTGATGGGCACTGTCAAATTAAGAATTGCTGGACTATAAATTCATCAACTGTAATTTTGAGATGTTTCTCCAATCTTTTTTTTTTTTTGAGTATGCAGGATTTAAATTGTTTTTAGAGATAGGCTGTTACTCTGTTGCCCAGGCTGGAGCACAGTAGTGCAGAAATAGCTCATTGCAGCCTCAAACTCCTGGGCTCAAGTGATCCTTCCACCTCAGCCTCCCACAGTGCTAGGATTTCAGACATGAGCCACCATTCCTAGATTGAATTTACCCATTTTAGATAAAATGCAGAGTGGCAAAGCTGGCATTAGGGACAGGTTGAATGGTGGTACAGTCTTTAGAACCTCAAAAAAGGGGCTTATTGATGTGTGTGTGTAGTGGACGTTGGTAGTCTGTGCTTGTAGTAAATGATAATTCTCCTAATAAAATTGATGTGTTGCTATGAGACTCTAAAGAACATGGCAAAAATCCTTTATCCTATTTTTTTTTTAATCGTGTTAAGAATGGAAGGAAAGTTTTACTCTAGGATAGCCTTAATGACATCTGGTGATTTTGTAACCTGAAGTCAATTTATCAGGTCAAGTAGATTTTCCTGGGTAGGAAATATTATTTTCTTTTTCATTCACTTGTTGAACAGAGTCTTCAAGTTATTTGGAATTTCTACTAAGTTATTTTTTTTTAAATAGCAATTTTAAACTCTATAGCTTTCCATAGATTGTTCTATAATGCAAAAATTTATAATTTAATCCATTCAATATATGACATTTGACCATAAGAAAATCATATGTAAGTTATGATACTTAGTGAATGTTTTGTAGAGTGGAATAAATAGTTCTTCTGGACACATCTGTCCCCTCTACAAGGTAAGAGAAAACTTGTTTTTCTTCTAACTTGAACATATGCTGTGTTTTAAGGTAGATTTTTATTTAAATGCAAGACTTTGTTATTTTAAATATCAAATGAAATCTCATTTGCTTTTATCTTCTCTTATGCATTCTAATTAAATTTTGTAATCTATTGGCTCCTTCCCCTTATTCATCGGTAGTTAGTAAGACAAAAAAAAAGACATATAGATGTTTCATTTAAAATTTTGTCACATTTACATAAAATCAAGCAAAATTGTTGTATCTAACACCCCATAAAAGTGTATATTCTCTCACAATTTTCTCTCATGTAATTTGAGACATTTTTATTTTTGCTGTAAAGACATGCATGACCTCTGAGCACCTTTTTTTTTTCTTTGAGGCAGAGTCTTATTCTGTCACCCAGGTTGGAGTGCAGTGGTGGGATCTC